>NC_068978.1:12813750-13128125 GCF_016808095.1 Vigna angularis | reverse complement strand
CATTAATTCACAATTAAGGCGAGGTTACCATAATATTACAATACGCACCCTGTCATAGAAAAATGGGTACGAAAAAAAATAGAGAGAGATACTAAAAGTTGAAAAGGTATGTCACCTCTACATCGTTAATTTTTTTTGTATACTATACTTTGAAGTTTTGTTTTTAAATGTATTATTTTTTACTATACACAAATATTTTTTTTTAAAATTATAAAATAAAGAATAATACGTGTCGTCTTATGGTCAGTTTCTTTCTTTTTTCCCACCATTCTTAAAATAAAAATATACAAAATATTTAAAACCAAAAAATGTCAATTTTGTTAAATCAAACCTTTGTTTTACCAGAACTACGTTGGTTTTCCATCATAAATAGAGACATGTAGGAGCAAGATCAATCTTTGTCGGGTTCACTTTTCAAAATCTAAAATAATCCATAATAATTTTTAAACAAACTTACAAACCTTTTTTCTAGATAGAGAACTACGTGATCCCTGATTTTGAATTATAAATGGATATACGTAGGAGCAAGATCAATCATTGTCGGACTCATAAAACAAAAAAATATTTTTGTTTCTTAATAATTTCTTTATATTATTATTTTTAGGGAAAATTAAATATTTTGAAAAACCACATCAATTTTCTACATTTAATTAAAGGTTCTGCTTTTGGGCAGGCGTAGTAACGTGCTAATACCTTCCTTACGCGTAACCGATTCCCGAACCTAAAATCTAGTTTTCGTAGACCATGTCATATTTTATGGTTTCTTCATGGTGGTGACTCCCAAAATCTTTTCTTAAACCCGTTTGTTATCAGCCTTTAGTACTCCCTTAGTTCTTTCTTGATAGTTTATGTTGGCATAATCCCTCTAGCGTGAGAACTTATTTTCTTCTATACTCTATCTCACTCTTTCTTTCTCTATTATTTCTAAGTATCTCTCTTTTCGTCCGCATTGTTCTATGACAGGGTGCGTATTTATATACACACATTGTAATAGTATGGTAATCTGACCTTAATTGTGAATTAATTAACAATGAACAAAATAGAAAAAGAAATGGTCTTGGTTGCAAGAAAAATAACTCAAATAATATTCAAAACATTGATTCTAATTATTGTCAGAAAATCATATTTTTCTCTTTAAAAAGTGACTAAGGTAGCAAATTATATCAATATATTATTTTTAATTATTGCTTATAATTATTGGCATAATACTGATTCAAATTATTACCGTATTAAACATTCTTTATCTTGAAACTAATATTTCAAAAATATATTTTCTAGTGATGTGTCATGTATTATGTATACTTTTTTTAAGGAAATTTATTTTATTATTTTCTTCTTCCTTTTTTTCTTCTTTACCTACTATTAATTATTATTCTCTTATTCTTTATTTTTATTTAGGTATAATACCCAATTTTGTCCCCACTTTGGTTCGGAAATCTCAAGTTAGTCCCTTTCTAGAAATGTGAGTGCAATGGATCCTTACTTGTAATTTTTTGAGTCTAATGAGTCCCTTCCGTTAAATAGAAGGAAACGGAGTTAGTGGGCTGATGATGTGGCAGTTGTCTTTGGTGAGGTGTCAAGACGCAAGCTTACGTGGTGTTAGGGTTCCCCATTTTCAAATTGGGTTTTATTAAAAATTGGGGATAAAAGGATTTAGGGGTGATTTGTTCGAGATTAGGGCACGTCCGTGTGCGAGAAAGAAGACAGAGGCAGGCAGTGATCGCGGGATTTCGTAAGAACTTTTAGACAAAGCATTTGTGAGTGGACGACCATTGGTGGGGTAAATAACGAAAAGAGACTTTCGAAGGTGCGTTTATGGTAGGTTTTGTTCTGTGTTTCGTTGCTTTCAGTGTGGTCCCCCCAGAAGTTTTGATTTATTTTATGGTTTGTCTGTGTTGTGTGCCCCATTTACAGTGCATTTGCTTTGTTTCTGTTGCGATGTTGTCGTTGTGGTCCCCCTTCATAGTGTGTGGTACTGTGTTGTGGCATTTGCTTTATTTAATGTCATAAATGTGGTTTTGTTTTGTTTGAGTTGTTTATGGTCTGTACAGTAGTATGTTTATGCTTTGTTTTTTGCTTAGATATCATTTGGGATAAGGGTTAAGCATAGATTAACTAACTGTGACCAATTTTATATTAGATAATATGGCCAACTCACACATTGAAGTCGTGTTTCACCATGGGGGGAAATTTGAGAATAATGGGACATTTGGATATCACTATGGTCAAACCACAATTATAAAAATAGACCCTGATCGATGGAGTTATTTTGAAATATTAAGCATTCTAAAGGAGATGGGTTATAGGAATGTAAAGGACTTATGGT
The DNA here is from genome assembly GCF_016808095.1 of Vigna angularis. Taxonomy (NCBI): domain Eukaryota; kingdom Viridiplantae; phylum Streptophyta; class Magnoliopsida; order Fabales; family Fabaceae; genus Vigna; species Vigna angularis. Next base: position 13,125,799 of record NC_068978.1, on the reverse strand, counting down.
ATTCATTGGGTCGTGGTCCTGTATTAGAAGATTGTTTGGAACCTTTATTAGATGACAAGGGTGCTTGTCATCTGATCAATATTGCTATGTTGAATGGTGAAGCTCACCTTTATGTTATACATAGGGTGTGTGAACCTGAGTATCTTCTGCAGTTGGAATACTGTTCTGAAGGAGAAGTTGAGAGAGAGAGTGCTGATTTGCAAGTTGATAGACCTAGTGTTGAAGGACAAGTTGAGAGAGAGAGTGCTGAAAAGGAAGTTCAGATAGAGATTGGTGTAGCAGATGTTGAGGCAGTGGGTGAACCTGAATCAGAAGTTGATCCAGAAATGATAGAAGTTGAGGTTGATGTACTGGCTGATATAAAGGGTATGGTAGAGGATGTAGAGGATGTTGGTGTGGAGGATGCAGTAGAGGATGTTGGTGTGGAGGCAGAGGTTGAGGTAGAGGATGTTGGTGTGGAGGCAGAGGTTGAGGTAGAGGGTGAAGGAAATGGGGTGAATGTAGACGTCCAGTCTGATGTGGAGGGGCAGGCAGAAGTAGAGGGTGAGGTAGAGGGTAATGGAGTACAAACTGATGAGTATGATGTTAGCAGTTGGAATGGGTCCGAAGAGGATGTATTTGAAGGTACTAATGAAGTTGAATTTGGTGGACCTAGGGGTTTATCTGATAGTGATTGGGAATCCGACAGTTTGAAGAGTGTTGTGGAAAGTGATAACACAGATGATGACAGGGATGACTATGGGGATTTTGGTGTTTTTACAATGCCCAAAACTATGGAACAATATAAATGGGAAGTGGGCACGTACTTCAGTGACAAAAAAGATTTTACAGAAGCTATAAGATCCTATGGAGTAGAGAATGGTAGAAAATTAAAAGTTTATAAAAATGACAAAAGAAGAGTGCGTGTCAGATGTTGTGGGGCAAAAGGGAAATGTCCTTGGAATGCATATTGTGCATATAAGGCAGCTGAAAATACATGGCAGCTAAGGAAAATAGTAGACAACCACACTTGCAGTAGAGAATTTAACATCCGTCTAATGACTTCAAAATGGTTGAGTGGGAGGTTAGAGAAGACTATGAAAGAGAATCCAAATATTAATCTGTATAACCTCCATAACAAAGTTTCTAAGAAGTGGAACATTGGTGTTTCACGGTCCACAACCTGTAGGGCAAAAGCAATGGCATCCAAACATATAGAAGGTGATTTTAAAGAACAATATAGAAGAGTGTATGACTATGCCAATGAGTTGCTTCGGTCAAATCCTGGTTCAACTGTGAAAATTCATGTTCAACCTAATGAGGACACTCCAATTTTCAAGAGACTATATGTGTGTTTGAAGGCCTGTAAGGACAGCTTCGTGTCATGTAGGAAGATTATAGGTTTGGATGGTTGTTTCTTAAAAGGAAAATTTGGAGGTGAGTTGTTAACTGCAGTAGCAAGAGATGGGAATGACCAAATGTGTCCTTTGGCATATGCTGTTGTGGAAGTGGAGAATAAGGACACTTGGAGTTGGTTTCTACATTTTCTCATTGATGATCTTGGTGGTGTGGAGATTTCTTCAACCATCACATTTATGTCAGATCAACAAAAAGTTAGTAACTTATTACCATTGCCATATTTTTTTATGTTTTAAACCTTAATGTGTTTTATTTTAACTTGTATAGCTTCATGTGAATAGGGACTTTTACCAGCCTTACAAGAACTTCTCCCTGGTGTGGAGCAAAGGTTTTGTGTGAGGCACATCTATGCTAATTTCAGGAAGAGGTTTCCTAGCCAGATTCTAAAACGTCTACTATGGAAGGCAGCAGCATCAACACACCCTCAAACATGGGAAGCAGTGATGAGAGAAATTAAAGGGGTGAATCCAGACGCCTTTAAATACTTATTAGCCATCCCACCAAGGTATGCCAATCCACATGCCTTTAAAATTCATTGGTCCTATTCATTAGACCAAAGAAGAAGAGAAGGCTAGAGGCTTGGGAGCTAAAGAAGGATGACACACAACTGAAGCAAAATGGAACTCGTAAGAGATGTTCCATATGTAGACAGGTTGGTCATAAAAGAAATAGTTGTCCACAAGCTCCTCCAGCACACCAAACTCAATATCAATCAAGTGAGCAACCTGCAACCCAACCTGAACAAAGTCAGCCAATTACTGGACCAAGTCAACTTACTCAATGCGTTTTGGAACATACTCAGCCATCTACAACACAAGTTTAAAACTGATTTAGGACTGACAGTATGTTTAGCTTAAGTGATGGCTATTTTGTAATCACAAACATATATTTTGTAATCACAGACATGTATTTTGTAATCACAGACATCTGCTTGGTAAACTGTCAGACGTGGATTTGAATTCCACTTTGTAATTTCATTATGATGTAATTATGAATGTGAACGCTCGCCCACCACTTTGTAATTCCACTTTGTTTAATATCTACCAATTTTCGTACCAAATCTAGCAAATTGGGCGCTCGCCCACCACGAGAGGACGCTCGTCCAGCAGGAGAGGACGGTCGTCCAGCACTTCCTCATTTTATTGCCAGTTACACACCACTTCCTCATTTTATGTTGTATATATCAAACTAAATGTAATTTCAAACCATAATTTCAGAAGCTTGAATTCAAATTTGACCTTCATTTGATAACATCATATTACAATTTGTCCAAAGTGCTCTTCACATAAACTATCTAACAGAACACATCATGGACTTTTAAACAAAAAACATACAACAATGATATTAATCAATCCCAGAAAACATATCATTGTTATTAACATCTTCTCCCTTTTTTGACATTCCCTAACACATTTCTCCAGACTATTAATCTTCCTCCTTTGCCTTGCAATAGTACTAACAGTAACATCTACGCAATCTTCACTAAGCCATTTAAAGAAATTGCATCCTTGAAGTTCTTCATTTCTTGTCCGCTTGTAGTTAGGGCAGCCCAGAATTGTTTCCCCTCGTTCTTAATTGTTTTTGCCACTCTCAACACAGCAGCCTCCCCACAGTGGCATATTTGGCTTCCAACCAATCCTCTGGATGAACCACCACGACAGCTCCCCCATGAGCAAGACGAACAACCGTGATTCGAAGACATTGCGAACCCCAAACAGCGAACCCAAAAGAGCAAACCCCAAACAGAGACAACCACTGACAACGAAGAAGAACTCGCCCACCGCGAACCACCACTGCTCCGTCTTCCCGCGATCACTGCCTGCCTCTGTCTTCTTTCTCGCACACGGACATGCCCTAATGTCGAACAAATGCACTGTAAATGGGGCACACAACACAGACAAACCATAAAATAAATCAAAACTTCTGGGGGGACCACACTGAAAGCAACGAAACACAGAACAAAACCTACCATAAACGCACCTTCGAAAGTCGCTTTTCGTTATTTACCCCACCAATGGTCGTCCACTCACAAATGCTTTGTCTAAAAGTTCTTACGAGTTCCCGCGATCACTGCCTGCCTCTGTCTTCTTTCTCGCACACGGACGTGCCCTAATCTCGAACAAATCACCCCGAAATCCTTTTATCCCCAATTTTTAATAAAACCCAATTTGAAAATGGGGAACCCTAACACCACGTAAGCTTGCGTCTTGACACCTCACCAAAGACAACTGCCACATCATCAGCCCACTAACTCTGTTTCCTTCTATTTAACGGAAGGGACTCATTAGACTCAAAAAATTACAAGTAAGGATCCATTGCACTCACATTTCTAGAAAGGGACTAACTTGAGATTTCCGAACCAAAGTGGGGACAAAATTGGGTATTATGCCTTTTATTTATTTACTTATCTGAACAAAATTGGGTGTTGACAACTAGAATTGAAAACTATTAATAAACATTATCCAAATTAAATATTATATTCTCTTAACCTAAATAAAACAAGAAAATATACATTCGTTATATATTCGAGTGTTGATTTTTATATGTTGGAGTGTTGATTTTTAAGTTATTATGCATTTTTTGAATTGTTGTTGTGCATTTAAATCTTTAATTTTATAATTTTTACGATTTTTCGAACTGTTAATAATATTTTATTCGTTGTTATTCATATTTTAAAATTCAATTTATATCTTATTTAAATTTTTTTATTTATTGTTATTATTATTTGAAAATTAAGTTTAAAAATAATTCTAAATTAAGTTTAAAAATTAAGTTTGAAAATTATTGTTATTTATTGTTATCATCACGTCCTTATCATCTTGAATCAACTTTTTCAATCAAAATTGCTTTTGTAGCTTGTTACTCTTTGAAACCAACTTCTCATGCACTTTTTTTTACTGTTTCATTCAAGTCAAACTAGTTTAAAACCTTGTGTATTTTCCAAATCCCAATGGATACGATACTTGTTATACTACAAACTACCCAATATCTTTGATGGAAAACTTGATTGCTTTGGAGCATCAACAACCATATGGTGACCTCCCACTTTCACAAAAATGAGACAAGATACATCTATCCAAAAAAAGGGTAGAGTTGGGACTAGGTTGAGAGAGTTGACCGCTACTCGTAACGCTGATAATAGGTTGTCCATCCATTTTGATATGTAGACCTGTAAACCTTTGGGAGAAAATAGCACGAAATTTGTCAGTTATGTGGCCTTGCTCAATAGAAGTAAGGTATTCATTATTTATGATGATTGGGACCATGTTCCAGAAAGTGTGAAGAACCAGATATGATAGAGTATCCTAGTGTGAAATCTTAACTTCTATAATTTATCATGAACATATATAATTGATATTTAACATATGCAATAGATTCTTATTGTACAAGTCACGTATGACGTTCCAAAAACTAATTTGTTGAGGACAAAATGAATTTCATATGTTGGGGAATGATGGAAGAATTTTAAGATTGTGCTTACAACTTGTTATATATATATGGTCCCAAAAGTGACAAAAACCCTTGTGAAAAGCATCAATTTCTTGATGAGGACACATGGCAAACTTTTAAGGAGAATTGATTAGATCCTACCTTTCAAGTAAATTCATATTATATGTAGTTTAAACTATTTATACTAAAGTATTGCTAACATAATTCATTCTTTATACTTTGATGTCATATGATAAGAGGAGAGTTGCACAGGAGATCACAAAAAAAAATCACCATCCCCAAAGATTGTCTTGTGGGGGTTATGAGAAATTATAGTAGAAGATGAAAAAAGAGGCAATTGCCTTTAATCCTAGTGCGACCTTAGATATGAGTATGATGGCTCGTCCTCCTCACCATGATACATAAAAGAGAGCTTGCCAAAAATCCTTAAAGGAGGACACATTTGAGGAAGCAGCGGGCATAACTGCGCATCGTGTAGATTTTCGGTGATGCGCCTTTATTGGAGTAAGAGGTCCAAAAGTAAGTTTGTGAGCAATAGGTTTCGTTCATTTTAACTGTTTATAATAGATTGTGTAAGGTGATTTTATGAAGTTAGGATTGTATTAGTTTTTATGTAATTATTACAACATTGAATGAATATATATATATATATATATATATATATATTGTTGTAATATTGCAAAAGTTACGTTGGTTTTGGAACGTTTTACAACATTCATATTCTTTCATTAATTGACAACGTTAATATTCTTTTATTAATTAGCAACAGTCAAATTTTTAAGTGCTACAACGGTCAAATTATTTATTGCTTTTATTGTCTTTTATTAATTTTATTCTTCCCTAGCTCTATAAATAGAGAGCTCTTCCCCCATACCAAAACACACCAAAAGTAGTCTTCTCTCATTCTCCTTTCTCCTTTTCCTCTTCTAAAATTATTCTGGGTTAGTTTATACTCTTTTTAGAGATCCTTGCTAGTTTTGAGATCCTCAGAGATATTCTGGGAAGTTCCTGTTGTATCTTGTGGGACTTGAGCAATACACCGCGGATAAGTCCTTAAGGTCAGTGAATCTACACGCCTCAAGAAATATTGTTCGTGATCATGTCAGCTTTTATACAACAATCTTAAGGACTTATGGCTAACATCAACAACTCAATCCCGGAGGATCAAAACTTTGTTTTCAGAACTCAAATGGTATTTGCGAAACCCATAACTTTCGAAGGCTGCCAAGGTGCTCGCAGCAACGATGGCTTCTGATCACATTTGTAAGGACCGCGAATGAGGATGAAGAAGATGAGGTACTTGATTAAATTTGGCGAACGGACGACAAAAAGACAAATTGTGAAGGAGTTTGGTGACTTAGCCCCAATAACCGAAACGTTAAAAAGGACAATAAATATAGGTGATACAAAAAAGATTTAAAAGGATTTGGTGGTGAAACTTGATTGTCAATTTTGACAAGTTGTAAAACCTGTTAAATAATGATGAGGATAGGTTGTCAAGTTAATTTATAACACCCTTTGTGACATTTATGATATTTTAGTGAACTATCATTCTTATAGGTTTGATCATAGAGAGGTATAAACATTGATGAATGCAAGTAGGATTGTGTTTTTTGATGCATGTAGTTTACTATGTCACTTTCACATAAAAATGTTAAAGAAAATTTTAAAATGTTTGTGCATCTTAGAGACCCAAAGAGCAAGTAATGGATTTTTAGGTAAGTGTTATGGGTTATACAATCGTCAATATTTTTTTAATATCAACTCGCTATTTTGAAATGGTATGTTCACCATTGACTATCTTTTTTATGAAGAAGGAAAACATAATTTTACACTAAGAAAAAATTCTTAATACACGAAATGATAAGATGATGACATTTAGGGAACAAAATAAGCAACATGTTAATTCACTTTGTAGTTATTTATTCATATTAAATAAATCATTATTCACTCATTTTATATTAAAAAATATATGATGTTATTATAATTTGTTTTAAATTATACTACAATTGAAAACTATTAATAAACATGATCCAAATTAAATATTATATTCTATTAACTTAAATAAAACAATAAAATATACATTCAAAACTAAAAAATTCTATATTTTAAAATTATCGTTTATTTTGAAATTATATATGGTAGTGTTGATTTTTAAGTTATTATGCATTTTTTGAATTTTTGTTGTGCATTTAAATCTTTAATTTTATAATTTTTACGATTTTTCAAACTGTTAATAATATTTTATTCGTTGTTATTCATATTTTAAAATTTAATTTATAACTTATTTAATTCTTTTTATTTATTGTTATTATTATTTGAAAATTCAGTTTAAAAATCATTCTAAATGTATATTCTTATTTTATCTATCTATCACCTTACTTAGTTATATGCTATTTTATACTTTTATGATTTTATAATTCTATAAATAATCTCCATTTTAGAAGACACTTTGTCTCGGTGGATATTTTTGGAGACCGAGAGACTAACCTGCTGACGTGTCTGGGCCGCTCGATCGCCTCCAAACTCCAGTTGTTGGCCGATCGGTGTTGGCGCAAGCCGATCGGTCTCCTTTTGGACGGGGGTGGATGTACCTGAAAAAGGTACTCCGACGCTCAAGTTAGGCATGTGATTTTGAGGAGCCTCGGCTCTTAGTTGAATGTTTAGTGAATGACTTTCACTGTTGAGTATTTTAGAGTAGCCTAGAGTGAATAATGCGTAAGTGGAACGTACCTGGCTTTCGGCCCTGGCTTTGTATTTATAATTTACCTCATGGATCCTAAGCTGATGTAAGTCCAATAAAATATAAACAGAATAAGATATAAACAGATTATCTGAATATCCGGTTGGTTGTTTGTAACCACTCGGTTAATATTTTATACTATACATTATGCCCCCCAAGTCCGAGTTAAGCGTTTGGCTTTAGCCGTGGTTAACTGTAGGACTGATGAGTTTGAGGGAGGCAACGTTTGCGGGATTGAAAGCGTTTTACCGCTCGACCTTCAACATTAACCGAGCGGGATTTACCGCTCGTTCTTCAACAGGAACCGAGAGGGATTTACCTCTCGGTCTTCGACATTAATCGAGAGGGTTTTACCTCTCGACCTTCGACAATAACCGAGCGGGATTTACCGCTCGTCCTTCAACAGGAACCGAGAGGAATTTACCTCACGGTGTTCAACATTTATCGAGAGGGTTTTACCTCTCGACCTTCGACATTAACCGAGCGCGATTTACCGCTCGGCCTCTCAACAGGAACCGAGAGGAATTTACCTCTCGGTCTTCGACATTTATCGAGAGGGTTTTACCTCTCGACCTTCGACATTAACCGAGCGGGATTTACCGCTCGTCCTTCAACAGGAACCGAGAGGAATTTACCTCTCGGTCTTCAACATTTATCGAGAGGGTTTTACCTCTCGACCTTCGACATTAACCGAGCGGGATTTACCGCTCGGCCTCTCAACAGGAACCGAGAGGAATTTACCTCTTGGTCTTCGACACTTATCGAGAGGGTTTTACCTCTCGACCTTCGACATTAACCGAGCGGGATTTACCGCTCGGCCTCTCAACAGGAACCGAGAGGAATTTACCTCTCGGTCTTCGACATTTATCGAGAGGGTTTTACCCCTCGACCTTCGACATTAACCGAGCAGGATTTACCGCTCAGCCTTCAACAGGAACCGAGAGGAATTTACCTCTCGGTCTTCGACATTTATCGAGAGGGTTTTACCTCTCGACCTTCGACATTAACCGAGCGGGATTGACCGCTCGGCCTTCAACAGAAACAGAGAGGGATTTACCTCTCGGTCTTCAACTTTAACCCAGGACTTACCGGTTGTCTTTGAGAGGGCCTTACCTCTCTCCCGAGGGAGATTTACCGCTCGGTCTTCGACCTAGGAGTGCTTCCTAGGGAACGGTCTTTACCGTTCGGCTTTGAGAGGGTTTTACCTCTGTTTTGAGCTAGAAGTGTTTCCTAGTGAACGGGATTTACCGTTCGTCGTTGATAGGGCTTTACCTCTCTCCCAAGGGGGATTTACCGCTCGGTCTTCGACCTAGGAGTGCTTCCTAGGGAACGGGATTTACCGTTCGTCGTTGAGAGGGCTTTACCTCTCTCCCGAGGGGGATTTACCGCTCGGTCTTCGACCTAGGAGTGCTTCCTAGGGAACGAGCTTTACCGTTCGGCTTTGAGAGGGTTTTACCTCTGTTTTGAGCTAGGAGTGTTTCCTAGTGAACGGGATTTACCGTTCGTCGTTGAGAGGGCTTTACCTCTCTCCCGAGGGGGATTTACCGCTGGTCTTCGACCTAGGAGTGCTTCCTAGGGAACGGGATTTACCGTTCGTCGTTGAGAGGGCTTTACCTCTCTCCCGAGGGGGATTTACCGCTCGGTCTTCGACCTAGGAGTGCTTCCTAGGGAACGGGCTTTACCGTTCGGCTTTGAGAGGGTTTTACCTCTTTTTTGAGCTAGGAGTGTTTTCCTAGTGAACGGGATTTACCGTTCGTCGTTGAGTGGGCTTTACCTCTCTCCCGAGGGGGATTTAACGCTCGGTCTTCGACCTAGGAGTGCTTCCTAGGGAACGGGCTTTACTGTTCGGCTTTGAGAGGGTTTTACCTCTGCTTTGAGCTAGGAGTGTTTCCTAGTGAACGGGATTTACCGTTCGTCTTTGAGAGGGCTTTACCTCTCTCCCGAGAGGGATTTACCGCTCGGGCTTCGACCTAGGAGTGCTTCCTAGGGAACGGGCTTTACCGTTCGACTTTGAGAGGGTTTTACCTCTGCTTTGAGCTAGGAGTGTTTCCTAGTGAACGGGATTTACCGTTCGTCTTTGAGAGGGCTTTACCTCTCTCCCGAGAGGGATTTACCGCTCGGTCTTGGACTTGATCGTTAATTATGAACTTTGCTGACGAAATTGGCAATCAGTGTTTGCAATAGGAGACTTCCTCGTCATTAATTGAATTCCATGATACTTTAAGCATGAAGTCCGTTTATGACTAGATCTTAGTCTGCACTTGCCTAGTTGATGGTGTGGATTTTGATATATATTTCTTCAAGATGTTCATTGCTAAAATTCTCATGATGATATATATTATGGTATATAACCATATAATAAATTATTCGGTTACCAGATATTATGAATTGCACCGAATAAATAACATATATAGGTATCAAAACCGTCTTGAGATTTTATAATATTACCGTTGATAGTTATCTCTAACACAACAATTTCTTTGACTATTTTAATCATGCCAAAAAATGTTTCAGTCACAATAATTAGATAACTATATTTATAGTTATACGCTATATTATATATAATATATCATATATCATATAATATATTATGGAATATATTATATATATTTAAAATATCTATATAAAACAGTTGTTATAATATCTATTATCAATTAGACATTTTATGAAATATTCATATTTCAAAAAATACTTATCTTGTTGATGATGTCTCACATAGAGATGATGATTCATGTAGTGTAGTTTTCACTTTTTCAAAAGTTTCTGGTGTTGATCTGAAATAGTGATGTCGAGACTGAACGCTCGTCTTGGTTTCTTGTGGTTTCTAATCATCTTTTCTGGTGCTTTGTTGTTCATCCATGCTCCTCGTGGTCATCATTGGGTTTGACGCTCGGCCCCACGGTGGGCGCCAAAATGTCTCAGTGGATATTTTTGGGGACCGAGAGACTAACCTGCTAACGCGTCTGGGCCGCTCGCTCGCCTCCAAACTCCAGCTGTTGGCCGATCGGTGTTGGCGCAAGCCGATCGGTCTCCTTTTGGACGGGGGTGGATGTACCTGAAAAAGGTACTCCGACGCTTAAGTTAGGCGTGTGATTTTGAGGAGCCTCGGCTCTTAGTTGAATGTTTAGTGAATGACTTTCACTGTTGAGTATTTTAGAGTAGCCTAGAGTGAATAATGCGTAAGTGGAACGTACCTAGCTTTCGGCCCTGGCTTTGTATTTATAATTTACCTCATGGATCCTAAGCTTGTTAGCAAAATGATGAAGATGAAGTTTTGATGATATCTAAATCAAGTCAAGAACAATCAAAACTCATGAAGAATGATTTTTGAAGACTTGTAACTTTTGTAATAATTGTATAAACATAGGAAATTAGTGGTTTTATGTATGCATTCAAAAGTGATGTAAAAATAAACCAAGAAGCAAAACTGTGCAGTGCTAATCGATTAACAGGGGTAAATAATCGATTATTCCAGAGAGCAATGGAAAAGCTCAGCACTGCATGCTAATCGATTAACAAGGGCTGTTAATCGATTAGCGAATCGATTAGCATGGGCTGTTAATCGATTAGCAATGTGACCGTTTGAAAAACTAACCGTTTTTGAGCTGTTGGACTATCCGTTGTTTTGTCTTTTAGTGACTAATCGATTAGCAACTTAAGATAATCGATTAACACAGTCAGAAAGGCTAAAAACGAAAAATGGAAGAGCCTTTGGATGAGTCTATAAATAGACTCTCATTTCCTCTCAAGGGGAACAACCAAATCAAGAGAAACTCTTCCCTTGTGCTCAAATACTCAGAAACTCTTGAGAATTGTGTGCTCTTGCTCAGCTAAGGAAACTCTGTCTGTAGAGTTGGTGAAATACTGCTACGGTGATAGAGGAATAGTTGGTTCATCCTTGGTGTATCTAAGGAAGTGTTCGGAAGAGGAAGTCATCCTTCGTGAAGTATTCGGAGGAAGTGTTTCATCCTTTGTGAAGATTCAAAGGAGGTGTTGGTTCATCTCTTGTGGCATCAAGAGAGGTGTTTTCTAAACTTTTACAAATTGTATATGTGTGATTGTAGTTTGTAATTGTTTTGTGATTAGTGAATTGTTTATCTTGTTTTGAGATAAGCGATTGGACGTAGGATTGGTAAGATTCAAACCAGGATAAAATCATCTGTGCAAATTTCTCTCAACCTTACTCTATTTTATTGTTATCATTAATTGCTAAGTAAGTTTAATTGAGTAGAAATTTTTAAGGCACACGTTTTTAGTAAGAACCAATTCACCCCCCCTCTTGGTTTGTTATTCCACGCTAACCATTCCGCTGCAGCCGCTCTGACAATTGGTATCAGAGCTTGCTTTGATAGTCATTCAAATGGCGGGATCGTATCAAACATTCGTAGAGGGTGCTTCTATCAATAGACCACCACTATTCACAGGTGAAAATTACGCATTTTGGAAGGTCAGAATGCAAATTTTTATGGAATCTATTGATATAGATATTTGGGATGCTGTTGCATTTGGTCCTTTTGTTCCAACTAACAATATGCAGGAACTAAAGCCCCGTGATCAATGGATCATTGAAGAAAAGAGAAGATCTCAGAATGACGTAAAAGCCCGGAATATCATTGCATCAGCGTTGACTGTTGATGAGTTCTATAGGGTCTCTGTCTGCAAAACTACTCAAGAAATGTGGGACGTACTCAGAGTGACGCATGAAGGAACAGATGATGTAAAGAGGGCAAGGAAGAACTCCTTAATCCAAGAGTATGAAATGTTCCGGATGAAGCAAGGAGAAACAATTTCAGACGTTCAAAAACGCTTCACCAACATTGTCAATCATCTCATTGGACTGGGTAAGTCATTTGATACCGATGAACTTAACATTAAAATCTTGAAGTCTTTAGACAGGTCTTGGCAACCAAAAGTGACTACAATTTCTGAGTCCCAAAATCTCAACACAATGACAATGGCTGCATTATTTGGAAAGTTGAGAGAGCATGAACTTGACCTCGGAAGACTAGATGAAGAAGAAGCAAAAACTAAGAAAAAGACTCTAGCCTTTAAATCTGAGGTAGAAAAGAGCAAAAGCAAAATGGAAGATGAAGACTCAGAAGAAGATGAAAATTTGAGTTTACTAATCAAGAGGTTCAATAAGTTCATGAAATCAAAAGGCAAAGGGAGATTCAGAAACGAAAAGAGAGAAAATCAAGGATCTTCCTCAAACTATAGATGCTATGGTTGCGGAGAAAAGGGACATTTAAAAGCAGACTGCCCAAATCAAAAGAAGGGTGAAGAAAAGAAAGAAAAGAAGTTCTTCAAGAAAAAGAGAGCATACATCGCATGGGACGATGACAACGAATCAATTTCTGACTCGAGCAGTTCTGATGAAGAAGCAAACATATGTCTAATGGCGGATGACGACGACGCTGGAAGCCAAGTAAGTACATCTAACGATTCAGATAATTCTAGTCAATATGATAATGAAACTGAATTGCATGATACTTATGCTGCTTTATTAGTAGAATCCGAAAAATTAGATATAGCTCATAAGAAATTGAAAAAGGATTTCAAAGAGTTAAAATTAAATTTTGAAAATATTCTTGAAGAAAATGAAAATTTGAAAATTACTTCTGAAAATTTCTCTAAAATTAATGATAATTTGAAAACTGAATTTACAAATTTGTTTGAAGAAAACAGAAGTTTGAAAAATAAACTTTTATATCAAGCAGAAGAAATCAGAAATTTAAAAAGTAAAGTTTTATATTATGAAAAAGAAAAATATGTTGCTAATAATGAAAGTGAATCTTGCATAAAATTCAAATATTTTTCTGAAAATACAACCACTGGAGAATGTAGTAAAAATAATGAAAATAAGGTTGTTAAAAATAAGTATGTTCCGAAAAATAAACATAATCATAGACCCCGTAGAACTTGGGTAGAAAAAGGAACAACTTATAGGAACACAAATGTTGCATCATGCTTTTATTGTATGAAAAAGGGTCATACATCTAACAAATGTAAAATTAAGCATTATGGTGTTCCAAGTGGTAGATATGCTTGGGTTGTAAAATGATTTTAATCTTTTTAATCTAACCCAAAGGACCCATACAAAGTAGTTGGGTACCTAAATAGCTTGTTCTTTTTATGTTGTAGGAATTATCAAAAACAAGGAAGTATATGTGGTGTCTTGACAGTGGATGTTCAAAACACATGACCGGAGATAAAAAGAAATTTACAAGCTTCCGGAAAAAGGAACGAGGCTTTGTCACCTATGGTGACAACAACAAAGGAAAAATCCTTGGAATAGGAGATATTAGAAGTGAAGATACCTTGATGATCAAAGACGTGCTATATGTGGAAGGATTAAAGCACAACTTAATTAGCATTAGTCAATTATGCGATAAAGGATTCAAGGTAACCTTCGAACAAAATTCTTGCACTATTTATAAAAATGATTCTTCTGAAATCACTTTGAAAGGAATTAGGCATAACAATATTTATTTGATTGATTTAGAAAATGCATCAAATAGGAATATTTCATGTTTAGTAGTAAAAGAAGAAAATCCATGGTTATGGCATAAAAGAGCTGCACATATTCATATGCAACAATTGAATAAACTTATTTCTAAAGACTTAGTAATTGGTCTACCAAAACTAAAATATGTGAAAAATAAATTGTGTGATGCATGTCAAAAGGGAAAACAAGTGAAATCATCTTTTCATTCGAAAAATGTTGTTTCTAGTTTAAAACCCTTAGAACTTTTGCACATGGATTTATTTGGTCCCTCTAGGATAAAAAGTTTTGGAGGAAATTATTATGCTTTAGTTATTGTAGATGATTATTCAAGATATACTTGGACTTTCTTTCTTACTCTAAGCTTTCAAAGAATTTAAAAAGTTTGCAAATTTAGTTCAAAATGAAAAGGATTTGAAAATAAAGGCTATTAGAAGTGACCATGGAGGTGAATTTCAAAATGAATCTTTTGAAACTTTTTGTGAAGAATATGGCATTTCTCATAATTTTTCTGCACTTAGAACTCCTCAACAAAATGGAGTTGTAGAAAGAAAGAATAGATCCTTAGAGGAACTTGCTAGAACTATGTTAAATGAATATAGTGTTCCTAAACAATTTTGGGCTGATGCTGTGAGTACTGCATGTTACGTATTGAATAGAATGCTTATTAGGCCAATTTTGAAATGTACTCCTTATGAACTTTTTAAAGGAAGAAAACCAAATGTTTCACATTTAAGAATTTTTGGATGCAAATGTTTTGTCTTAAATAATGGAAAACAAAATTTAGGAAAATTTGATTCCAAATCCGATGAAGCTATTTTTCTAGGATATTCTCTAACTAGCAAAGCTTATAGAGTTTTTAATCGGAAAACACTTGAAATAGAAGAATCTGTGCATGTTGTCTTTGATGAAATTGTGGACCTTGAGGTAAAACCTCTTGAGTCAGATGAATCAGATGCAGGTGAAAATGAAGACTTGCAAAAGACAACAAATGAAGAGAAAATGAATAGTCCTCAAGATGATGAAGATCTAAACAAAATATGGCAATGATAACGGTTGAAAAACCGTTATTTTTATGCTTAAATTTGATACCAAAAGCAACCTTTAAGACTTAGAAACTAGCTTGAAATCATATTTTTGCTTTAGTTTTGAGAATAAGAGAGTTGAAAGTGAATTTAATGGTTTTATGCAAGATTCCCTTGATTTTGTAGGCTAATTGAATGATTTGAAAGAAGAATTGAAATATCAAATGATTGGAGTGCTGAAAAGTCAACCAGAAACCAGAAAAGTCAACCAGTCAACCAGAAAAGTCAACCAGTCAACCAGAAAAGTCAACCAGTCAACCAGAATGCTGAAAAACCAACCAGAACGCAGAAAACGTGTGACCGAGTGGCGCTGAGCGGTAAAATACCGCTGAGCGGCACTTTTCAGGTGCAAAAACCACCACTGAGGGGCAAAAACAGCAGCTGGGGGCAAAATGGATCATGCGGTATTACCGCTCAGCGGTAAAATACCGCTGAGCGCCATTCTAAGTGGGTTTGGACCGGTTTTCTTTTGTTTTTATGGGCTTGGACTTGTTTTATGTTATTTTTATGCCCTATTTAAGGACTTGCACGTCCTAGGGTTTGTATCTTTGGCTGGGAGGAAGTAGAAACACACTTTTCACCCCTTAGGGGTAGATTGGGAGATGGTGACGGCTCTCCTCTTCTCTTTCTAGGGTTTTTTCTATCTCTTTCATTCTTTCATTGTTATTCATCTAGGTTCACCATGAATATGGTGAACTAAACCTTGTATGTTTGTTGGGGAATCAATGTAATCTCTTGAAGCTCTCATATATGGAATTTATGCTTGCATCTTAATCTAAGATTTATGCTTTCTTTCATCATTAGTTAGGGTTTTTCCTCTTTGCTTAATGCTTGCATAGTTTAACTCATTCAATGCATGATTATTGGTTTTGTCGATACGGGCACGTACGGGGAAGTCTAGATCCGGGGAATTTCTCCCAATATTATATTGGTTGTCGTTAAGCTCCTGCACTTATGAACTAATCATTAGGAATGCTAGGAATTGTATGAACTCGTGATTAGGGAGAAGCCATCTAGAATGGTACTTTAGAGAGTGGCATTAACAATGATGATTTGAATGTTGAATTCCTAAAATGTATGAGAGTGGATGAGATGAAATTGACCCCCAACAACATATTCATTCATATATTCCATTGAAAGTGTTTATCTTTTGTCTTTGCCATTGATCAAACTTCATGCATACATGTTTATTTTGTTTTTCGTCTTGCATATAAAAATCCAAATATTTCGTTTGTAAGTCCTAGCTAATCAACAAATCACATAACTAAACTAGGCCGTGAGTCCTTTGGGAAGAACGATACTTGGTCTTACCAAGTTTATTACTTGAACGATTCGGTCATACTTGCCGATTGAAAAACAAGTTTGTGACATCATATTTTGGTGCTTACAAATTTGTCCATCAGGCAACAACCTAGAGGATTATCATTGGACAACATCATTGGTGACATATCAAAAGGGGTAAACACTAGAAGAAATTTAGTTAATTTTTGTATGAATGTAGCTTTCATGTCGCAGATAGAACCTAAGAACATTAAGGAAGCTCTTCAAGATGAACAATGGTGTATTGCAATGCAAGAAGAACTCAACCAGTTTGAAAGAAATCAAGTTTGGGAATTGATTCCTAGGGAAGATACTCATCAAGTAATTGGAACAAAATGGGTATTCAGAAACAAACTGGATGAAGATGGAAATATCACCAAGAATAAAGCTAGGCTTGTAGCTCAAGGATATAGTCAAGAAGAAGGTATAGATTATGATGAGACATATGCTCCAGTTGCCAGGTTAGAGGCAATACGCCTACTTCTTGCTTATGCATCTATAATGAAATTTAAATTATTTCAAATGGATGTTAAAAGTGCATTTCTAAATGGTTTTATAAAAGAAGATGTGTATGTTGAACAACCACCCGGTTTGAAGATTTTAAATTTCCAAATCACATCTATAAATTAAAGAAAGCACTTTATGGTTTAAAACAAGCACCTAGATCTTGGTATGAAAGACTTAGCAATTTTCTTTTGGAAAAAGATTTTAATAGAGGAAAAGTTGATTCCACTTTGTTTATTAAAAGAGTCGGAAAACATATTTTGATTATTCAAGTATATGTTGATGATATTATTTTTGGATCAACTAATATATCTCTTTGTGAGGAATTTGCTAAGACTATGCAGGGTGAATTTGAAATGTCTATGATGGGAGAATTAACATTCTTCCTCGGTCTTCAAATTAAGCAAATGAAAGAAGGTACGTTCATTTCTCAAACTAAGTATTGTAGAGAAATTCTTAAGAAGTTTGAAATGGACAAAGCAAAGGAAGCATCTACACCTATGGGAACCTCTTGCTATCTTGACAAAGATGAGTCAGGAAAAGAGGTAAATCAAACTAAATATAGATGCATGATAGGTTTTTTGTTATATCTTACTGCTAGTAGACCGGATATTATGCAGAGTGTTTGTGTGTGTGCTAGGTATCAATCTAGTCCTAGAGAATCTCACCTTACAGCAGTTAAAAGAATATTGAAATATCTTAAGGGAACTGCATCCTTTGGTTTATGGTATCCATCAGGAACGGAACCTAGTCTTGTAGGTTTTTCCGATGCAGATTATGGAGGTTGTAAGATAGATAGAAAAAGCACTAGTGGAACATGTCATCTTCTAGGTAGTTCCTTAGTTTCTTGGAACTCTAAGAAACAAGCCTGTGTAGCTTTATCAACCATTGAGGCTGAATATATTGCTGCTGGAAATTGTTGTGCGCAAATTTTATGGATGAAACAGCAATTAGAAGATTATGACATTTATTTAGATCATATTCCACTCAAGTGTGATAATACAAGTGCAATAAATCTTACAAAGAATCCCATAATGCATTCTCGAACCAAGCACATTGAGATTAGGCATCATTTTCTTAGAGATCATGTACAAAAGGGAGATTGTGAAATAGAATATATTGATACACAACATCAATTAGCTGATATTTTCACAAAAGCATTGCCTAAGGATAGATTCTATGAGCTTAGAAGAGATTTAGGAATATTGAAAATATCTTAAAAATGGAAATAGGTGAACTTTGCTGATTTTCGGAAATCAGCGTCAGTTAATCGATTAGTCAGTGCCACTAATCGATTAGCGCTAATCGATTAGCACACCCTGTTAATCGATTAGCAAGCGTTACAGGCAGTAAATACTGTGTGTGCTATGTATGTTACTCCTTTGTATGCTTGCCTCTTTAAATTCAATAAAATATGTTGGTTTCCTTAATATTTCTATGCATATATCCTTTTATTAAGGGGGAGTATAATTTCTAATAAATTTAGGGGGAGCAATTATACATCACTTTTTAATAATGATCAAAAAGGGGGAGAAAAAAAAATTTAAAGCCTTAAACTTATTTCTAAGTTCACTAACAATTGTTTCTTCCTTAAGTTGTGTTTTAAATACAGATTATTATCAAAAGCTTTAAACATCAAGAAGGTTTTGATCATCATCAAAAAGGGGGAGATTGTTAGCAAAATGATGAAGATGAAGTTTTGATGATATCTAAATCAAGTCAAGAACAATCAAAACTCATGAAGAATGATTTTTGAAGACTTGTAACTTTTGTAATAACTGTATAAACATAGGAAATTAGTGGTTTTATGTATGCATTCAAAAGTGATGTAAAAATAAACCAAGAAGCAAAACTGTGCAGTGCTAATCGATTAACAGGGGTAAATAATCGATTATTCCAGAGAGCAATGGAAAAGCTCAGCACTGCATGCTAATCGATTAACAAGGGCTGTTAATCGATTAGCGCTAATCGATTAGCATGGGCTTTTAATCGATTAGCGCTAATCGATTAGCATGGGCTGTTAATCGATTAGCAAGGTGACCGTTTGAAAAACTAGCCGTTTTTGAGCTGTTGGACTATCTGTTGTTTTGTCTTTTAGTGACTAATCGATTAGCAACTTAAGATAATCGATTAACACAGTCAGAAAGGCTAAAAACGAAAAATGGAAGAGCCTTTGGATGAGTCTATAAATAGACTCTCATTTCCTCTCAAGGGGAACAACCAAATCAAGAGAAACTCTTCCCTTGTGCTCAAATACTCAGAAACTCTTGAGAATTGTGTGCTCTTGCTCAGCTAAGGAAACTCTGTCTGTAGAGTTGGTGAAATACTGCTACGGTGATAGAGGAATAGTTGGTTCATCCTTGGTGTATCTAAGGAAGTGTTCGGAAGAGGAAGTCATCCTTCGTGAAGTATTCGGAGGAAGTGTTTCATCCTTTGTGAAGATTCAAAGGAGGTGTTGGTTCATCTCTTGTGGCATCAAGAGAGGTGTTTTCTAAACTTTTACAAATTGTATCTGTGTGATTGTAGTTTGTAATTGTTTTGTGATTAGTGAATTGTTTATCTTGTTTTGAGATAAGCGACTGGACGTAGGATTGGTAAGATCCGAACCAGGATAAAACCATCTGTGCAAATTTCTCTCAACCTTACTCTATTTTATTGTTATCATTAATTGCTAAGTAAGTTTAATTGAGTAGAAATTTTTAAGGCACACGTTTTTAGTAAGAACCAATTCACCCCCCTCTTGGTTTGTTATTCCACGCTAACCATTCCGCTGCAGCCGCTCTGACAAAGCTGATGTAAGCCCAATAAAATATAAACAGAATAAGATATAAACAGATTACCTGAATATCCGATTGGTTGTTTGTAATCGATTAATATTTTATACTATACACACTTTATTTATACGTTAACATAAGACACCTTCAAAGTAAAGCTCATTTTCTGTTATAGCTAAAGTACAAATTCAAAATTTCATGGTTGGAAAAGAGGAAAAATAGTAACTACTCTCAGTAATAAAAAAATATGAATGCTTTCAAAAACTTATTTACATATTTAATCGATGGATAATAATATTATTTGGATATATAAGATTTGTAACAATATAAAAAGTACTGTTTTAATAAAGCTAAAAATATTAAAAGAAGTGATAAATTATTTTTTTATTTTATTCTAATAACTGAACTAATGGTTATGCAAAAAATTAAATAAGTAAAGTATATAGTAAAACTTAATTTGCTTGATAATATCAACAAATCAGAGTGGCGCAGCGGAAGCGTGGTGGGCCCATAACTCACAGGTCTCAGGATCGAAACCTGGCTCTGATAAAAAAAAGAAGTTTTTTACTAATTATTTTTTTGTTTTTTTTATTTTCTGATTTGGGTCAAATGTGGGCCTTGATGAAATTAGGTCAGGATGAAAAAAATCTTTCCCATTTGTAAACATCAAACTATATGTCAATGGTAGAGTTAATAAAATATTTTACATTGTCAATATATTTAAATTAAGTTTAAATGGAAGAAATAGTTGATAAGGTGTAAACATTTTATTACTTTGTCCAAAATGTATGTGCACAATGTATGATAAATTGAACTCTGGACTCAGTCAAAATATATTTCGATATGGTGCAATAAAATATTTAAATGGTGCAAGCAATTTTCTCATGGCATTACCAAATTTCCTTTTATTTAGTTAGTTAAAAGATGATTTTGCAGAAACCACATCATCCAAATAACTAGATAATAAAAAATATAAATTTCTTTTAGTACTTGATAGATCATAAAAATATAATCAAAATTCAATTGAAAATTTAAAAATTTATTAAACTTAATTAAGCTAAATATATATTATATTAAGTGTATTGGTGTCATTTAACCACTCCATAAAGTTTACATGAAAATTATGGGACTGCAAAAAGAATTCCAAAGTGGTCCCATTTCAAAGCAGATTCTAAATCTAATAATGGCTTTAAAATTAAAGAAATAAGAGTACCCTTTACACAAATTTCATCTAAGGCTAATCACTAATATTTATTTATCCTCGGCCATCTTCCTGCGTATCTCGTGAGCAACATTAAAAATGCCAAGTGTTGGCTGGTTGCAGACAAAACACTTCTTATTCTTTGCATGGTGCTGTAAATAAAAACAACTGTAAATAAAAACAAACAGAAAGTTAGACATAACTAAATGGCAAGATATTTAGTGTGTTTTTATGTATCACGCTAAAATGAGATACATAAAATAAATGGGCTTTAGTAACTGTTCCAAAATATCTATGCAGTTAAAAAGATAAAAAATAATGGTTTAATGGACCACTTTATGTTTCTTAAAAATAGAAACTGAAAATACTATAATATTTATTTTATATTTCAAATAATGCTAACATTCTCCCACTTGGACCATTTATCCAATTATTAATCACAACAAGTGACATAATATATACGAGTCATGGCGATAGGTCCTCTGATAGTGAGTGTTATCTTCCATGTACCACAATATATATTTCTCTCAACATTAGCTCTCAACTTAATGCATAAACCAGAATCTGAAAAATTAAAAGAAAAACTCAAAGGTATAAGTCTTGAAACAGAAATCAAATTCTTAGAAAAACAAGGAATATAAAATGTCTTTTCCAAATGCAAAATAAAACTCCTACTTAAAACTAAGCTGCACGTTCCAATGGCCTCCACATGTGAGCTCATCTTACTCCCACTAGCCTCCTTAGGTTTTGCATACCCTGTAAGGTATTAGAAACATGAATTGTAGAACCAGAATCAATCCACCATGTGTTATTATTAAAACTAGTCAAATAGATTCATAACAGACAAAAGAAAATGGAGTACCTTTCTTATCAAGCCAATTCTTAAATTTTAAGCAGTCTTTCTTCATGTGTCCTTTCTTTTTACAAAAGAAACATCTGGACTCCTTCTTAATAACTGGCTTTGCAGAAATCTTTCCCTTCTTATTAACTTGGTTCTTCTTATTCTCAAAAGAAGTAGTCAAGTTCACCTTCTCCCCTTCTTCTATCAATAGCCTTTCTTCTTCTTGAACACACATGGTCAATAATTCATTAATAGACCACTTATCCTTATGTGTGTTGTAAGAGATTTTAAAGGGGACATAATGGTGAGGCAAAGTGCACAAAATATAGTGTACCAGGAAAGAGTCAAACATGGTAACTTCCAAAGCTTTTAGTTGAGCCAATGTCCCTAATGCGCATGATATAATCACGTACTCCCTTAATTCCAGTGAGCTTTTAAGGATGAAAACTGCATTATAAGGGTGCTGGCAAGAGATTTATCAGATGTCGTAAACTGCTCATCAATAGGCCTTAGTAAATCTTTGACATTCTCATACTGGTCAACTGAACCCCGGATCCCAGTGGAAATGTTGGTTTTTATGAACGTTACGGAGAGACGATTTGACCTCTCCCATTCTTCATAAAGATCAATGACATCTGGAGTGCTAGTATCCGTAATACCCGGTGGTTCTTGTTTTCTAATAGCATAGTCAATGTCCATCTAGCCTAAATGAAAGAAGAAGTCTTTCCTTCCAAACCTTATAATTATCTCCTCTCAACTCGGGAATACCACACTTAATATCAGAAAAATTCACAGATTGAGAAACTACAAATTCAAAATTACATGCTTATTATATAATTTGAGACTAAAATAAATGTCATGTTTACCAATGCAAACATGTCTTTCCAATGAGTTTATTAACATAAAACTTGCCCATGGGCTAAAGTCTTACTCAATTAGACTCATTATCTTAATGACAAAACTATCAAATTATGTTCCTTTTTCTTAATTGCTGTGGATAAATTAAGAAATATAATTTAATATTTTATCCTAATTAATCATATAAATATGAAAAAAAATTCCTATGGATAAATTTTACCATATTAAATATAATTATTTATAACTAATGTTTCTCATATAGCAAAACTTTATATACAATTTTAATTAATTAAATATGCTGTGGCTACTCTTTAATTTATTAAAACTATATTACTACTAAAACATTAATAATATATAAATATTTACATAAAATTCATAATATGCAAATATAGTAATAATAATGTATATTTTATTTTCACGTATAACAACAAATATATACATAAAAATAATATCCATAAAATATATATAATTATTAATCCAAAAACATTTAAATATATATATATATATATATATATATATATATATATATATATATATATATATATATATATATATATATATATATATATACATATATATAACATGTTATGTTCGCGTATCATAATAAAACATATTATATATTATATGTTAAAATAATAATAATATTATTATTATTATTATTTAAACATAAAAACACCAATGCAATAGCATTTAATGTTTGCGTAAAAAAGAATAAAGCTGCAATGCAAATAAAGTTCTGAGAGGTCATTAAAATGACCTATAAAATAATAATAATAAAAATTGGGAATGACTTAATTCTCATGTGCGTGGAAGAGGCTTTTATGCTATTTTAGGTCAATTTTATACTCTCCTATTTTATCATTATTTTATTATTTTTCGGACATTGATTCAAATTGAGTTTATCATTGGGAGCTACACTTGGTGAACAATTCTTTATGTTAAACCTCTTTAAAACTTTGTTGATATAGGTCTCTTGAGACAAACCCAAAATGCCTCGAGATCTTTCTCTATGAATCTTAATGCCAATGACATAAGATGCCTCTCCCATATCCTTCATGTCAAAGTTCTTTGAGAGAAATTGTTTCACTTCATATAGCAAACCCTTATCATTGGTTGCAAGCAAAATATTATCCACATATAGTACAAGGAAACAAATCTTACTCCCACTGACCTTTTACATTGATCCATGACATTTTCTTCAAAACCGAATGAAGTGATAACATCATGAAATTTTAGATACCATTGGCGGGAGGCTTGTTTTAATCCATAGATGGATTTATTAAGCTTTCAAACTAAGTGCTCATTGTCTTTAGAAGAGAATCCTTCAGGTTGTTTCATGTAAACTTCTTCTTCCAGATGACCATTAAGAAATGTTGTTTTCACATCCATTTGATGTAATTCAAAATCAAAATGAGCTACTAATGCCATAATTACTCGAAAGGAATCTTTCTTAGATACAGGAGAAAAGGTCTCTGTGTAGTCAATTCCTTCTCTCTAAGTGAACCCTTTGGTAACAAGTCTTGCCTTATGTCTCTCAATGTTGCCTTTTGAGTCTTTCTTGGTTTTAAAGACCCATCTACATCCAATGGATTTTACACCATTAGGCAATTGAACGAGATCCCAGACTTTGTTGGATGCCATAGAATCCATCTCATCTTTCATGGCGTCATACCATAGGTCTGATTCTTTAGAACTCATGGCTTGTGAAAACGTTTCAGGATCATTTGCAGCTCCAATATTGTAGTCGACTTCTTGCAAATACACTACATAATCACTAGGAATTACTGGCCTTTTAACTCTAGTAGATCTTCTTAATGTTGCCTCATCATTTTCTTGAGGAAATTGTTGCTCAAGCAACTGTTCAATAGGTTGTTCAATATCATCTTGTTGTTCCTCATTAGCTACTTGATCTGTAAGGTCATTTTCAGCAGGTTGTGAAGCTTCAATTATTATTTGTCTAACACCTATTTGTGTTTGAGGGGTGTGAATGACAACCAATCTATCACTAGAGCTAAAGGGTTGAGCTTCATAGTGATCCCTTTCATTCCCAATGTTTGGAAACTGATCACTCCCACTAATCAAGTCATTCTCAAGAAATTTTGCATTTCTTGACTCCAGAATCCTAGTGTTATGCGATGGACAATAGAATCTATATCCCTTAGACTTTTCAGCATATCTAATGAAATACCCACTAATAGTCCTTGGGTCTAGTTTCTTCTCTTGTGGATTATAAATTCTCACTTCAGACAAACATCCCCAAACGCGTATATGTCGCAAACTTGGTTTCCAACCTTTGAATAACTCAAACGGTGTCTTTAAGACGACCTTGGTTGGGACTCAGTTTAATATATACACAACCGTCTTTAGTGCTTCAGTCCACAAGAATTGAGGAAGTTTTGAATCACTCCTCATACTTCTCACCATGTCCATTAAAGTTTTGTTCCTTCTTTCTGCCACACCATTCTGATTTGGAGAACCAGGCATAGTGTATTGGGCAACAATTCCATGTTCTTGAAGAAACTTCGCAAACGGACCAGGTGCTTGTCCATTCTCCGTGTATCTACCATAATACTCTCCACCTCTATCTGATCTCACAATATCTAATTCACGTTTGAGTTCCATTTTAAACATATTTACATCTAGTATAAGCAACATTTCTTAGTCAACATGATTCACACAACGTCTCTCCTCTCCCTTAACTCTCAAATTTTTGTTTTTAGATTTTAGGGTAGCAATATGCAGCAGCCCCTTTTACTCTTCTCCTTATTATCTTTTTCTGTTATATCTCTATATTTTTAATTAAAATAATATCTCTCATTTAATCTATAAAACCACCAAGATTTCCTTTCTTATTTTATTTTATCTAATATTTAAAATATCAACAACTACCAAATATCTCAAAGATTCACATAATCTTTCTATTTCGTTTCAAATTTTACTTTTATTCATTTTCTTTCTATACCCCCTTAACTTAATGTCCACACCACTTAATGAGGGTATAAGACTCTTTTGCCCTTGGGTCCCAAAATACAAATTAAACCCAAAAATATACTTTAACTCTCTTTCTTTCTAAAATTTGGCCCAGACCTATTAAATCTGAAATCACTCTTCTACCATCAATCCAACACATCATATTGGTAACAACACACCACACAATCATCATGATAACAACATACCAACCATGTGTTCTACTTAATCAATAATAGCATTAAATAATAACTTAATAATTATAATTATAGAAAAAAACCAAATAATCCAACCACAATTACCAATAATAATGTCCAAGTCTTATAATCACATTATTCCCTAATTACCACATTTTCCTAGGGTCTTACATTCACCCCTCCTCAAAAGAAATTTTGTCCCCGAAAATTGTTTTAGTTACCAAAAAGATGAGGATACTCCTTCCTCATACTTTCCTCTAACTCCCAAGTGATTTACTGATTAGCTTCATGCCATAGCACCTTCGCAGTACAAATGTCCTTCCCTCTCAAAGTCTTAGTTTGTACATCTAACACTCTTACTGGTCCGACTTCAATGGTTAAGTCTTCTTTAACTTAAATGTCATCCACTTCTAACACATGACTTGGATTTGGCACATACTTCCTCAATTGAGATACATGAAAAACATTATGCAAGTTTCCCAAATTAGGTGGTAGTGCTATCTCATAAGCCACTAGACCAATCCTCTTAAGCACTTGATATGACCCAATAAATTTTAGTGACAACTTCCTTGACTTAATAGCCCTCCCAACTCCTATTGTTGGTGTCACTCACATAAACACATGATCTCCAACTTTAAACTCCAACAGTCTTCTCCTTTGGTCAGTATAAGACTTCTGCCTACTACGACTTACTCTCATTTGCTCCTGAATCATTCTCACCTTATCAGTAGTCTGTTGTAACAACTCTGGACCTACAGTCATTTATTCCCCATCCTGAAACCAACATAACGGTGTGCGACACCTCCTTCCATACAAAGCCTCTAAATGTGCCATCCCGATGCTAGAATGATAACTATTATTGTAGGTGAATTCAACCAAAGGTAAAATCTCACTCCAACTTCCAAGATGATCCAAAATACACGCCCTCAACAAATCCTCCAGGGATTGAATGGTTCTTTCAAACTATCCATCAGTTTGAGGATGATAAGCCGAACTCAACCTTAACTGCGTACCTAGAGCTTTCTGCAAAGTCTTCCAAAATCTTGATGTAAACCTTATATCTCTATCCGAAACAGTACTTGCAGGCACTCCATGCAACCATACTATCTCCTGTATATACAACTCTGCCAACTTCTCCAATGACATCTGTTGATTTATTGGCAAAAAGTGAACACACTTAGTCAACCTATCCACAATTACCCAAATGGAATCATGTCATTTCGATGATCTAGGCAAATGAGTTACAAAATCCATAATATATTGTCCCATTTCTACTGAGGTATTTCTAACTGTTGTAACATTCCTCCCGGTCTCTAATGTTGCACTTTTGCCTTCTGATAAACCAGACAAGATGATACAAACTCAACCACATCTATCTTCATTCCATTCCACCAGAATGAATCCTTCAAATCCTTATACATCTTAGTCATACTAGGGTGTATACTAAGACGACTCTTATGACCTTATTCAAGAATCATTTTTTTTTCAACTCTGCCTTCACTGGAACACATACTCTACTTCTGAACTGACGAATATCATCATCACTTAGGGCAAAATCCTTGGCCTGATCAGTACCCAACTGTCCACTTATGCGTTGTAACTCCAGGTCCACCATTTGTTCTGTCTTTAACTATTTCAAGAAATCACTCGTGATAGCCAAGTAACTACACAAGATATGACCTTCTTTCACTTGCACTCCCAGATTCATATCTCGCAACTTCTCGATGAACTCCAACTACTTTACCATCAAGGCTACCATTTGAACTTTCTTTCTACTCAAAGCATCGACAACAACATTTGCCTTACTTGGATGGTACTACAATTCAAAATCATAGTCTTTCAAATACTCCATCCATCTTCTCTGACGCATATTCAACTCCTTCTGATCAAACAAGTATTTCAGACTCTTGTGATCACTAAAGACTTGAAAACGCACCCCATATACATAATGCCTCCATGTCTTTAAAGCAAACATCACCGCAGCTAAATCCATATCATGTGTCGGATAATTCTTCTCATGCACTTTCAACTGACGAGATGCACACACCACCGATTTCTTTCCTTGCATTAGTACACATCTCAGTCCTTGATATGACGCATCACAGTACACCTCAAATACTTTCTCAGTATCTGGAATCACCAACACTAGAACGTAGGTCAACTTCTTCTTCATCTCCTCAAAACTTGTTCCACATTTGTCTGTCCAAACAAATGATTGATCCTTGCGAGTTAACTGCGTCAACGGCCCTACAATAATGGAAAATGCTTCCACAAACCTCCGATAATAACCTGCCAACCCCACAAAGCTTCTCACTTCCGTTATCGTAGTTGGTCGTTCCCATTTCAACATAGCCTCAACCTTAGTTGGGTCCATTGAAATTCCTTGAGCGGAAATTACATGACCCAAAAACTAAATTTCCTCCAACCAGAACTCACACTTTGACAATTTCCCATACAACTGATGCCCTCTCAAGATTTCCAACGTCATCCTCAAATGTTCAGCATGCTCCTCCCCGGATATCCTGCCAAACTTCGACGAAATGCATGTACTTGTTCCTTTTCTAGAAAGACTACCTTCTGTTGACCACAAACAATAAGTACGACATTTGTCTACAACCAATCCATTCCCAAAATTACGTCTAATCCCTCACGTGGTAGACACACTAGATTAACCTTGATTTTGCGTCTTGTTACCTCTAACGGACACCCAACATAGACTGAATTTGTTGCAATTTGCCCCGATGCTGGTGTAGCAACTACTAACTCACATCCCAACTCAAACATTGATACCTTGAGTTCTTTGAACTCGCAAAAT
This sequence comes from Vigna angularis, assembly GCF_016808095.1. Lineage (NCBI taxonomy): Eukaryota > Viridiplantae > Streptophyta > Magnoliopsida > Fabales > Fabaceae > Vigna > Vigna angularis. The sequence goes on along the minus strand of NC_068978.1, from coordinate 13,097,144 downwards.
GTGGCAAAGACTATATAAGTTCCATTGAACTTAAATAGAAGGCTTGGGTTGATGGTTATGTTCAACTATGCACATTATACTATAGGCAAGTGTTGATGGATCGACAAGTGTACCGAATCGCACAAGTAATATAAAATGGTAAGACCAAATATCGTATCCCAAGAGACTATCGACACTAGACAATCGTGTGATAACTCAATTAATTAAGACTTAAAGAAAACGAGATCATTGGTTTCAGATGCAAAGACAGAAAATTAAATATGAATGTAGTTTGATCAATAGCATAATAGCACAGTGATGAACAAATGTTGTTTTTAATATGAGATGAGTAGGTTGTTGAGGTTAGATGTCACCAATTTCACTCTCATGTATGAAAGAATTCTTCTTTATGCATTAATGTTAACGTCACTCACTAAATCACTTAACCCCGATCCCTCGGCGAAATAAGTCTGTCCTTAATCACTAGTTCAAGCAATTCCTAGTAATTAAATGTGAAGATCAAGACCTTTAAGACAACCAAGACTTATACCTTCATCCTTGAGAAATATTACTCTTGGGAGTAATTCAACAAGAACCTGAATTATAAGGAACCTCCCAGCATTCATCCAATTCATAAATCATGCTATTGAATGAGTTAAACAAAGCAAGTGTTGTAATAGATGAATTACTCTAACAATTAATGAAAAAACATATATTATTAAGAATCAATTCAAATACATGAGAGTTCACAAGGTTACATCATTCCCCAACAACAAATAGTGTTTAGTTCACCATAGACATGGTGAAACTAGATGAATAATGGAGAAGAATGAGATAGAAAAACCCTAAAAGTAGAAGATGGAAGCTCCCGCATCCAAATTCGCCTCCAGAGACTGAAAGAGTGTGCTGCTGCACTCCCTCTGCCAAAGATACAAAACCTAGGGCGTTTGGGTCCTTTAAATAGAGTCGAATCAAAACAGAAACAAGGTCTGGCCCATGTCGCTGGCGCTCAAGCGCCCTAAGTGGGGCGCCTGGTCGTCGAACGATACTTTCTTGCACTTAAGCGCCCAAAAGGAGCGCCCAAGCGGTGTGTAGTGCAGTTCTAGCGCTCAAGCCCCCTTGAGGGGCGCCCAAGCCTCGTAGATTTTTTCAGCATTGCGTTTTTTTCTTTTTTTCTATAGTTCTGCTCGCTTCTTGAGTTTCGACTCCTTCATACCTTGACTCCTCTTCCAAATCACTTCATTAACCTACTAAAACAAGGGAATTTAGGCATAAAATCATTAAGTTCAACCTCAACTCTCTTATTCACACAACTTAACAAAAAATCATGATTTCAAGCAAGTTTCTAAGCAGAAAAGGGTGCATTTAGTATCAAAATTACATCACAGATAACGGTATTTTCAACCGTTATCACAAACCCAAACTTAGAACTTTGCTTGTCCTCAAGCAAAACAGATTGTAACTCAGTTTTTCAGAACAATTACTACAATGATTCAACATTTTTCAAAACCTTTTTCTTCCAAGACAAGAAATCACTTTTATCAACTTAGCATAAGGATGTCAGTCAAGATGTGCAGATGCCTTAATCCAATCAAAATCAATGTGATGCTCATATAATTCAACAGATGATATCCTTAAGAATGATTAATCAACCAAGCAAAGATGTAATCATAAATTCAAAGAACTACTCCTCACCAAGTAAAGTGTTTCACTCAAGCACTCAAAAGTGTATCACTCAAGCACTCAAAAGTGTATCACTCAACTCAAAGGTGTATAGTGAGGTGTTGGTGTCTTTTTCACTCTACTATCACAATGTCACACAAATTAACTTTGCCTTTCAATTAACGACAATCAAACAAACTCACAAGCAAGTTCTCATCACAAGGGCTTTTTATGGCTTGTAACATGGCTGAGCTAGGAAGGAAATTGGTTTTTCTGGTCAGCAAAATCCTTGAGTCAAGAGAGACATTTATGATTTCATCATTCAAGCACAAACACTCTTTCTTTTTCCCAGCTTTCCCTTGCATTGAGCTTTTCTTTTCTTTTCTTTTTCTTTTTCTTCTGCTTTTCAAGTACTCACTGCTTAGCTTAATGTTTTTTTTTTCTTTTTCCTTTCTCAATCTTTCCAGCAACCCCAAACTTGAACCTTTGTCAATACCTCATCAAATGTTCTCAACTCAACTCGAGGTAAAGATTTAAAAAAAAAGGTTTTTCAAACATACATAAGGCTCAAGGTTCAAAGTTTATAACAATTTATTCTCTTTTCAGTTGGCAAACGTTCATGTGAAGGCTAAAAGAATAAGGGACAACAAAAGATGGCCTTGATCATATGAAACCTGTAAGCAAGTAGTTCAATCACAGAAAATTTGGGCAAAATCATTCATGCTTCCAAAGTAATAGCAATTATTCAAAAAAAAACTCTGAAGCCCAAATCTCACATAGGTAAACTCACAAGTCCCACAATTCAGAAAAACACCCTACTCAGTATCTCAATCAAGTTTTACCTCAAGCACCGGTTTCATACACTGTGAGCCATCACCTGTATATCAAAACATCATGCATCATCTCAACATCAATCAATACACTAGAATATCACAAAGCAATACTCATCACAAAACACAAGACAGTTGAATCAAAGCAGTGTGGTTGATAACAGTTGAAAAACTGTTATTTTTATACTTAATTTTGACATCTAAAACACCCTTAATGACTTAGAATCTAGCTTGAAATCATGATTTTGCTTAAGTTTTGGAAATAAGAGAGTTGGATGGGTTTTATGCTTGGTTTTCCTTGTTTTGGGAGGAATTTAGAAGAATTGGATGAAAGAAGTTGAAGTAGCACGGAGTTGGACTCAGGAAAGGAAGGAAAAGTGCACTTTTCAAGTATCGTAGTCACCGCTCAGCGCTATTTCATCGTGAGCGCCAAGCTTGCTTGTTGAGTACACTGTCTCCCGCTTAAGCGTCATCGCTGAGGGCTAATTCTGAGTATCGCACTCACCGCTCAGTGCCATTTCATCGCTGAGCACCGTTAACTTGGGCTTGGGCCAATTTTCTATAATTTTAATAAACTATATAAGGGTTTAGTCGACCTAGGGTTGATATCTTTGGACAGAAAGAGGCAAAATTACACTCCTTCCACCCCTTGGAGGCGGATTTTGGATGCGGAAGCTCCGATCTTCAAATTTTAGGGTTCTATCTTTCATTCTTTTCATTATTTTCATCTAGTTTCACCATGTCTATGGTGAACTAAACCTCCATTGTTGTTGGGGAAACGATGTAATCCTTTGAGACTCTCATTATTGAATTGATTCTTGATTATATATGCTTTACTTCATTAATTGTTAGGGTTTTTCCTCTATACTTTATGCATGATTTGTTTAACGCATTCAATTGCATGATTATTGATTTTGTCACTATTGACACATATAAGGAAATCTAGAACTGGGCAAATTCTCCCAGAAGCAATATTACCTAGACATAGGAATAGGAGGATCGGTTGCCTTTAAGCTTCTGTGCGAATGTAATGCATGATTAATTGCTATGGAGACAAGACATTGTGAACTAGTAATTAGGATTAGGCTCACTACAAGAAAATTGCATTTTATATACGGATTATTATATACGGATTTGAATCCGTATATAATAAAAATGTTACATACGGATATTATATACGGATTCTTTATATACAGATATTATATACGGATTTATTATATACGGATTTTATATACAGATTTATAATTAATTAATAAATAAATAAAATTAAGTTATTTTAAGTCGTCAACCCTTTCTTTTTTTCTCACTCGCGCTGCAACCATTTCTTGTTTGGAAAAAGGGTCGAGGCACTCCCACCACCAAACCTATTCTTCTTTCTCTTTCGCTTCAACCCTTCCTAAATCAGTGTTCTGGTCGTGGTTCTCTCTCGTCGAGCCCTCCTTCCCCTTCTGTGGAGCCTCGGTTCTCTTTCGTTGAGCTTTCGTAGGTCGCGCATTGAAACCCTAATTTTCCCTCATTCGAACCATCATTGTGCGGCCTTGGTACCATGGTTAATTGGTAAGTAATGTTTAATTCTCATTGAGCTAAATATTTGAATTGCAAAAACCCTAATCCTCTTTTTCTCTCATCCATTTTCGATTTATGCAATTCCTCGCGTGATAAGGTTCTATTTTCCATATTGTATGAAAACTGATGGTAAAGTGTTAAACCCTTTTTTTCTTTCTGGTATATAGTTAGTGCCTTGAAATTCCATAGTACCCAACTTGTTGCCCCCTTGTTAAGTATGCATTATATTTTTCTAACAAATGCTTGCCTGATATCTATTCTGATGTGCAGAGTCAGAAGAGGGTTGAATGCTTTCTAATAAATCTGTTGTCCTCCAAGAACAAGCTCTGGAGGTTTTTACGTGTCTCATCAATGTAAATTATGGCCTGTTATTTATTTTTCAGTCAGCATTGCCTACTTCCAGTTTTGCCAACCACGACCAATTTAGAAGCTGGGTCTATCAGATTTTATTATTGTTCTGTTTTATTTTGTGTTATTTCAAGTTTCTGCAGATAGTGGCTAACTACTTTATAGGAGCAGTTCCAATCAATTAGGGATTTAGTAAGTTTTTCTTTCGGTTGTAAAACAGCTCCAGTGTTGATTGAATCAAATGTACATTCAGTTGTCTTTCACGCTTCAGTTTTCTCCTATTTAACAGTATGATACCCTTGCGTCAGACCTCCTTTTCTTTTTTATATTTTACAATAAAATAATATAATTATTACATTTAAATAAAAAAAATTAGATATATATTTAATTATTATAGTTTTATATACTGAATAGATGTAATACTAAAATAAAAATTTTCGCAATGGCCTCCAAAGCTCCGGTCATTGAATCAATTTGACAGATTCCTTTTACATCTAGTCATCATTTAATTAGGATAAATTTTTGTAATGGCTTGAAGGGAATCAATTCTTTTCATCGTAAAATGTAATATAGTTCGAAGGTGGTGCAAAAGAAGGTGGTAGAGGACCAAGTGTGTGGGATACTTTCACCCATAAATTTCCAGGTATATATTTTGTTTCCCAGATATATTTATCTATGGTTTGGTTAATATCTTAAAAGGAGTTATATAATTTACAATGTGTGAATTGACTTGCAGATAAGATACACTGGACAAAAGCAATGGAGATGTGGCTATAGACACATATCACCGTTATAAGGTATATGATTTCTTCAAAGTAGTAATTTATTAAGTCATTCTTAAGATATGATAAATTAATTCTTACTATATCTTGAGTATTGTGTTTGTTTTTAGTTTATTCTATTTTAATCGTTGATGCAATATAATAACATATACATTATACATAAATTTACAGGAAGATGCTAAATTTATGAAGAATATGAACTTGGATTCATACAGATTCTTGATTTCTTGGTCCAGGATTCTACCAAGTAAGTCAAATGCTGAACAATGATGATTTTAGATTAAATTTGACTTTTGAAAATATAAAAGTTGATTTTTACAAACAATGCATTCATTGCAGATGGAAAGTTAAGTGGAGGTATAAATCAAGAAGGAATTGACTACTACAACAATGTCATCAACGAACTATTGGCTAATGGTAAGGTTCAAACTCAGATTTCTTTTATCTCATCACATTTTTCTGTTATCAATGGTGGTATATGACAATTAAATATGAACATTTGTAGGTATAAAACCACTGGTAACTCTTTTCCATTGGGATCTTCCCCAAACTTTAGAAGATGAATACGGTGGCTTCCTAAGTCCTCTCATAATGTGAGTTTTGATTCCAAAGTATTAATTACTTTACTCTTGGAAAATTCAATAGCTAGTTTTGTTGATCAAACACCTGTATCAATCTTCAGCAAGGATTTTCGGGATTATGCTGACGTTTGCTTCAAGGCATTTGGAGATAGAGTTAAGCATTGGGTTACACTGAACGAGCCATGGACTTACAGCATTAATGGCTATGCAAATGGAACAATGGCACCAGGACGTTGTTCTAGTTGGGTAAATCCAAATTGCGTTGGAGGGGATTCTGGTACAGAGCCCTATATAGTTTCACACAACCAACTTCTTACTCATGCAGCAGCTGTTCGTGTATACAAGACAAAGTACCAGGTTTGTTATTACTTTGTTAAGAACCTTTTCTTTCATCAGTTCAAATTTTGTTGAACTTTACCTATATATATATATATATATATATATATATATATATATATATATATATATATATATATATATATATATATATATATATATATATATATATATATAAGAAAAGGGATATTGGGAGTAGTAAACTGATATTTTGAAACGTGCATGTGCCTCCTTCAAGGTGTACACACTTCTTTCAAGGTCAAAATTTAATGCATCATGCCATAGCTTCCCATCATTCTCGGTGCAGCACCTCTGGACGTGACTTCTCTGCACACACCCAACGTTGCCTCGCCTCCTTGCTGCTCCTAAGTTATCTCATGCTAAAAGATAAATAAAAGACATTCATCCAATAGTCGTGGGCCACTCTTCCACCCATAACACCCCTGCACCACACAATCAACACTATCACCGTGCTGCACATCCAAACTGCACACCTTGGTTCAAGCGTCCGTGCACACCATTCATTCCAGCCCTCTTCATTCAGCACTGCTCCATGCCTTTCTCCAAAGCAATTAAATAAATTTCTTCTCTTCCACACTTAATTCACCATATGAGTCTCTTTGGAATAAAAGCACTTTACTGGATCAGCTGCTGCTCGTCCCATCACCTAAAACTCCCACCTAATCTTCTCTTCATCTATTCCCCTCACACGTCCACGTGCACACCGCTTCTCCTCTCAATCAACATTTCATTCTGCTTCCAGCACCTTCAATCACCGTGCACACCATTATCCAACACGCACACACGTTGGTTCAAGTATTCCAACTCCCGTGCTAGCTGCTGACACCTCCACACCATGCACAAGCCAAATTAAATCTCCATTTCCAGCTCCACCTCACCGGCACTCCCAAAAGTGCTCTTTGCTGCCAGCGAAGGTAATGAAAATTAAATGTGCTCCAGTTCACATTCCAGTGCAAACCATCCGTGACACCTCAACGTGCTTCTACTTTCATCCAACTCAACACTCATGAAAATATCAATATTTCTCCCAAGCCGAGACACTTCTTTCTCCTACACTCCGAATCATTCAACACCCTTCATTCTAACACTGCTTCGCTTCTCTTCCAGCTCCGTGCAGTACTCCTTCGGTTGCAGCCCTTCTCTGTGCATTTCTCTAAATAAAATAAGATCAGCTTCCCATTTCCGCGTGCCTCCCTTCTTCCAATCTCAATCACCGTTTTGCTTTCAGCAAAATCCAGCTCCTAAATCTGCACTTCTCTGCTTCCAGCTCTTGACCGAAACACCTACTGCTGCTTCCTTTCTTCCAGCGCAACACAAGCTACACCAAACCGTGCCAACTCCTACTCTCCAAGGATGTTGTGACCGAGAGCTTTAAATGGAGAAAATGAGGCAGCTCCTATTCCATTATTCACCATTAAATTGACTTTGTGTAAAATATATATTGACTTTGTGACTGACATGCATTTGGTATTTGAGTTCTTTTTCCAATCCTTTTTTGCTTAACTTAGTGCCACCATTTTATAACTGCCATGATATTTGGTATTTGACTTGAAGATTTGACTTCTTTTGAGCCCTGCTTCTTCTTTTCTGTGTTGGCTATCTATGCAGAAAAAACCGTAGGGATGCTTTTCTGTGCTGGTATTCCGAGAGTTAATGGTGATTACTAGTTAATACCCTCAATAACTACCATGGTCTAACCTTTTTGTTCAAATTTTCATACTGGATTGAACTTCATTAAACTTTTCTTTGTCATTGCAGGTTGGAAAAGCTATAACAAAAGATGATAAAGCTCAAACATAATTGTTCTGGTTGTGATTACAAGTTGCTAAATTAGTATTGAAGTCCAAAGTGTTATTACTACAGAGAGGTATATGATTCAAATGCTACATAAATATTTTATTGTATTAGTTGGTTAAAATTTTGTTTAATATATATTTGTATAGTGTGGATGCAGGGCATATATATTTATTGTATGGGATGTTAGTCATGATTGATATATTGTTATATATATTACATTTATTACGTTATATATTATATAGCAAGCTAAGATAAGTTTTCGTTTCAGATTTTGGGTGTAAAATATTATAATATATATATATATATATATATTAGATGGTTTGTAATAAACTTTTTCCTTTGGGATTATTAGTATATTATATTAAAAGTATTAACTGGATTGCTGCAAAATTAATTTTATTTGGATGTATGAACGTGTGAATGTACCAAGAGGTTTGAACAAATATTATGCACCATACCTTGTGATTTTAGTATAATCTTGTTGCAAATTTGGATTCAATTATTATTAATTAGTTGACTTCTTTTTCATAATATTTTAGATAAAAACTCTTAAGAAAAGAAAATAAGAAAAAATCTGCTGAAAATTCTTTGCTGTTTTGATAAAAATGTTGCAGGAAATTATTTGATGTTTGGATATAAAAATGCTGCAGAAAATTGTTTGTTGTGTTGATTCAAATGCTACATAAATATTTTATTGTATTAGTTGGTTAAAATCTTGTTTAATATATATTTGTATAGTGTGGATGCAAGGCATATATATTTATTGTATGGGATGTTAGTCTTGATTGATATATTGTTATATATATTACATTTATTACGTTATATAAGCTAAGATAAGTTTTCGAAACCTACAGAATCACCTATTTTTTTTTATAAAATCATAAATTATATACGGATTTTTCCGTATATAATTATATACGGATTTATATACGGATTTTTCCGTATATAATTATATACAGATTTATATACGGATTTTCCGTATATAATTATATACGGATTTTATATACGGATTTTCTGTATGTAAATTATATACGGATTTTTCCGTATGTAAATTATATACGGATATATCCGTATATAACTTAGCTACGCTTCTTTTATATACGGATTTTTGTCCGTATATAATCCGTATGTAATATCATTTTATATACGGATTTTGGAGGTTATATACGGATTTTGACCGTATGTAACTGTGATTTTTCTTGTAGTGGCTTTCTTCACCGAGACATCGGGTTTAAGGTAAATTAGAAAGTGACATTAACATTAATGAAGAAAGATGAATTCATAAATACATGAGAGTGGATAGGATAAGTCGGAAACCCCAACAACATAATCATTCCATATTTTACATCAATCACTTTTTCATCTTTCAATCCAATTGATCAACATTTGCATTCATGTTTACTTTTTTCGTAATATAAACACAACAATTTCGTTTACAAGTCTTATTTAATCAAGAAATCACATAACTGTTTAGGCCTTGAGTCTCTTGGGAAACGATACTTGGTCTTACCATTTATTATTACTTGATACGATTCGGTACACTTGTCGAGGTGTTAACAGTGGTTCATTCAAGCAAAGTACAATACAAATGGAACCTCTTCTTGAAGGATTGGACGAGAGTAGACGGAGAAGGAGAATCCGAACATTTAGAGAATTATTTCCTTCTCCGGAGACACTTCTACAACCCTCACCACAAAGATGTAACCAGAGTAGTGAAGAGATGGCTGGAGAAAATAATGGTAGACGTACTTTGGCGGATTACACCACTGTTGTTGGCCCTCATCACTTTAATAGCATTGCTAGATTGAGGGTCAATGCTGCAAACATGGAGGTGAAACCGATGTTGATACAATTGGTGAAGAGCAACCAATTTAATGGACTGTCACATGAAAGTCCATATGAGCATCTAACCACATTCAACGAGATTTGCAACAATGTAAAGATCAATGGTGTGTCGGATGACGCTATAAAGCTTAGTTTGTTTCCTTTCTCATTGGGAGGAAATGCTAAGCTATGGTTGAATTCTTTTCCGGAGGATAGCTTTACTAAATGGGAAGCCGTGGCTTCAAAGTTTCTAAACAAGTACTTCCCACAATCCAAAATCAACAAAGGGAAGCAAGAAATTTCTTCTTTCAGGAAAGGTATGGAGGAAACGCTAGGTCAAGCATGGGATAGATACAAGAGCTTGTTGAGAAAGACGCCCACTCATGGCTTTGACGTAGCAGCGGTAGTCATTCTTTTCCTTGGAGGTCTTGGTTCACAAACCATATTGATGCTAGATGCCTCAATTGGAGGTAATATCAAATGCAAGACTCCAGAGGAAGCTTTTGAATTGATAGACAACATGACTACTAATGACAACGAGATGCATAGCGAAAGAGGAGCTCCAACTCAGTAGAAGGGAGTCCTACAATTGTAATCTTAATATGCCTTGCTTACACAAAATAAAATTATTACTCAACAGTTGGAAGAAGTGACAAAGAAGCTTTCTCTATTACCATAAGAGATATATAATGTTTCAATGGTGCAAAGGCAGCAGAAACAGTTGCAACAACAATCTACTCCAATTGAGAAGACCACAAAGCTTGAGGAAACATTCCAGCAATTCATGAAAATGAGCATCTCTTATTGTAAGAATATAGAGGCTGCATTTAACAATATGAAGATGCACATTGGGAAATTGGTCAACAAGATGGAGGGTTGTGAGAAGGATGCGAAAAGTAATTTGAGGGAAGAGTGTAAAACCATTGTTACAAGAAGTGACAAAGTGTTAGAGGAGAGAAAAATAGAGAGAAAAGAGAAAGAAATTGTGAGTAAGGAAGAAGTAAGTGAGTAGAAAGAGAGAATTGAGGGAGAAAAAAAGAAAAAAGAGGTAGATGAGAGAAAGAAAAAGAAAAAGATGTTGAAAAACCCCTTCCTTATCCAAAGATCTATTCAAGGAAGGAAAAGAAAAACAGCTTGAGCGGTTCATGGAGATGTTTAAAAAACTGGAAATTACTATACCTTTCTCTAAAGCATTGCAACATATGTCGACATATGCAAAATTTTTGAAGGAGCTTCTTACAAAGAAAAGAAAATATATTGAGAAGGAGACCATTGAAGTGCAAGGTAATTGCAGTGGAGTCATACAAAAAGTACCTCCTAAGTTCAAAGATCCAAGAAGCTTCACTATTCCGTGTACCATCGGAGAATTGGAAGTTGGAAGAGCATTGATTGATTTTGGAGCTAGCATTAATTTGATGCCGCTTGCTATGTTCAAAAGAATTGAAGGTTTGGAACTCAAACATACTAGAATGGAACTCTAGTTGGCGGACAAGTCTCTTAAATACCCACACGGGGTGGTTGAAGATGTACTGATGAAGGTAGACAAATTTGTATTTCCAGTGGATTTTGCCATAATGGAGATGGAAGAGAATGGAGATGTGCCTCTCATCCTTGGGTGACCATTTATGAAGACTGCTAGAGTTTTAATTGATGTGGAGAATGACAAGCTTAAAGTAAGAGTTCAAGATGAAGAAGTAAATTTTGATGTATTCAAAGCCATGACACATCCTAAAGATGATAAAGCATGTTTCAAATTTGATATACTTGATGAAGTTTGTATGGTGCAAGAAAGGATGGTACGTTGTTCTTCTCCGTTAGAGAAAACTCTTATTGATGCCTATGAAGACTTGAATGAAGAAGAAGAAAAATTAATTGATGAGTGTATCACGGATTTGGAGACATTGAAGGAGATCCCAGTGGAGGAGGCTAATTTTGAGATGATTGATATAAAAAAACACGTCAAAGAAAAGAAGTTGGAGTTAAAGATGTTACCACCACATTTGAAGTATGTTTTCTTAAGAGAAGATGGAACTAAGCCAGTCATCATCAGTAATTCTTTGCTTCCTGAAGAAGAAGAAAAGTTGGTGGAAATATTGAAAGCCAACAAAGAAGTTATTGGGTGGTCAATTTCAGATCTCAAGGGTATAAGTCCAACTTACTGCATGCATAAAATATTTATGGAGGATGACTATAGACCAAGTGCTCAACCATAGAGAAGGTTAAATCCAGTGATGAAGGAGGTGGTTAGAAAGGAAGTATTGAAGCTTCGGGAAGCTGACATTACATTTCCGATCTCTGACAGTGAATGGGTGAGTCCAGTACAGGTAGTGCCAAAGAAAGGTGGGATGATAGTAATCTATAATGAGAAGAATGAGCTTATTCCTACTCGGAATGTTATTGGATGACGAATGTGAATTGTTTATAGGAAGTTAAATAAGGCCACTAGGAAGGATCATTTTCCCATTCCTTTTATGGATCAGATGCTGGAAAGATTGGCAAGTCAGACTTTCTATTGCTTCCTAAATGAATATTCTGGATACAATCAAATTGTGGTAGATCCAAAAGACCAAGAGAAGACAACATTTACGTGTCCATTTGGTGTATTTGCTTACAGAAAGATGCCATTTGGGTTATGTAATGCTTCAGCTACGTTTCAAAGGTGTATGCAGGCAATTTTTTTGGATCTCATAGAGAAGTGTATCGAAGTCTTCATGGATGATTTTTCAGTATTTGGAGATTCATTCCAAAGGTGTTTGGCGAATCTGGATATTGTCCTCAAGAGATGTGTTCAAACGAATCTTGTGCTTAATTGGGAGAAATGTCATTTCATGGTAACAGAAGGAATTGTGTTAGGTCACAAAATTTCTGCTAGGGGGATTGAAGTGGATAAAGCCAAAGTAGAGGTCATTGAGAAACTTCCTCCACCAACAAATGTGAAGGGAATTAGAAGTTTTTTAGGCCATGCTGGGTTTTATAGAAGATTTATTAAAGACTTCTCAAAGATTGCCAAACCGTTGAGTAATTTGCTGGTTAAGGATATACCATTTGTGATGAATGAAGAATGTTTAAAAGCTTGACATCTTGAAAAGAAATTGATCTCAGCCCCAGTGATTGTAGCTCCAAATTGGAATCGAAATTTTGAATTGATGTGTGATGCCAGTGATTATGCAATAGGTGTTGTGCTGGGTTAGAGAAAAGAGAACGTATTTCATATTATTTATTATGCTAGTAAGGTTTTGCATCAAGCTCAATTGAATTATGCCACCACAGAAAAAGAATTTCTTGCTATTGTTTATGCTTTGGAGAAGTTTAGACCTTATCTCATTGGGTCTAAAGTGATCATCTACACAGATCATTCAGCTATAAAGTATTTGTTAACCAAGTCAGATTCTAAGCCGAAATTGATTAGATGGGTGCTCTTACTAAAAGAGTTTGATGTGGAGATCCGTGACAAGAAGGGAAGTGAAAATGTAATAGTTGATGACTTATCTAGTAAGGAAGCTGAAATCTGGGAATCGTTTTCAGATGAAACACTCATGTATAGCCAACAAAGGCCGTGGTTTGCTGATATGGCTAATTTCAAAGCTGCAGGAGTAATTCCAAAAGATCTTAATTGGTAACAAAGAAAAAAAAATTTACATGATGCCAAGCAGTTTATCTAGGATGATCCTTATTTTTCAAGATTGGAGCTGATAATCTTCTGAGGCGGTGTGTGACAAATGAAGAAGCAGAAGGAATTCTCTGGCACTGTCATGATTCACCTTATGGGGGACATTTTAATGGAGAAAGAACAACAACAAAAGTTCTCCAGTCAGGATTTTATTGGCCTACCTTGTTTAAAGATGCTCATAATCATGCCAGAAATTGTGACAAATGTCAAAGGACTGGGGCTATTTCAAGACGTCATGAGATGTCATTGCAAGGCATTTTAGAGGTTGAAGTCTTTGATTGCTGGGGTATTGATTTTGTGGGACCCTTTCCAACATCTTTCAACAATGAATATATATTGGTAGTAGTGGATTATGGTGTAACTCCAAGAGTACTTATTAGTGATGGAGGATGTCATTTTTGTAACTTTCAGCTTGCAAAAGTACTCAAACATTATGGTGTAAGACATAAGGTGGCTGGACCTTATCATCCACATACAAATGGACAAGCTGAGGTGTCTAATAGGGAGATAAAGAGGATTTTAGAGAAAACAGTTGCTTCGTCATGAAAGGATTGGTCACAGAAACTGGATGATGCTCTCTGGGCATATAGGACGACAATGAAGACATTTATGGGTTTATCACCTTTTCATCTAGTCTATGGGAAAACATGTCATTTGCCAGTGGAGATGGAGCATAAAGCTTTGTGGGCTCTAAAATTTTTGAATTTTTATCCCTCAGATATTCAAAATAAACGTAGAAGACAGATATTGGAGCTTGAAGAGATGCGATTGCATACATATGATTCATCCAGGAGCTATAAAGAAAAGGTAAAATTCTATCATGACAGGAAGCTGATAAAAAGAGTTTTTACTCTAGGGCAGCAGGTGTTGTTGTTCAATTTACGTTTGAAGCTGTTTCCTGGAAAGTTGAAGTCAAAGTGGTCAGGACCGTTAACAGTGAAGGAAGTGCGTCCTCATGGAGCAATTGAATTGGTAGATCCAGCTGCCCGTGATCCACAGAGAAGTTGGGTAGTGAATGGTCAACGTCTCAAGCACTATTTGGGAGGAGAAGTGGAATGTCTCTCAACAGTTATGAAGCTGAGGGATCCATGAGCTTATTGGGTCAAGCTAGTGACGTTAAAGAAGCACTTACTGGGAGGCAACCCAGTTTTCTAAACTTTTGTTTTGTATTATTGAACTTATTTGCTTCTATTTTTAGAGTAGGTTGTGATGTACTCAGTTTGAAACTTTATCTGATGTGATGGTTTGATTGTTTTGTGCATGATGAGTATTGCTTGATGATGCTTAGATATTGATTGATGTTGAGATTGTACACCATATGCTGATATACAGGTGGTTGTTCACAAGCTATGTGAACAGATGCATGATGTTGTGATTGTGATTATGATGCTAAGCATGATTTGTATATGGAATATATGGAATGTTAAATGAGCCTATATGGGAGGTTTTGAACTCCAGAGTTTTTGTGAATGATGACTATTACCTTGAAAGCATGAATGACTTTGCCCAGGTTTCTATGATTGAATCAATTGCTTGCATGTGTCATATGATCAAGGCCATTTGTTGTTATCCCTTTTTAGCCAATGCATGGTTTTAACCCAATAAAAGAGAGCACAAGGTGTTCTATCCTTTGAACCCCTAGCCTTGGACATGATATGAAAACCTTTTTTTTTAAATTACCTTGAGTTAAGTTGAGAATATTTGTGGTATATATAAAGGTTCAAGTTTGGTGTTGTTAGGAAATTTGAAAAGGGAAAATAAATAAGCATTGAGCTAAGTGTTGAGCAAACGAAAAGAAAAAGAAAAAGGAAAGAAAAAAAGAAAGAAAAAGAAAAGCTCAATGCAAGGGAAAGTTGGGAAGAAGTGAGAATGGCTGTGAATGAATCTCTTAACTCAAGGATTTTGTGATCTAGAAAAACCAATTTTCTTCTTAACTCAGCCACATTATAAGCCATAGAAAAGTCCTTGTGATGATGCTTGCTTGTAAATGTGTTTGATTGTGGTTAAATGAAAGGCAAAGTTGATAGTAGAGTGAATGAGTAAACTCTAAACACACTTTTGTGATTGAGTGAAACAATTTATCTGGTGAGGAATGATTCCATGAGCACTTGATTACATCTATGCTTAGTTAATTTATCATTTATGAGAATAGCATCTGTTGGAGAGTATGTGATTATGTGAACACCATGATGCGTAGTTGTGAATCAAGGCAGGTGTGCATCTTGACAGAATTCTATGTGATGAGCTGATTTGAGTAATTACTTTTCTTGAAAGAAAGAGTTTTTGAATGTGTTGAACCATTGTATTGATTGGTGGAAGACTGAGTTACATCTTCTTTGCTTGAGGACAAGCAAAGTTCTAAGTTTAGGGTTGTGATAACAGTTGAAAAACTGTTATTTTTATACTTAATTTTGACATTTAAAACACGCTTAATGACTTAGAATCTAGATTGAAATCATGTTTTTGCTTAAGTTTTGGAAATAAGAGAGTTGGATGGGTTTTATGCTTGGTTTTCCTTGTTTTGGCAGGAATTTAGAAGAATTGGATGAAAGAAGTTGAAGTAGCAAGGAGTTGGACTCAAGAAAGGAAGGAAAAGTGCACAATTCAAGTATCGCAGTCACCGCTCAGCGCTATTTCACCGATGAGCACCAAGTTTGCTTGTTGAGTACACTGTCTCGTGCTTAAGCGTCATCGTTGAGGGTTAATTCTGAGTGTCGCACTCACCGCTCAGTGCCATTTCACTGCTTAACGCCATTAACTTGGGAGACAAGACATAGGAATAGGAGGATCGATTGCCTTTAAGCTTATGTGCGAATGTAATGCATGATTAATTGCTAGGGAGACAAGACATTGTGAACTAGTAATTAGGATTAGGCTTTCTTCACCGAGACACCGGGTTTAAGGTAAATTAGAAAATGACATTAGCATTAATGAAGAAAGATGAATTCATAAATACATGAGAGTGGATAGGATAAGTCGGAAACCCCAACAACACAATCATTCCATATTTTACATCAATCACTTTTGCATCTTTCAATCCAATTGATCAACATTTGCATTCATGTTTACTTTTTCGTAATATAAACACAACAATTTCGTTTACAAGTCTTATTTAATCAAGAAATCACATAACTGTTTAGGCCTTGAGTCTCTTGGGAAACGATACTTGGTCTTACCATTTATATTACTTGATATGATTCGGTACACTTGCCGAAGTGTTAATAGTGGTTCATTCAAGCAAAGTACAATAACAAAACAATTGATTAAAAAGAAAGGTTTAGAAAGTTGGGTTTCCTCCTAGTAAGCGCTTCTTTAACGTCACTAGCTTGACACCATCTTCATCATCATAGCATCCATCAGTAGATACTGTCAGTAACATGCATCAGTAGATGTCTAATCACATAGCATCCATCAATAGATGCTAATATTTCTTATCTTCATTGGTATCCCTCAATAGACACCAATCTTTCTCATCTTCATCGACATCCATCAGTAGATGCCTGATCACCTAACATCCATCAGTAGATGTTATAGAAGCATCCATCAATAGATGTTATCATTACTGCCATCAAAAGCAGCATTTAACCTAAAAAAAAACTCTAACACAAAAAAAAAATCAAATCAAAACCACACAATTAAATCAACTAAAAAGAAAAGTTGAGAAAAATGGGCTATTATTCATCGTAACAGCATCCATCAATAGATGTTGTTATTTGAATCCTCTTAGCATCCTTTAGTAGATTTTGTCCAGCATCCATCAGCAGATGTTGTCATTACTGCAAAACAAAATCAAATCCATACCATAAAACTAAATAAAAAAAACAAAAAAAAATAAGAAACTGGGTTGCCTCCCAGCAAACACTTCTTTAACGTCACTAGCTTGACCCACTACAATTGCCATGTGCCTCAATTGTTCCCTTTCCTAGATATGTTTTTCTTTTTGTTGAATTTTTTCAGGAATTTAATATAACCAGGAACCTATTGCAGTGTCCCAATCATAGGAATTTTAATCTCCAATATCTTGAAGATTTCCATGAAACGCTCAAACTGTTTTTCCTTCTCCTTCCTATGATACTTCTTTGGGTGAGGAAGGGGTTTTTTCATATGATTCTTTCTTTTTTTTTCTCATCCTCCTTCTCTCTCTTTTTCTTTTCTTCCCTCTCTTTTTCCTCCTTGGAACACTCCTTAGGGTACAAAAGATTTTTCTCAATTTTTTTCTTTTCTCTCTCAATCTGTTTTGTTTCTTTTCTCTCTTCTTCCACATTCTTCCCTTTTTCTTTTCTCTCAACCTCACTTTTTCTCTCTTCTTTTTCTTCCTCTTCCTTTACATCTTTCTATTTTTCACTCAACCTTTCTTCTTTTCTCTTATCTAAAACTTTGTTACTTCTAGTAGCTTGATATTCCTTCCTAGGGTTAACTTCCATATTGCCCTCAAAATCATCCAACTTCTGAAGTATGTGACAAAGCTGCCTCCCTATCCTTCTGAATGTTGCTTGAGTGATTTTATGATGAGAATCAGACATCTGCATTAACTGTTGAAGTGTGTCATCCGTCTTAGCGATTCTTTCTGAGAGAGAGGGTTGTTGCTGCCATTGTTGTTGTGGCAGCCTATCAAATTGTTCAGCAACTTGCCCAAATTCACTTTGACTCATTTTTAAGTGAGGTTTCCACCAGTGGTTGAAATCACCTTGGTGGAATTGAGTGTCCTTATAGTTAACTTCTTGTTCGAATTGCATCCTGCAAGCACTAGACACAAAACCCTAGAAAACACTGTTAGCACAAAAACAAAAACAAACGACATAAAACACAAATTAAAAATAGGATTAAAATAAAAATAAAAATAGAAAAATGAAAATAAAGTCAAAGTTAATCAAGAATCACACAAATAGAATAGTTTAAACCGTGAGTCCCTGGCAACGGCGCTAAAAACTTGTTGATGGATCGGCAAGAGTACCGAATCACACAAGTAATATAAAATGGTAAGACCAAGTATCGTATCCCAAGAGACTCTCGGCAAGACTTAAAGAAAACGAGATCATTGGTTTCAGATGCAAAGACAAAAAATTAATACGAATGCAGTTTGATCAATACCAAAATAGCACAGTGATGAACAGATGTTGTTTTTAATATGAGATGAGTAGGTTGTTGGGGTTAGATGTCACCAAGTTCACTCTCATGTATGTAAGAATTCTTCTTTATGCATTAATGTTAACGTCACTCACTAAATCACTTAAACCCGATCCCTCGACAAAATAAGTTTGTCCTTAATCACTAGTTCATGCAATTCCTAGTAATTAAATGTGAAGATTAAGAGCTTTAAGACGACCAAGACTCATACCCTCATCCCTGAGAAATATTACTCTTGGGAGTAATTCAACAAGTACCTGAATTGTAAGGAACCTCCCTATACTCATGCAATTCATAAATCATGCTATTGAATGAGTTAAATAAAGCAAGCGTTGTAACAGATGAATTACTCTAACAATTAATGAAAAAACATATATTATTAAGAATCAATTCAAATACATGAGAGTTCACACGGTTACATCATCGCCCAACAACAAATAATGTTTAGTTCACCATAGACATGGTGAAACTAGATGAATAATGGAGAAGAATGAGATAGAAAAACCCTAAAAGTAGAAGATGGAAGCTCTAGCATCCAAATCCACCTCCAAAGACTAAAAGACTGTGCTGTTGCGCTCCCTCTGCCAAAGATACAAAACCTAGGGCGTCTGGGTCCTTGAAATAGAGTCGAATCAAAACAGAAACAAGGTCCAGCCCATGTCGCTGCGCTCAAGCGCCCTAAGTGGGGCGCCCGAGCGTCGAACGGTACTTTCTGGCGCTTAAGCGCCCAAAAGGGGTGCCCAAGCGGTGTGCGGTGCACTTTTGGCGCTCAAGCCCCCCTAAGGGCCGCCCAAGCCTCGCGGATTTTTCAGCATTGCATTTTTTTCTCTTTTTCTGCAGTTCTGCTCGCTCCTTTAGTTTCGAATCCTTCATACTTTGACTCCTCTTCCAAATCACTTCATTAAGCTACTAAAACAAGGGAATTTAGTCATAAAATCATTAAGTTCAACGTTAACTCTCGTATTCACACAACTTAACAAAAAATCATGATTTCAAGCAAGTTTCTAAGCAAAAAAGGGTGCATTTAGTATCGAAATTACATCACAGATAACGGTATTTTCAATCGTTATCAGCAAGACAATAATTTAAACAAACATGATCAAACATAACACAACTCTGACAACAAAAATACAACAAGTAGTCATAACATATTTACAACAGTTGGATACTCATCCATAAGAAGATCTACACAATAATTCACGCATATAAACATTCCAATCCACACAATCATACACATACACATGCAATTCACACAGTCATACACATACGTATGCAATTCACACAATTATACTCACACACATGTGTTTCACATAGGCACACAACAAAAGCTAGATGAGCTCACTCCCCAAAAGTCCAAAAGTTTTTTTTTTCGAATCCTGGCTCTGGTACCAAAATGTAACGCCCCAATTTCCAGCGTGTCGTAGGTTATTCAAAAGTCAGTAAAAGTATTAAACTTTAACATAAAGCGGAAACGAATTTTCGAAACCTCAATATATAAACGTGCATAAAACATAAAAGTTCTAAAACATTTGTCCAATGAAAATAACGAAGGAATTAAAAATGACTTCAATTACATTGTCTCAAAGTTCAAAAGTAATAACTGTAAATAAAATCCCAAGTTTGTCCCCCATTATCTCTCGAATCTATCATGCCTCAGCATCATCTGCAACATTATCTGCTCACCTATAACATCACTCATTATATATCATCACATTCACATGCACACACACAAACATGTATGGGTAAGCTACCGATAAAAAAATCATAATAACATGATATAAACATATTGATTAAATCAACAATAATCAAATACCGCATACATAATAATAATAACAATAAGATTCCTAGTCCTCTCACATAACAATTCAATCAAACAATTTACTTGATCCTCGATCCTCGAACCTTGATCCTCGATCTTTAACCCTTGATGTCAACACTAACATCTCACACTTAGACTCTTGGACTATCCATTCCTTAGCATCTATGCTAACTACTTACTATACTCTTATAGTAACACCGTTATCACGTAGCATCACTTGGAGCATCTCAACCACCATGATCACCATCATAGATACACCACCATCATGACTATCCCCATCATGAAAAACACCATGAGCATCACCATACAATAAACACCACAGTGGAAACAATTAGTCACACTCTTGTACCCTACCTCGCCGACTGTAGATTGCCCATACAACCCATCTGTAGATTCCCCGTACAAATACATTCGAGTAGTCTCACAACCCAATAAGGAACATGTAATCCCGTCACACAAGGACAAGAAAGACTCCTTCACCTCCACACAAGGAAGGCTCAATACCCGAATAACCTCCAATGAAAACAAGGAAAAAGTAAGCACCTATCTGCAGATAGCACTAGGATTTACTAGGTATAGCAAGTAGACCTTGTTAAGACCTCGACAACTGTACCAAATCGTATCAAGTAATAATAAATGGTAAGACCAAGTATCGTTTCCCAAGAGACTCATGGCACTAAACAATCATGTAATAACTTAACTAATTAAGACTTAAGAGCAACTTCATTGGTTTTAAAAATGCAAAAGGCAATAAAAGTAAATATGAATGCAAAATTGATCAATTGGGGCAAAACACAAAGGTGAGTGGAAGATATTGATAATATGAGAAGAATATGTTGTTGGTGTTTAGATTTCACCGTTCTTACTTTCATGCATATAAGAATTCCTCTTCTTCATTCAATTGTTAACGTCACTTTCTAAATTACTTAAAACCCGATATATCGGCGAAGAAATCTTATTCTTAATTACTAGACCACAATCCCTTGCATCCCTAATAATTAATTCTGCATTACGATTAGAAGCTTAAGACGACCAAACCTCCTATCCCCATCCCTGGGCAATATTGCTTTTGGGAGAAATTCTCCAGATCGTGGTTTCTAGGTATTTCCCAATAACAAAGAAGACCATAAAATCATGCCATGAATGATCACAACATAACAAGCATAGAGCAAAGGAGAAAGTCCCTAACAATTGATGAAAGAAGCATATATTAAATTAGAACAAATTCAAATACATGAGAGTTTAGAGGTTACATCTTCTCCAATAACAAATGAGTTTAGTTCCCCATAATCATGGAGAAACTAGATGAATAATGGGATAAAAGTGGTGGAAAAACCCTAGAAACTGAAGAGGAGAGCTCCTGCATCCAATTCTGCCTCCAGAGAGTGAAAAAATGTGTTTCTACGTCTCTGCTGCCCAAAGATACTCCCTTTAGGATGTCCAATTCCTTATATACACCTGAATTGGATCATGGGCCAACGTTGCCAACGCTTAGCGCCCCTACTTAGGGCGCTCAAGCGAGCTTGCGAGAGGAGTGGCACTCAGTGCCCCAAGAAGGGTGCCTAGGTGGGAAACGTCACTTGAAGATTGGCGCTCAGCGTCTCTAAAAGGCCGCCCAGGCGTGGGTGCGAGACCTCCAACGCTAAAAGTCCAGAAAAGGGCGCCCAAGCGTGGTTGCGAGACAGCTAGCGCCCAGGGCCGTAGAAAAGGGCACCCAAGCGTCCTACGACCTACTATAGCCTTCTCTTCTGGTGCTCTTTCTGTCCTTTCTGAGTTCCAACTTCTTGAAAATTTAACTCCTCTTCCAATTCATCCCAGATTCCTACAAACTCAAGGGAATTTAGTGATAAAATCCTCAAGTATAACCTCAACTCTCTTATTCACCAAAATAAGCTAAAAACAAGATAACAAGCAAGTTTCTAAGTCAAAAAGGGTTTTTTACTATCAAAACTTAATCCCAAATAATGATGAAATCAACCGTTATCAGACCTCATCTTTCACTCTCTTGCTGATCAATCACATACTAAGGTACATCTCAACACTCACACATGCTCCAATATCATCCACAAGTCAAACCTGACCTTAAACAAAACCTCTAAACTCATTCTCTAATTCTTATCACGTTCTACAACTTCACCAAAATAGAGCTGCTGATGCGAGATTGTTTCCTCCCAAACTAGACCTCCGATTGATGATCCGAATGGTCATAATGAAGAACCATATGTCTGGAACCTACTACCCAAAAGGCAGCCCGATCCAACGGTGAACAACTTCGTAACGATGAAAACACCAGTGCAGGTTTTGTGATATGCACGAATGACTTCTTGTCTTTCCTTTAACACAATACTTACAACATATAATTGCATGGAAACTCCCATCAATCATAACTTAATTCTCCCTTAACATCAAACCCTTTGTTGAGATAATTCAACAACCATACATACATTCATAGGGAAAACCCAGCACATATAATACATGCATAACCCTTGCCCAACAAGATCAACATACAACCATAATCATAAACATGCATCATATATCAACAAGGATTATTAATCAAAGTAACTAATAACACATATAAAACACGATAATTAATCAAAGAAAGGTAAGCTTCCCATACCTTGGCCAATTCTAGGGCTTTATCTAACTTCAAAAATACAACAAGTCTTCCCTTGCACTAGGGTTTTCTGTAGCTCTTCCTCTTCTATCGTAGAAACGTCTCTTCTCTCCCTTAACTCTCAAATTTTCGTTTTTGGATTTTAGGGTAGCAATATGCAGTCCCCTTTTACTCTTCTCCTTTTTATCTTTTTCTATTCTCTCTCTATCTTTTTAATTAAAATAATATCTCTCATTTAATCTATGAAACCACCAATATTTCCTTTCTTATTTTATTTTATCTAATATTTAAAACATCAACAACCACCAAATATCTCAAAGATTCACATAATCTTTTTATTTCGTTTCAGATTTTATTTTTATTCCTTTTCTTTCTACACCCCCTAACTTAATGTCCACACCACTTAATAAGGGTATAATACTTTTTTGCCCTTGGGCCCCAAAATACAAATTAAACCCAAAAGTTTACTTTAACTCTCTTTCTTTCTAAAATTTGGCCCACACTCAAATCACTCTTCTACCATCAATCCAACACATCATATTGGTAACAACACACCACACAATCATCATGATAAAAACATACCAACTATGTGTTCTACTTAATCAATAATAACATAATAATTATAATTATAGTGGAACACCAAATAATCCAACAACAATTACCAATAATAATGTCCAAGTCTCATAACCACATTATTCCCTAATTACCACATTTTCCGAGGGTCTTACAATCACCAGAAGGGAAGAGATGCCCAACAACCCATGCTATATTGTGAGGTATTTGATATTTGGGGTATTGACTTCATGGGTCCTTTTCCTTCCTCTTCTGGGTTTTCTTATATTTTACTTGTTGTAGACAATGTATCTAAATGGGTGGAAGCCATAGCTACAAGGACTAATGATGCTCGAGTTGTTATGAGTTTTTTCAGGTCTAACATTTTCTATAGGTTTGGAATACCACGAGCCATTGTTAGTGATCAGGGGACCCACTTTTTCAATAAGTTGTTAGAGAATATGTTGAAAAAGTATGGGGTGATGCATCACATTGCTACACCATATCACCCTCAAACTAATGGACAAGTTGAGGTCTCTAACAGAGAGATCAAGAAGCACGATTGGGCCACACGATTAGATGATGCACTTTGAGCACATCGGACGGCCTACAAAGCACCAATAGGCATGTCACCTTTCAGGGTTGTATTTAGAAAGGCTTGCCATCTACCTGTGGAGATTCAACACCGGGCCTATTGGGCTGTGAAAGCTTGTAACTTGGACATGGAAGGAGTAGGGAAAGAACGAAAGCTCTAATTGCAAGAACTAGAGGAGATTAAGCTCACAGCCTATGAAAACTCTAAGTTTTATAAAGAGAAAACCAAGAAATTTCATGACCAAAAGCTTGTGACCAAAAAGGATTTCAACATAGGTCAAAAAGGTGTTATTGTACAAGTCTAAGGTAGGGCCTATGAGTAGTAAATTACGCTCCAAATGGGAAGGCCCATTCATTGTAACACAAGTATTTCCCTATGGAGTAGTGGAGATCAAGGAAAAATCTTCTGATAGAATCTTCAAAGTTAATGGTCATCGTTTGCGGACATTTAATGAAAATCAAGACATGCTGAACAAGACGATGGATGAAGTGAATTTGACCACTCCAACATTCCTTCCACCATGAAGGAGGTAG
Source organism: Vigna angularis (assembly GCF_016808095.1). NCBI lineage: Eukaryota > Viridiplantae > Streptophyta > Magnoliopsida > Fabales > Fabaceae > Vigna > Vigna angularis. The sequence goes on along the minus strand of NC_068978.1, from coordinate 13,072,508 downwards.
GTACCTTCATACTTTTTCTTTGCATTCTATATATAAGGCATAAATTGAGGACAATGCATAGTTTAAGTGTGGGGGTGTGGGGAAACAATTAAATTTGTTCCCTATTTTTTTGTATTTTTTAAATAAATATTTGCAATGAATTTGAGAGTTTGAATCAATAACTGGAATGATCATGAATTCAAGAGAAAAAAGAGTCATGTTGATATGAGTGGATTGCTTTTGTGATTTGCTGATTGAGTTGACTTAAGAATTTCTTGATTTAATCTTTTGTGAAGGATATTCCAAGCATGTGAGTTTTGGGCCGAATATTAAGGAAGGACCACCATGTTTCATACCTATTTGTCTTGAGGGATTTGCCCATGTTTTGTTGATACTCTAATATTTAGCTTGATTCTGTGTTTTGCGACTTAGGTGAATATGCATGATGTCATATGATTGAGGCATTTCTTGTTTTAGCTACTAGACCAAATAAACTTGTCCTAACATTAATCCATTGGACACCCCTTTGAGCCTTAACTATATTTTTCTTGTTTTCAGTCATTGTCAAAAGAGAAAAGAAGAAAAGTCATATGTTCCTTACCTTAGGAAAGAAGAAGGAGTAATGGATTGTGTTTGAAGTAAGTGATGAATAAGTGTGTGGGTGAGTACCTCACCCACAAAATAATAAGATTGGAAAAAAGGAAGATGAAAAGTCAAAGTTTTGAAAAAAAAGAGGAAAAGAAAAAAATGGGAAAGAGAAAAAAAAATCTTCCTTAAAAGAGCAGCAAATAGTAAAGCTGTTTTTGAAATCAAGTGTCATTACTCTTTCTATATCACTTTCAAAAACTCAGAAATTCCAAAATAATTTCCTACCTTTGTCTTGGCCTCAATAGAACCTTTAAAAAGCCCTCATGATCGATAATTGCATGTTTTCTGAAGTATGTGAATGTTAGAGTCTTGCTAAGTATCAAGGGTGTCTACTTACATGAGTATTTTGAGCGTAAACACAAGCAAAAAACACTTGAGAGAGTTGGGGAGAAATAGATACAGTTTAACTTGAGTGTTATATTTCACATTTGATTTTCTAGTAAATTCAAAAGGTCAACTCATGTGTGAAGAATAGAGTGATTTCATTTCCATGTCCATGACAAAGTGATGTCTGGATGATTGATCTATGTTTGGTGTTATTCATTCTTTTGATCCAAATGCAAATATGGAATAAAATGACTTAGAACAAAGTCTTGAAATTAATTAATTTTGCCAAGGAGTGCAAAAGGATAAGTGTGAGGGTGTGATGAATGCATATTTATGCCTGCATTTATGCTTTAAAATTTAAATTTTTGATAGGATATTTGTGCTTAAATGGTTGATTTGAAGAGGATTTGTGATGATTGGATTCATTGTGTTTAGAAATAAAAGAGACGTAAAAAGTGTGTTTTTGCACATAAATTATTCTTGGATATTCTTACGTTTATTTGTGCAACTGAAATATAAGCTTTATTGGTCCAAATTGAAATTCAAGGCCCAAAATTAGAATTATGAGGAAGGAAATTAGTTTATTCAATAAATGGAGCTGAATGCACCCTTGTTTTTACAAATATACACTCCTAATTCTAAAAGAGGCCCAAGAAAACAAAGCCCAAACATTAAGCTTTTTCTCCTACACCTCCCTAAGTTTCCTACTCCTACCCCTCCTACCACTAAGTAAGCCAGATTTTATCAGATGTTGCCATGTGTCCAAATCCTACACTAACAGATTAAACTAACCAGAACATGTCACCTCATGCCCTTTGCCACGTCAGCCTTGCCTTCTCCTTAGAAACCCTAATTCCCAAACCCTAGCTTCCATGGCCGCCACCATCCATCACCCTCGCACCAGCCCAAATCGTCGTCACGCCGCAAGCACTACCAACCTAATCTGCAACGCAGCCTCGTCGCCAACAGCGTAATCCCTTTCGCGAGAGACAACCACTCCCAAACGCAAATCGCACCATCTCCTTCCTTGTGAGCGCTGATAACAGTTGAAGAACTGTTATTTCTAGACTTAATCTTGACCTTAAAGACAATCTTTATGACTTACAAACTAGTTTGTAATCATGCTTTTCCTTATGTTTTGGAAATAAGAGAGTTGGATGGGTTTTATGCTTGGTTTTCCTTGTTTTTTGCAGGTTTCAAGATGAATTGAATGGAAGAAGTGAAGTAGCCAGAAGTTCGACTCAGAAAAGGAAGAAAAAGTGCATAAAAGAAGACCCGCAAGTATCGCTCAACGCCACTTTTACCGCTTAGCGACACTTTGAAGACCCGCAGTCACCGCTGAGGGGCAGAATTGCAGCTGAGCGTCAAATAGAAGAACCACACTTGCCTCTGAGCGGTAATTACCGTTGAGCGCCATTTTAATGGGCCTTGGGCCACTTTTCTGTAATCTTTAGGAAGCTATATAAGGTTTTAGTCGACCTAGGGTTAGTATCTTTTGGCAGAACGAAGCAAAATCACACCTTCTTCACCCCTTGGAGGAAGATTTTGGATGCTCAAGCTCCACTCTTAAAATTCTAGGGTTCTATCTTTCATTCTTTCATTATTTTTCATCTAGTTTCACCATGATTATGGTGAACTAAACCTTCATTGTTGTTGGGGAATCAATGTAATCCTTTGAAACTCTCATGTATTGAATTGGTTCTTTAATTAATATGCTTTGTTTCAATAATTGTTAGGATTTTTCTTCTATACTCTATGCATGCTTTGTTTAACTCATTCAATTGCATGATCATTGATTTTATTTGTATGGACACATATAGATAAATCTAGACATGAAGAAATTCTCCCAATAGTAATATTGCCTAGACATAGGGATAGGATGATTGGTTGCCTTTAAGCTTCTGTGTGAATGTAATGCATGAATAATTGCTAGGGAGACAAGACATTGTACACTAGTGATTAGGAGTAGGCTTTCTTCATCGAGACATCGGGTTTAAGGTAAATTAGAAAGTGGCATTAACATTAATGAAGAAGATGAATTCTTGGATACATGAGAGTGGATAGGATGAATTGAAAACCCCAACAACATCATCATTCCATATATTTCAATCACGTTTTGCTTCTTTTGTCCAATTGATCAATACATGCATTCATATTTACTTTTCGGTATTTGCATTTAAACCTTCAAGAGTTCGTTCACAAGTCTTATTTAATCAAGAAATCATACAATTGTTTACGCTGTGAGTCCTTTGGGAAACGATACTTGGTCTTACCATTTTATTAATACTTGATACGATTCGATTACACTTGTCGAGGATTAACAAGTTTTTGGCGTCGTTGCTGGGGACTCGTGGTTTAACTATTTTATTTGTGTTATTATTCATTAACTTTGACTTGATTTTTATCTTTTATTTTATATTTTTATTTTATCTTTTTATCTTTTTATCTTTTTATCTTTTATTTTATCTTTTTATCTTTTATTTTATCTTTTTATCTTTCTATCTTTTCATCTTTTTATCTTTTCATCTTTTCATATTTTCATTTTTTATCTTTTAATCATTTTTATCTTTTTGTGCTAACAAATTTTTTCTAGGGTTTTGTGCCTAATGCTTGTAGGATACAATTCGGACAAGAATTTAACTATATGGGCACTCAATTCTACCAAGGTAATCTCAAACACTGGTGGGAACCTCACTCAAGCATGGATCAAAGTCAATTTTGGCAAGCTGCCAAACAATTTGAGAATCAACCACAACAGCAATGGTAGCAACAAAGCTCTCTATCAAAGTTGGATGACATCTTTCAACAATTTATGCAAGAGTCCATCTCCACTCAGCAAAGCATTGAAGCATCATGTAAAAGGATGGAGATGCAGATTGGTCACATTCAAGCCATTATCACTAGAAGTGACAAGATTTTAGAAGAGAAAAATATAGAGAGAAAAGAAAAAGAAGATTTGAGTGAGGAAGATAAAGATGTAGAAAAAGAAAGAGAAGTGGTTGAGAGAGAAGAGAGAAAGAAAATTTGTGTGAAGATTAAGAAAATGAGTGGAAAAAGAGAAGAAAAAAAGAAAGTGAGAGAAAAGAAAATGTGTGTGAAGCTTAAGAAAGTGAGAGAAAAGAAAAAGAGGATGAGAGGAAAAAAGAAAGAATCATATGAAAAACCCCTTCCTCATCCAAAGAAGTATCATAGGAAAGAGAAGGACTTTGAGTGCTTTATGAAAATCTTCAAGAAATTGGAGATTAAAGTTCCTATGATAGAGACATTCCTGGTGTTATCAAATTCCTAAAGAAGTTCAGTAAAAAGAAGAAAAAAAGAAGATGGAACTTCAGCTTTATTGGGTCAAGCTAGTGACGTTAAAAGAGCGCTTGCTGGGAGGCAACCCAGGGATTTAAGAACTATTATTTTTGGTTTGGTGATGTAATTATGAACTTTTGATATTTTTTGTTTTGGTTATAAACTTGTTACAGGGTTTACATCTACTGAAGGATGTTAGGTGGTAGAGTATCTAGTGAAGGATACTATGTTCGTTTACACCTACTGATGGGTGTTGGTAAGAAAAGATTTGCACCTACTGATGGGTGCTGGAGGATTTTGGGTCAGGCTCGTGACGTTAAATAAGCGCTACCTGGGAGGCAACCTAGTTGATTCACTTTATCTTTTTTTGTTTTTTTTTGATTCCGCTTTAGATGCATTATATGGATTAAGTGTTTGAGTGTTGTGAGAACTTAAATACATTGAGTGAGTGAGAGGCATGAGTATAAGACACCTAGGGTAAGCTAGGAAGAAGGAGAGTTAATGTCGCAAGTGCCGCTTAGCGGTAATTACCGCTAAGAGCGACTGTTGCAGACTTGGCTGGACCATTTTGGTTCAATTGGGCTCAGCGGGATTAGGCCCATTAGGTTATTTTTATACCCTAGGGCGCGGCTTTGCTTCTATTTTCAGATCTCCCTCTTCCCACACACTCTTAAGCACTCTCCAAATAGTTCTCTTCACTTTTCCCTTCTTTCCCCTTCACAAAGCCTCTCTTTCAAACACTTTTGCACCAAGTTTTCACTCAAGTTTGGGGTTTGGTGAGAGCATTGCTGTTGGGGGTTGATTTCTTCATATTCCTAGAGCATTCTAAGATAAGGAGTGTTTTAGGGAGTTGTTTGTGGTTTACTAATGCTTAACAATGTGTCTTGTGGTTTTGTGAATTGTGTTTGATGCAGGGATGGCCTCCTCATCGGGCAAAAGAATCAAGACTATAGGATCCAAGAAGAAGGAGAGGAGGAAGATTCGGGTGATAGCAGGGATTGATAAGGAGCTGAGATAGCATCTGCTAATGGATGTTATCACTTCTAGAGCAGGATTTGTTATCTTTTGTTTTGTACTGTTGAACTTATTTGCTTCTGTTTTTAGAATAGGGTTGTAATGTACTCATTTTGAAACTTTATATGTTATGATGGTTTGCTTGTGATTGATGCATGATGAGTATTGCTTGATGATGCTTGGATATTGATTGATGTTGAGATTGTGCACTATATGCTGATATACAGGTGGTTGTTCACAAGCTATGTGAACAGATGCATGATATTGTGATTGTGATTATGATGTTAAGCAAGATGTGTGTGTGGAATGATTGGACGAGCCTATATGTGAGGTTTTGAACTCCAGAGTTTGTGTGAATGAATGCTATTACCTTGAAATCATGAATGACTTTGTGCAGGTTTCTATGATTGAACCACTTGCTTGTTTGTATCATATGATCAAGGCCATTTGTTGGTAGCCCTTTAGCCAAATGCATGATTTTAGCCCAATAAAAGAGAGCACAATGTGTTCTATCCTTTGAACCCTTAGCTTTGAACATGATAGAAAACCCTTTTTGAAAAGCTTTACCTTGAGTTGAGTTGAAGATATCTTGTGGTATTGATAAATGTTCTAGTTTGGGGTTCTTGGGTGGTTTAAAAAGGGGAATATGAAAAGCATTGAGCTAAGCATGTGAAAAGAAAAAAAAAGGAAAGAAAAGAAAGAAAAAGAAAGGCTCAATGCAAAAAGTTGGGAAGAAGGAAGAATGGTTGTGTTTAGATGATTCACTTAACTCAAGGATTTTGTGATCCAGAAAAACCAATTTTCTTGTTAGCCCAGCCACATTATAAGCCATAGAAAAGTCCTTGTGATGATACTTGCTTGTGAATGTGTTTGATTATGGTTAAATGAAAGGCAAACTTAATTCATGTGACATTGTGATAGTAGAGTGAAGGAGTGACTTCTTATACACTTGTGTGTTTGAGTGAAACACTTTATCTAGTGAGGAAAGATTTCATGAACACATAAGTACATCTATGCTTAGTTGATTGATCATTCATGAGAATAGCATTTGTTGGATATTATGTGATTATGTGAACATGAGAGCATGTGTGCATCTTGACTGAATTCTTTGTGTTGAGCTGATTTGAGTAATTACTTGTCTTGAAGGAAGGAGTTTTGAATGTGGTGAACCATTGTATGGATTGATGGAAGATTGAGTTACATTTTGTTTGCTTGAGGACAAGCAAAGTTCTAAGTTTGGGGTTGTGATAACAGTTGAAAAACTGTTATTTTTAGACTTAGTTTTGACCTTAAAGACAACCTTTATGACTTAGAAACTAGCTTGTAATCATGCTTTTGCTTATGTTTTGGAAATAAGAGAGTTGGATGGGTTTTATACTTGGTTTTCCTTGTTTTTTGCAGGTTTTAAGATGAATTGAATGGAAGAAGTGAAGTAGCCAGAAGTTGGAGTCAGAAAAGGAAGAAAAAGTGCATAAAAGAAGAGCCGCAAGTACCGCTCAACGCCACTTTTATTGCTAAGTGGCACTTTGAAGACTCGCAGTCACCGTTGAGGGGCAAAACTGCAGCTGAGCGTCAAATAGAAGAACCACACTTACTGTTGAGCGCCATTTTAATGGGCCTTAAGCCACTTTTCTGTAATCTTTAGGAAGGCTTATAAGGTTTTAGTCGACCTAGGGTTAGTATCTTTTGGCAGAACGAAGCAAAATCACACCTTCTTCACCCCTTGGAGGAGGATTTTGGATGCTCAAGCTCCACTCTTCAAATTCTAGGGTTCTATCTATCATTCTTTCATTATTTTTCATCTAGTTTCACCATGATTATGGTGAACTAAACCTTCATTGTTGTTGGGGAATCAATGTAATCCTTTGAAACTCTCATGTATTGAATTGGTTCTTTAATTAATATGCTTTCTTTTATTATTTGTTAGGGTTTTTCTTCTATACTTTATGCATACTTTGTTTAACTCATTCAATTGCATGATCATTGATTTTATTTGTATGGACACATATAGATAAATCTAGACATGAAGAAATTCTCCCAATAGTAATATTGCCTAGACATAGGGATAGGAGGATTGGTTGCCTTTAAGCTTCTGTGCGAATGTAATGCATGAATAATTGCTAGGGAGACAAGACATTGTAAACTAGTGATTAGAAGTAGGCTTTCTTCACCGAGACATCGAGTTTAAGGTAAAGTAGAAAGTGACATTAACATTAATGAAGAAGATGAATTCTTGAATACATGAGAGTGGATAGGATGAATTGAAAACCCCAACAACATCATCATTCCATATATTTCAATCACGTTTTTCTTCTTTTGTCCAATTGATCAATACATGCATTCATATTTACTTTTTGGTACTTGCATTTAAACCTACAAGCATTCGTTCACAAGTCTTATTTAATCAAGAAATCATACATCTGTTTAGGTCATAAGTCCTTTGGGAAACGATACTTGGTCTTACCATTTTATTATTACTTGATACGATTCGGTTACACTTGTCGAGGGTTAACAAGCGCGAAGCCCTAACCCTCAATGGAAATCGCCACCATGTCGCGTCATCGCTATCCTCATCACGCGCCACCATCATCTCGCACCTGCAGCAAACAAACCTAGAAACTGAGAACCCAAACGCTCAAAGTCGTGAAACCCTCCATTGACGCAAGCTTTACACCGCAATAGCACCACCATGGAAGCATCTTCATTCTCGCATTCATCATCAAGCCCATATTAACCTGCAATTTCCAAATTCCAGTAACACGCAAAAGCTCAAAATTAAAGTCGCTTTGATGGAAACCTAATTAGGTAAGCCATCCAAAGGAGTACTAACTTATGCTAAGGCTAGGAAAGGGAAGTTAAATAAGAACGTTTAAAGGCTCTTTCTTGATTTTCTTTCTCTATGTCTTAGAAGGATTCCTCTTTTAATAATATATGGTTGTTTTGTTTGTAGGATACAATAAAGGCAAGAACCATGACTAACCAATCAGATTTGGGAAAAGCATTCTTCAAGGAATCAGCACCAGGGCCGCTCCAACGCCCTCAAACAGGGGGGGCTCCAGCTCAGATGCACCAAATGGACTTCCTGGCTCACGTGCGCTCCATCGCCCTTAGACTGAGGGGGCTCCAACGCCAGCGAAGCAGCCTGAAGCACGTTTTGGCAGCATTGTGCATGTGACCCAGCATGCTTCCCATGACCCAGCTGACTTGGCCTCCAAGCTCGTCTTTTATTTTGAATTTTGGAGGGAAATTAGCTCAGAATTGAGGCCCTTCTTCACCTATAAAAAAGAGGGCCTCCCCTTTGTAATTCTCACTTTTGAGCTTTAGTGAAATGCTGCAGAATTTGATTTCAGCCCTATTTGCTCTTGAGTCACTCTTTCTCTTCACTTTCTCTACTCTTTCTTCTAGCTTCCTTCCATAGTTGGAAGACCTTTTGAGCTGAGAGGTCTCTACACACAATCCTTCCATTAAAAACACACCAAAACACCTTTCATCTACTTTCATTCCGCTACACCTACTTTGTTTGTTGTTTGGAGCTGCTACTTGCGAGTTCCAATCCTAGGCAGGCTTCCATCAAGTGGTATCAGAGTTGTGGTCGTCCACACATCCATAGCTAAGTTTTTCCTTCCATTTTCAACTCCATTTTATTCCACATGTGTTGTTTTGTTGTTATTTTTTTTTCAGTCCACTGTTGTAGTCATTTCAATTTTGTTTTGTTCTTAATTTGTATTTCCAGTTCTGATTTCTTGTTTCAATTGTGTGTTCATCTTTGTCTTTCATTTTAATCAGTGAAGCTTCTTTGTTTGTGTCATTTCCAGCTTTATAGTTCAATTTCAGTTTTGTCTAGTCATGTTCATTTTGTTGATGCAGTGTTAATTTTGTTAAACTGTTTGGTAATCTTTTAAGCTATGTTCATTGTGATTTGCTTGAGTTCAAGTGCTAGATAAGACATATATCAACCAATAAAGGCAATGAGAACTTGTTCTAGCCTTGGTGATACAAGCTAAAGCACTAGAAATCCATTGTGATTTCAAATCTATATTGAACTCTGCTATAGAATTTCAATTCTGTTTTAAATCATAAATCTGTTTTCAGCTGGTTTTTATTGATTCTGTTGCTTGGCACACATTTTTTTGATGTTATTGGAAGTGGCTAAAGGTATGGCAGACCATTAAAAGCAAGGAAATGCATCTGGCATAGCTTGGTTGCCTTAAAAAGACCAGTAGCCTTTGCTATTCAGTTTTTATTCCAGCTTTTCACCGTGCTTAGTTTATTTGATTGGTCCATTTTGAGTTTGGTCATGCTAAGCATCTCAATTCTAGCTTAGTTCAGTAGAGTTACATCTTCTTGAGTCAATTTGATCATTGTTCCAGCCTTTGTTTCTTTTAAAACTAATTTTGGTGGAAATTTGGTGCATTTTTCTGCATAATTTGGTACAACAGAGATGATGTTTCGAAATTTGTTGTCTCTGTGTTGTTTAAGAGTTTGAGCAAGTTTAAATTGATGATTTAAAGTTGATAACATTATTCATTTGGTCAAAACTAGGCCTATATGCAGATTTCCACTTTAAACCATCACTTTTTGGGTTAATTTGGAAGTGCACCAGTGAATTCACATTGCAATCTGTTTTCAGCCTATTTCAATCTTTAAACATCTTTAAAATGATGATACAAAGTTGTTTGATGCATCATTGAACTACTGAATCACTTCCAATCAGTTTTGGGTTTAAAACCATCATTTCAATCCACTTTTTCTAGTGCAGAAATCACTTCTTCCAACCACTGTTTGCTTATTTTCTTTGCTCAAATTCATTTCTGGATTGGTAAAAGCTGGTTCAGTGTTTGAAAATGAAAATAAATAATCAAAAGAAGTAATATAAAGTGTTAAAAAGCTTAAAGAACCGTGCAATCCACTTTACAAGCCCTGAAAGTCAAAAATACAAAATCTGAAGTTCTTTGGGGCATTTCATCAAACACTTCTGAATTTATCAAACAATTTGCATCTGGAATGAATTATGTACTCTGGTTTCAATTTTTCTTGCTTTCCTGATCTATTCTAGTGCCTTTGTTAGGTTCCTTTTGAGTCCTTGCTTTTATTTGTGTGTTGTTTCAATTGGTTTCCCTATTTTTGGCCTCTAAACTGTCCATTCCAGCAATTGGGTTTGCCAAAAATCTGGTGCAATGTTCTGAAACTGGTGTAGAGTTTAAATCTGTTTGGTGTTGTTGCTAGTGGATTTTGGAGCAGTTGTGCAATCTGTTTGAGGCATCCAGAACCAGAACCCTACTCCTACTATGGCAGCCTTCTAGGAAGTGGTTAGGGGATTGAAATTAGAGCAAGAAGGAGGGCTTTACAGCAGCTGCAGATCTTGTTCTAGCAGCATATCTCCAACCAGAAAAGCTCAACTTCCATACTGATTTTGAGTAGCACCTAGCAGCAGCCAAAGCTTGAAGCATACACTTGTTTTAGGCATTATTTTGAGCTTGTTTGAACCTTCATATCACAGAACCTTTGTAGTTTAAATTTCTTTTTGATTTTTTGGCTAAGTGACTTGGGAAAATGCTCTTGAAGCAATTCCAAGATCACATTTGAACATTGTAATAGTGTAATTTCATTTCTTTAAATTGCTTGTTTGATTTTTTTTGTTTTAAGTCTCTGTGGTATATAGGATTGCATAGCATATAGCTAAACCTTCTTTTGGTTTTTAGGGGCATTTTATTACCATTTGAAAATATTTTGAAGAATTTCTACTTGGAAACTAAGGTAAAAGATAACTCTAAGGAAACTCTAGCTAAGGATGAACTTGGTTTCTAAGTTTGTCCAATTGTGACTCACCTCTTCTTCCTGGGAGCTACTTGGAAACATTTTTTACCTCTAGAATCTCTTTAGAAATTTTTCACCAAAAATAAAGAAAGTTTGTGAAAATCTTTTCACTCATTACTTGTTTAAGTTTTGAAAACCTTGTGAAAATAATTTCTACATACTAGACAAGGACGAGTCAATCTAGTGGCCAAGGAAGTGTGAGACCTAAAAGTGAGATCTTACAACTAAGAGAAGAATTTGAGAAAAAGTTCCAACAAAAGGGACAAAGAGATTAGTGAGCTCAAGGACATGATTGGTCAACTTTTGATCAATCAAGATAAGGGTAAAAGGAAAGAAGAGTCCACACATAGAAAAAGAGAATACCTTGGAGATACATCCTCTCCACCTAGTGAACCTGAGCATTATGGTAGTCATCACAATGATGACCACTATCAAATACCCAAGGGAAACTAGAATAGATCTTCCTCCCTTCCATGGTAAAGATGATATTGAAGAGTATTTGGAATGGGAGATGAAAGTTGAGCAGTTGTTTGAGTGTCACCAAATAAATGATGAGAGGAGAGTAACAATGGCCTCTTTGAGCTTTCAAGGCTATGCCTTATATTGGTGGACTGCCTTGGTAAAAGACCTGAGATTAAGACACCTACCTTCTATTAGGTATTGGAATGAGTTGAGGTCTGCCTTGAGAAGAAGGCATGTACCAGCATATTATGATAGAGAGTTAATGGACAAGCTCCAAAGTTGAATTACTCAAAAAATGGAATTACTCATGTTGAGAGCTGGTATAAGAGAAGAGCTAAGGATAACAATTGTTAGGTTCCAAAGTGGACTCAACTATGATATAAGAGATAAGGTAGAACTTTTACCTTATAATGATCTCAATGAGTTAGTCCAACTTTGTGTTAGAGTAGAGCAACAATTGAAGAGGAAAACTTCCTCTAAAAGAGACTATTCTGATTCTTCTTACTCTAGGAAAGATTCCAAGAGGGAGGGTGAACCCTCCAAATCAAAAGAAGAGGGACCTAGGGAAGAAGAAAAGGAAAAATATCCCTCTAAAGAATCTTCTAAAAATGATAGGGTAAAAGAGACCAAATGTTTTAGATGTGGTTACAAAGGGCATTATACTTCTGAATGTCCTAATAAAAGGTCTACTTATATCCTAGAACATCAAAATGAAGATGAAGATTCTTCTAGTGATTCAAATACTTCCATATTTGAGGAAGAAGCCTTACCTTGTGAAGGAGAGTTGTTATTGGTGAGAAGACTTCTTGAAAGTAAACATATAGAACTAGAACAATCACAAAGGGAGAATCTATTCCACACAAGATGCAAAGTTTTTAAAAATACTTGTTCATTAATTGTGGATAGTGGGTCCTCTTGTTATTGTTGTAGTTCTAGAATGGTGGAAAAGTTTGCCTTAACTACTATTCCTCATCCCAAGCCTTACAAGCTTCAGTGGAAAAAAGAGGATGAAGAAATAGTAGTCAAAACACAAGTAAACATACCTATCTCCATTGGAAACTATGAAGAAACAGTTTTATGTGATGTTGTGCCAATGGATGTTGGGCATGTTCTACTAGGTAAGCCATGGCAATATGATCATAACTCCACTCATGATGGCTACACCAATAAGATAACTTTTCTCCACAAAGGAAGTAAAATAACTTTGATTCCTCTTACACCTCAACAAGTGAAAGAGGATGAAATAAAAATAAAAATGAAAATGGAAAAAGAAAGAAAAGAAGAAGAAAGGTTGGATAAACAACCTTCTAAAGGGGAAAAGAGAAAGGAGAAGAAGGTATGCATGCTTTTAAATTCTTCATCCAAAGGTAAATACATTGAAACTTCTTCTCAAAAGCATCACTTTGTTTCATTATATAATGAAGGGGAATGTTCAAAACAAAGTGAAAGAAAAAATAAAATAAAGGCCAAGGATACTTCTAAGAAAATCTTTTTCAAAGATAAAAGGCCTTCATTCTGTATTCTTTTCTTTGGACACAACTTTTTAATATTCATCTTTGCTATTTGCTGTAGATATATCTTTGATCCAGGAGGGAAGTACTAAACCAAAGTTGTGCTTCTTTACCTTTCCGATTTGAGGACAAATCATTCTTCAAGAGGGAGGGTATGATCGAAACCTAATTAGGCAAGCCATCCAAAGGAGTACTAACTCATGCTAAGGCTAGGAAAGGGAAGTTGAATAAGAACTTTTAAAGGCTCTTTCTTGATTTTCTTTCTCTATGTCTTAGAAGGATTCCTCTTTTAATACTATATGGTTGTTTTGTTTGTAGGATACAATAAAGGCAAGAACCATGGTCAACCAATCAGATTTGGGAAAAACATTCTTCAAGGAATCAGCACCAGGGCTGCTCCAGCGCTCTCAGACAAGGGGGCTCCAGCTCAGATGCACCAAATGGACTTCCTGGCTCACGTGCGCTCCAGCACCCTTAGACAGGGGGCTCCAGCGCCAACGAAGCAACCTGAAGCACCTTTTGGCAGCATTGTCCATGTGACCCAGCATACTTCCCGTGACCCAGCTGACTTGGCCTCCAAGCTCATCTTTTATTTTGAATTTTGGAGGGAAATTAGCTCAGAATTGAGGCCCTTCTTCACCTATAAATAAGAGGACCTCCCCTTTGTAATTTTCACTTTTGAGCTTTAATGAAATGCTGCAGAATTTGATTCCAGCCCTATTTGCTCTTGAGTCACTCTTTCTCTTCACTTTCTCTACCCTTTCCTCTAGTTTCCTTCCATAGTAGGAAGGCCTCTTGAGCTGAGAGGTCTCTACACACAATCCTTCCATTAAAAACACACCAAAACACCTTTCATCTACTTTGATTCCGCTGCACCTACTTTGCTTGCTTTTTGGAGGTGCAACTTGCGAGTTCTAATCCTAGGCAGGCTTCCATCACGCTTCCTCATCATTTTTAGACAAGCACATCCATGGCAATTCTCCTTCGTGGAACAAGTAGGTCGCGAGTCCTTCACCCTCTCCACAGCGGCACAGCAAGCCCTTTCCCAAAGTGCATAACCCTAATTTTGGGGTGGAAAAGGGACTGGCTACATGGCGGCCGCTCATTGGCAACGTCTATCTGGTCAAAGTTTGGTCAACTTAGGGGATTTTGTGCAATTTTGGTGAATTCAGAAAGGGCTAAAGTGTAGATAGATCAAATTTCAGGGCAAATGTGCAATTTTGGAAAATTTAGAAGGGCTATAAGATAAAATTCAGTTGTTGAATTAATTTAATTTGGGAATATCAACAGAAAATATCTTCCAAATAATTTTATAGCTATCGAAATCTTTTAGTTATTTGGAAGATATGAGATAAAAGATTTTATCAACAGAATATTCAAAGTCCAAGCCCAATCAAGCCCTATGTAAAGAGACCTAGGAGAAGCAAAAAGCACACTTCATTCATTCTCTCATACTCCTCCACTGGAAGCAAGCATCCACCACTCCTCTCATTTTTATTTCATCATGTGTTTCAATCCATTCATGGAGGGCTAAGCTCCTAGGGCTATTCCACTGTAATTTCATTATGGATTCTGAGGTTAAGTTGTATTAATGCAATTGTGTCTTTTGATTATTGATTTGAGTTATTCTTCTTCTATGTCTTTTATCTCTCAATCATATTAAAAGTAATAATTTTTGAATTATAAGGTGTTTGAATCTACATGCATATTAATCATATGAGTTCAAGGGTTTCTAGGTTTGATTGAGAATCTACTTTGATTAAATTTAGGAACTTTCATATGATTAAATGAGTTTTTGCTACTAATTGAGAATGTACTTTGATTGGTGGTAATAATTTCAACTATAATTAATTGAGAATTTACTTTGATTAATTAGCTTTTAATTTGGTTAGGAGATTTAAGAATAGACATGATTAAACACAATAGAATTTGATTGAGAATGTACTTTGGTTGCATTCATTGTGAATAATCTAGAAAGGTCTTGCATTTGATTGAGAATCTACTTTGGTTAACTGCATGATCACCCTCAAATAAATTAAGAATGTATTTTAATTAATTTGAAACTTGAACAATAATCAATTGAACAATCATCTGTGGATAACCGATAATGAATCTATCTTGGAAAAGCAGTGGAATTAGCCTATTTCATCACAATTGTTTTTAAGTTTCTTATATGTTCTTTAAACATTCTCCAAACATCACTTTTATTCTTGAGCATTGCATTGCATTCATAAGATTCAAATATTGAAAGGCAATTCCGTATTCGTTGGGAGACGACTCAGGGTTACTTTAACCCTACATCTACTTTCTTAAATACTACTTGGCAATACTAAAGTTGCCTTAAAAGGTAGTATTAATTTGATAACTTCAACGATAGTGTATCAACAATAAAGTTTATGGCTTTCAAATCGACCGTCGGATGTTTAAGGCGTGGGCATCCGAACAGGTTACTACTGGCGCACCATGGAAAAAGACAATAAACGCTTTGTCCCAGCCTGTCAATCCCATGCAAACAATTTAAACACATCAACAATCGCGCTTCACAGTATAGTGTCCCTTTAGCTGTTCGCCCAATGGGGGATGGACATAGTAGGATCCTTTAGAATCGGACGGGTCCAAAAGAAGTTTCTCTTAATAGTTATCAACTACTTTACCAAGTGGGTGGAGGCCGAGGTGCTGGCTACCATCATGGCACAATAAATACAAAAGTTCGTATGGAAGCTTGTTGTTGTATGTCATATTATCTTGATTGATAATCTTTGTGTTGATGCATGTATATATGAATATTGTTATGATTATCTATGATTATTGTTGGGTAAGGGTTTGTGTATGAACGGGGATATGGTTTATTTAATATTTGTGTTGGTTTTTTTCCTATGAATGTATGTATGGCTTGTTGTGTTATTACAATAGGGGGTTTGGTGCTAAGGGAGAACAAAGTTATGATGCTCGGAGGTTTCCATGCGAATATATGTTGTAAGTGTTGGGTTATTGGGATCCCTTCCTATGTCGAGAATAGGCCCAATAATGTGGACCATTAGGTGTCACTTTGTTTTAATGGAGGTGGGTCATATTAGTAGGTCACATTAGAGTCATTTGAAGAGAGGAAAAAACCAAGTGAGAGAGAAAGGAAGAAAAGATGTCATTCCTACATAACATAAAACCTGCACTGGTGTTTTCATTGTAGTGAAGTCGTTCACTGTTGGATCGGGCTGATATTTGGACAGTGGGTTCCAAATGTATGGTTCTTCATTCTGATCGTTTGGATCGTTAATTGGTGGTCTAGTTTCGGAGGAAACAACCTTGCATCAGAAGCTTTATTTTGGAGAAGTTGTAGAACGTGATTGATAACAAATTTATGAACACCGAAAAACGGCGCCACAAACTTGTTTAACACTCGGCAAGTGTGACCGAATCGTATCAAGTAATAAAACTAGGTAAGACCAAGTATCGTTTTCCCAAAGGACTCACGGCCTAGTTAGTTATCTAATTTGTTGATTATTTAAGACTTGTGAACGATTGATTGTAGGTTTTTAATGCAAAAGACAGTAATTAAATATGTATGCATGAGTTTGATCAATGGCAAAAAGAGTAAAACAAACACTTTAATGAATTAGATGGATGAGTATGTTGTTGGGGTTATCACTTTCATCTTATCCACTCTCATATACTTTAGGAATTCATCATTCTTTTCATCAATGCTAATGCCACTCTCTAAATCACCTTGCAAGAAGGCCTATCCTTAATTACGAGTTCATACAATTCCTAGCATTCCTAGTAATTAATTCTTAAGTGCAGAAGCTTAAAGGCAACCAATATGCTATTGGGAGAAATTCCCCGGATCTAGATTTCCCCATACGTTCCCATATCGACAAAATCAATAATCATGGCAATGAATGAGTTAAACAAAGCAAGCATTAAGCAAAGAGGAAAAGCCCTAACTAATGATGAAAGAAAGCATAAGTCTTAAAGTAAGATGTTAAAACAAATTCCATATATGAGAGTTTCACAAGACTACATTGATTCCCCTACAACAATACAAGGTTTAATTCACCATATTCATGGTGAAACTAGATGAACAATAATGAAAGAATGAAAGATAAAACCCTAGAAAGGTGAAGAGGTAGCCTGAGCATCCAAGATCTTCCTTCAAGGGGTGGAAAAGAGAGTGTTTGCTTCGTCCCAGCCAAAGATACAAACCCTAGAAATACCTAAAGCTTATATACTATTCGTAAAATTACAGAAAATTAGGCCCAAGCCCAAAATAGTGTCGCTCAACGGTAAGTGCGTGAGTTGGTTCTTCCCCCTCAGCGGCCTTTTCACCCCTCAGCGGATCCAACGTGAGTTTCTGAGTGCCGCTCAGCGGTAAACTACCGCTGAGCGGTAGTTGCAACTTCTCCTTTTGCACTTTTTGATGTCTTTTCTGATTCCATCTCTATCCTTCTTCATTTCTTTCACCAAATTCACCTTAAAACCTGCATAAAACACTGAAATCAAGCATAAACCTGTCCAGCTCTCTTATTTCTAAAAATATGACCAAAAACATGATTTCAAGCTAGTTTCTAAGTGTTAAAGGTTGCTTTTAGTATCAATTTTAAGCATGAAAATAACAGTTTTTCAACTGTTATCACCTTCCCCTCCCCACAACTTCTATATATATCTATATATCAGTCTTTAACAAATCCATCTCCGCATCCAAACTGCACGCCCAAGAGCTCTCCTTCTACTCCAATCTTACATATTCTCCCAAACATCTATAACATTATGGTATCAGGGAACTTTCCAGCATCTTCATCATCGCAATTCATCGACGAACAACCTTTGATATTAGATAACATTGATGACTTCAGCACCGATGATGAATTAGACAACATACTTGAAGATGACAACAACGACGACCACATCACACAATCATCTGCACATGTCGTTGCAGAGTTGAATGAACATATGCAGTTCCAGTCAAAGGAAGAAACTATTGCTGCAATCAAACATTATCACATAACCAACGGTTACAAATACACCGTCGTTGAATCGAAGCCCAAGATTTATGTTATTCGTTGTGTGGAATATCACAACGGTTGTCAATAGCCTTTGAAGGCAGCTTATAGCAAAGTCCGTAAATATTGGGAAATCAAAAATATAGACGGACAACATTCGTGTTTCTCAACAATACTATCTGAAGATCATACAAATCTTGATAGTACTCACATTGTCGCGATTATATCAAATTCAATCCGGACAAACTCATCCATTCCAATCAAGAGTTTGATTGCAGATATTAAAGGTCGATTCGGATATTCTGTGTCATACAGAAAAGCTTGGATCGCTAAATAAAAGGCTCTTGCTATGGAGTTTGGAGACTGGGAGGACTCTTATAACCACATGCCGAGGTGGTTGCATGCCGTCAAGGAAGCAAACCCAGGTACAATTTTACAATGCACTGGTTCTCCAGTGCAGATTGATGGACAAACCGACAATAATTGCTATATTATGGAAAGAGTTTTCTGGTCTTTTGGTCCTTGTATACAAGGATTCAAATACTGTAAACACATTCTCCAAGTTGATGGTACATTTCTAACAGGTAAATATCATGGAACTTTGCTCACCGCCATAGCTCAAGATGGCAATAGAAATCTTTTCCCATTGGCCTTTGCTATTGTAGAAGGTGAGACAAAGGAGGCCTTGATATGGTTCTTTCAACTACTTCGAGAACATGTTTGCCATCAACAAAATATTTGCATCATCATTGACAGAGGAAAGGGTATCCTATCGGCCTTGAGATCGGAAGAAGTTGGTTGGGAAGAAGATTGTTTGAACTCTGTTTATTGCATACGTCATCTAGCATCCAACTTCAACAACAGATTCAAAAATCACGGCCTCAAAAAACAATTCATCAATTTAGGTACTACTACAAACATTCTTCATACATTTTTACTTTTATAATTTTGTTAACATTATTCTTTAATTTATTTATTCATTACATCATTACAGCTTACGAGGTCAAGCAACCAACTGTGACGGCAAAACTTGCTGCATTGAGAAACCAATACCCACAACAAGTTGATTGGATAGATAAAATCCCATTACAAAAATGGTCTCAGGCTTTTGATGGAGGGAGAAGATATGGACATATGACAACTAATCTTGTTGAGTGCACCAACTCCGTTTTAAAGGGAGCACGTTCATTACCAATATGTGCTCTCATCAGAACAACATTTGACAGGACACAATCATGGTTTGTTGAACGCGGATTAAAGGCGAACTGTATGCTACAAGCAGGACACCAATTTCCTGAACAAATCGCCGACATCATTAGGAAAAATCAACAACAATCCGCATTTTGTCATGTTCATCGCTACAACCGTGAAAATTCTGAATTTGATGTTCAGGAAATTTCAACACCTCACCACTACCGCCCTGTTCCACTTTCCTACAAGGTCAGCCTAAATGAATGGTGGTGTGATTGGGGTCACTTCCAGGCTACTCATCTCCCATGTCATCATGTCATTACTGTTTGTGTATTTTCGCATATCCCACTAACCCAAGTAATTGATCCAGTGTACAGTCTTAACAACATTTTCAAGGCATACGAAGTGCAATTTCACCCAATCCAAAATCAAGATTATTGGTCTGCGTATACAGGTCCAAACTTCATACCAGATCCTAAAATGCGACGCAAGGCATCTGGAAGACCATCTACAAATAGGCTTCATAATGAAATGGATCAATCCAATCCAGATAAGCCAAAAAAATGCTCTTACTGCCGCAACGAAGGACATCATAGGGGAAATTGTCCCTTTTGTCATTAGTTTTTTCTTAATCTTACCCAATTGTAATCAAATCCATTATTGATATATTACTATTAATATTTCTTATTGCAGATATTTATTTTCTCTTTTCGTATAACACAACCAATACATAACATATGTAAAATGCAAAATCATTTTCTAAAACCAACCAAAAACACACTGGTAATCGATTACAAGTACATTGTAATCGCTTACCAGAGTGGTTCTTGGACCACAAACACACTGGTAATCGATTACAGAAGTGTCGTAATCGATTACTAGTACGTTTTCTACCTACTCATTTGAAGTCGTGCAGGGGGGTCACGATTTCACCACTCTGTAATCGATTACTAGTACATTGTAATCAATTACAGCACCCAGAAGTCGTTTTATGGGTGCACGACTTCAACACTGAATACATGAACAGTGTGAAGTCGTGCAGGGGGGCACGACTTCTTCATTTGAAGTCGTTTTGGCCCCCCACGACTTCACTTTGGGTCAAAATTTGCCCATTTTGGTAATATTGAAGGCATATTTGCCTAGTTTGGTGCAAAAACCAGGCTTTTGTGATATATTCTGAATTTGTTGATGGTTTTAGGATGATATTTTGATTTTATTCTATTGTAGCTTTCGTTCAAATTCATATCTGATGAAATTACGAGTGTTTTGTGATTCTGATTCAGCAAGGGTAGTTTGTATGCTCAGGTAGGATTTGTAAGTGATTTTAGACCATAAATATGTTGAGTGTGCGATGTATGTGAATATTTTTGGCATCTAGGATGATGGTTGATGAATTTGGATGTTTGGGAAGTCCAGAATGTTAGAGAAATTGGTAGAGTATATTGAAAAGTGAATCTGTTTCAATCTGGATCGGTGTGAATTGTAAATGGTGGTTGTCACGGGGTTGAGCGCCCATGTCCAAAGTGGCCAGCGTTGAGCATCACTCCTTGGGCGCTTGAGCGCCCACTCACTAGGCGAGTGAAGCTACTCGTTGGGAAAATAATGTGAGACAGAAGGTCTGTCTCAGATGTTTTTAAGCTATTTTGTGATGATTTTGGGATATTCTAAGGGGATGGTTTATGTTCTTGATGCATCTGATTTATGTGGAAACATTATATACTCAGTTTGAGACTATGAAATGTTGTAAGAATTATATGTGTATGATTATGTTGTTTAATGCATCGAATGAACATGGGATTGTTGTATAGTCTGTGTGAGACTGTTAAGTGATACGAGAATGAGACATGTATGAATATGTGTGGAAATCATGATTGGAATTATAAGTTTCATTGTGCTTGAGAAACTGAGATAAGTATGCTCTAGTGACTTGATGATGTTATATGTCTGTTGAGCATGACCGAATTGTGCTATATGAATGCACAGTAAATATGAAATGAGGTTAGATGTCTGATATGACATGATTTTGATATGGGTTATGTGATGTATGTGTTGGCCTGAATGGTCTCATCGTATGAGTGGTGGACAATAAGCGTTGTGGTTGTTGACCCTGATAAGCTCACTAGATGAGTGGTGGGAGATGCCCTGATAAGCTCACTAGATGAGTAGTAGGAAATAGAGCTGTCAAAATGGGTAACCCGGCCCGACCCGACCCGACCCACCACGGGTTGGTGGGTTAAACGGGTTGGCTCATTGGCTCACTTAGTTAACTTTTTTTTCACCCTCTTCTTCTTAGATAATTATAATATGTTACTTTGATCGATCAAAATGAAATAGTAATAATTGGACTAATTGATATAAAAGAAAATGAAACAAAAGAAATATATTGTTATATATATTCTAAGCTATCAAGCATAAAATTTTGCCAAATTTAGTTTAATGAGATATAGATAACCGTTTGACCAAGAAACTACATATAGTCGTTAACAAAAATATATAGCACAAGATAAAACTGTCATGCTTGTAAATAGGTCTAAAAACAAGATAAAACAAATGATATATTCCTGAATTATCCAATCTATAATATTATCCATCTATTAAATTGGAGTCCTGAATGGATAAATCCATAGTATTATGCTCTCTTGAAGCATCTTCTTCTTTATCTCCATCTATAATATTATCCAATTTATAATCTTAGGGTTTTATTTGCAGATGGAAACTTTTGGAAAGACAGCAGCGCGAAAGACTTTATTGCTAAGTAAAGGTTGTGCATTTTGAATAATTAATTAATTAATTTGATTTCAATAAAAAGAAATAGGATTTAAATAATTAATTTAATTTAATTAAAAAAATAGGTAGGTTGGTGAGCCAACCCAACCCACCACGGGTTCAACCCGTGTGAGCCGGGTTGGCTCACGGGTTTCAACCCATTTTGACGGCACTAGTAGGAAACAACACTATACATTGGGAGAATGTGTAACGACCCTGATAAGCTCTTGTATAGAGTGATGAGAGTGACGCAAAGTATTGGTCCGATGAAGCTCGTTACAATTGAGATGGCGTTACTGAATGAGTGGTTGGAGTTACCTTGATAAGCTCTTTAAGTGAGTGGTGGGAAGCAACACTACACATTCGGGAGAATGTGTAACGACCTTGATAAGCTTTTGTTTAAGAGTGATGGGAGTGACGCTGAGCGTTGGCCTTAAGAATGATATGTGATGCATAGTGGTGTATGCAGTATGGTTTGGTATGTGATGCATAATGGTGTATGCAATATGGTTTGGTATGAAATGCATATTGGTGTGTACAATATGGTTTAGTATGAATATCATGTTCGTGCATGCAGTACGATTAGGATGTGTGTAGTATGACTATGATATATGTTGCATGATTATGAGGTGTATGTTGTATGATTAAGATGTATGTCTTAACATGTTTTCGTTAGCTCACATTTGCTTGTTTGTGCATGTGGATGCAATGAGCGTTAGAGTGCCTTTAACAGGTAAACCAGATTATTTGGAGCTTGGATAGAAAAGGATTTCGATTAAAAGTGTTTAGAAACCTAAACTGACTTGGAGAAAAGTGTGAAAAGATCTGGACGTGACATCCGAAAATTTTTCTTATCTACACAAGTTTTATTTATAACTAAAGTAAGAAGATTCTATGCAATTAATATACAGTATTATGCACATGGTATAAATTTAATAATAAAATATCATATTGATTTAATTGATTAGGATACACTTTGGATTTTGAAAGATGTGGATAGAAAAGCTATATAATTTGAAAAACTTTATTAAAAGTATTTAACATATTTATAAGTGAATTTCATTAAGGTGATAACTATTTTGAACAAATCTAAATAATCCAAAAATTTAAAAATTAAGATAATTATACATAATATAGTGTTTTGAACTCATCAGTTATAATATCGATATATCGACTCTTACTATTATAACGGATATAAGAAAAAAAATTAAATATGTTTTTAGGTTATAAATTTGAACTTAAAATTAAAATTTGTTTTTCCCATTTTTAATATACTTTTCTTAAAATTTAAAAATAATTAAATATAGTTTTTTAATTTAATAACATAATTTTTTTTACATGATTTTCATATTAACATTTAATTTAAAAACCAAAAAATGTCAAATTTAAAAAAAAAATTTACATATAAATTTAGGAACTAAAAATATAAGAGAAAATATTGTTTTACTAATAAATCACAAGTGAATCAATATTTGAAAATTAGTTGTGGAGTTTTGTCTATATTAATAACATTATTCTTTTAGTCTTTATTACCACGTTCATAGTCCACTCACATGCTAACAATATATTTAGTAATCGGTTAATTTAAAAATAAAACATTTAAAAATATTAGTAATATTCTTTTTTCGTCAATTAATTTTATATCCATATGATCTAATAAAATATTTGTATTAAAGTTTATGAATTTTTTATTATAGGTTTAAAACCAATGGTTCTCGTATTTGTAGGAAAAATGTGAAGTGGGTCCTCTTGCTAAAAATGGTCTCAATTCGATACTAATTTTTTGAAAACGGTCTCAATTGGGTCTAGGAAGAAGCTCCACTCTTGCAACGCGAAACAACGCAAGAAGAGGGGAAAGAAGAAGAACGCTCAACACGCCGCCGCGAGCCACCACGAACTCTGCTTGGTCGCGCTATCATATAGCCATTGCGACCACTTTCCTTGTGCGAAATAGAAGATCAAAACAAAGGACAAGAAGAGAACGCCCAAGGGCGAACCCGAATTAGAGATGGGGAAAAAGAAAGTTGCTTCCCCATATTAGGGATTTACTACAACGAGTTTGTTGATGGAGTTATGGTATAGAGAGTCGGAGGGGGAAGAGATGCAGAATGGAGAGGTTTGTGGAGAGAGGGGCAACAGAGGAGTTTAGTCTGTGTTTCGATGAAGATGTCGAGGGCGGTGTACGCGCAATTGGTGTAGTAGCGGAGGAGAAGCAGACGAACCCTTTGCCTAATCAGGAACCCTAATTTTTTTGGGGGGAAAGGGGGCTGCAACGTGGCATGCTCTTATTGATTTCCATGTAATAAATTCATCCAGATCATCATCACCATATCAGTAGACTTTGACGTCGTCCATCAACACTTAACGAAAAGGGTTTAATTGACTCAATTTTTCAAAAATTAGGACCCAAGTACGGAGGAGGATGCGAAACTAGCAACTCAGACGCAATGTTCATCATTCGCGGCCAGTGGGTGTCTCGGAGGCAATGTCTCTACGACGACAAGGGTTTTCTTCCTCCGGCATATCATGGCGCGAGGCTCTTTGTTTCAATTCGAGATTTTTGGGATTGTTCATCTGAGCTTCTTTGTAGGTTAGGGATCTAATATTGGGTTTTTTTTTGTGAATTTGGGGGTATCTGCTGCTTGCATTATAAGTGAGTGGTTCTACATGTTGGGCCGTGAGGGAGAATATGATGGTGGTGGAAGGAGTTGAGGTTTTATGTTCTGGTTTGGGTGGTTCGTTGTTGTGTTGGGATGATGCAAGGACTGATTGCAGACTGTGGTTGAAAATGGTGACCGTCGACGGTGGACCTTTGGACTGATTCGGTTTTAGGCGTAATTTGAAGATAAGTAAAACCCTTTGTTATGTCATAATGTCTTAAATTAAATAAAAATCCCACATAATAAAAAACTTTAACATCAGCGTATTAACAGTGCAATACGTCAACATATGTTAACGCCGTTTGTAAAGACTTAACAGAGAGGGCTTAATTGGCTCAATTTTTCAAAAATTAGGACCCAATTGAGACCATTTTCAACAATAGGAGCCACTTGAGATTCCCCTACAAATACTAGGACAATTTGAGGGTTTAAACCTTGATTATATTAATATTTATACGATGATATTTGTAACATCCATTTAATATTATAAACTACTAAATGAAACATTATAAATGCAGATAGAAGTATACAAAGTATTAATATGGTTATCCAAAGTAATAACTATACTAATATAGTATATGTATAGGATTCACAGAAAAACTAAACAAGTTTTTCAAAAGATAAGAATAGCTATACAAGTAACTCTTTAAAACATAAATGGTCACTCAACAACATCTTCAACCTCTATCAAAGGCGTGTGAGCACCTAACTCATCTTTTGTTCACACCAATAGGTAATCATTGCAAAAGATAAACATCACAAAAAGAAAAGAAGGAAAGGGTAAGCTAATGTTCAAACGGAAACATCATAAAACAATTTAAAGCAAATATATAACATATTAGCAGAACATATATAAATACCATAACTTATATGAACAATCATACAAATGACTCTATACTCAATTATCCAGATACATGCTTTGACATAGAGTTTGACTATAGGTGTACACTCATAGTAGTATTTATATTCTGCATAGTCATAAACACAAGGGTTATATTACTCACGAGGTTAATCTTTCACACATAAGACCAAAAGACTAAGATAAAGACCTCATGTCATTCTCTACCCCATCCTATTAATCTTTATATGAGTTGAATGACTGGTAATATATCAGGATACCTTTCTGAACTCCGATATGTCAAACATACATTAAACATCACCAAGACATAAAATTTATCCTTGAAATTCTTTGAGTAACTAAATCACACATCAACATATCAAAAGTTGTCATATATATCTTTACATAGTCATTATACTCACCATTAAGAATGATCCAGATCAATACCAAAAAACCAAAGAATTAAACTAAAAGCATGGAATATAAAATGGTGCTTAGTAGGAAGAATGATGCTTAGTTTCATTCTTATTGCAAAATGGCTTGCTCAACCATATTATTTTGTCGCTCAACGACTTAGGCTTAAATGGTTATAGACTTGTAGTGGAAAGTAGCATTTAGTGCTAGACCATTCACAAAAATAGTCACTTAGTAGGAAAAATGGGAGCTTAGCGGTTTGGAGTAAAATTGCTTCTGGACTTATAGTACCAAGCTAGTGCTCAACACTACATTAGTCCCGTTCAGTGCCATATAAGAAAACAACCATTTCAAATATGTCATTTGGAGAACCATGGACCTGTTCAAATGATCAAATTGGTATTTCTAACTTAGTGCTTGGTTCAAAAACAATTCTTAATGTCAGAATGAACACCAACTTGCTCAAATGGTCAAATCATCAACTTTTTCAATCACCATAGTCCAATCACAACCAACACTCGGTTCAAGCAATTAAACACACCATACAATTCAACACAAAACAACAATCATGTTCAACATACCAAATTCAACCAATAGTATCCAACTCATGTAAACTAAAGAATCTAGTTTCTCGTACCTAACAGATGACCAAAAAGTTGTAGGAGTTCTAAGACAGCTCTATAAGCACATAAAATTCTACATGCTCCTACGAACAACAAAAACATGATCATGACACATCATTAAAATCATTAATCAGCAAAAAAATTTATAGAAAACTCATACATCACATGCAAGCTAAGGTAGTTCACATGCATGGAAAAGCAACAAACTAAGGAAAGAACATAAATCAACTTACTCTTTTACAGAAACAGACTGGTTGAAGTAGAAGATTTTGCCTCAATAATCACTCAAGCGGTCTCTGATCTTCAGACAAATAAAAAGGAGTCTAAAAAACTTAAAGAGAAGATAAAAAGCTCTAAAAGAAAGAGTTTTAGAGGATCATATATTTTTAAATAATAAACTCATTAATATAAATTTTATTTACATATTAAACTTTTAATATTAAAAATTGAATCGTATTATTTAAAACACGTTATCATTTACCAAATACTATTTCCTATATTCTTACAATATTCATATCTTAGAACCAATTAAAGATCATTTTTATATATAAAGAATGCATTTTTAAGTCATCAATAGTCATGAATAATCCTTTAATTTTAACTTATTTATCCTATTTTCAATTCGCAGGAATAACTATAGGTTTTAAGCTTTAATTTGATATATAATTCGTTATAATTAGTTACTTAGTTTGCCAATTTATTTATACAAGATTTCAATTTCATAACTGATAAAAATATTGAGGCTGTAATTATCATGATTTAAAATTAGACGTATAACAAATTGCAGTAAAAGAAGGTGGTAATTCAAATAATATTCTTATGAGATATTTTCTAATCGTAAATAATATAATAGACTAAACTTATAAGAAATTTTTGTTAAGATTGACTCTAAATTTTAATATGATATTAAGAAGTAGAGTTTAACTCAACTATCATAAAACTAACTTATAATACACTTATATATTTTAATTTATGTTTAATTAACGTAGGAGTTCCAACATATCCGAAAAATAAAAAAATGACTGTAACGCAAATATTTTCTTAATAGTTTAGATGAGTTATAAAATACTAACAAGTCAAATCTTTACTGATAAAAAGAATTAAATATAAGATAAATGGTGATTATAAAAAATAATAATAATATTTTATTTGATTTGATAGACATAAAGTATTCAGAAAGCTTGGATATTCCATGAGAGTTTCTTCTCCCATTTGTTTTCGAACTGATTATAGAAATACAATCCATCATTTCTCAAACTTCTGTTACATTGGTCACACACAGCATTGTCAGCTTTGTAACTATAAACATCAAAACTGCTTTGAACATTGGATGCTCGCATGGCACACCAGAAAAGAGTGCTGTGAGCAATGTTATTTCTGAAACGCCATTCTTGATACTGTCCATTCTCAAGAACATGTTCTCCAAGATCATCATCCCTCGATTTGCAATGGAGAAACACAGAAATTCCATTTGTCAAATCATTTTCAACACGAACTGTTTTCTTTGAACCCAAAATCCCATCAACTTCTCTTTCACTTTGCGCCATCTTCGTAATCATCAACCCTACAATTACTACTGTCACTAATACCTTCAACATCTTGGCTTGCATAAGCTATTCTTACCATTGCAACTTATATAACATTTAACTTATAACTTACTTTATAAATTATGGATTTATTAATAAATTTTATTTACTTTTTTCTATTAATATATTATTCTTTTCCCATCTATATGGAGAGAGAGAAATTAGTTATGATAATAGAAAAAGAAAATGTGCAATATATAAATATGCTTTGAAATAAGAAAATTGTAATAGATGATTTATTTAAAATTATATTAAAATAAATAAATATTTTCCTTATTTTTATTTACAAACAGTGCTGTTAAAGTAATTGAATTGTGGTTCACATTCAACAAATTTTAAATATGCAATTATCAGTGAAAAGAAAAATAAATAAAAGAGTCAGTTCTTAAAAGGTTTTTATGGTTATGTTTGTTGATATTCCTATTTTAAATTTATTACTTAAAGGAAAACAATTCAAGTGTTTAATGAAAAGTTTCTGATACATAAAATAATTAGTTAATATGTTATTAACTTTACAATAAATAATTAATTTAAGTGCTTTTATGATAAATTCGTCAGTTCTTGTAATAATAAATTTATTAATACTATTATCAGTATAATAATAATAATAATAATACCATTAAATATTATATTATAAGACGTTAAGTTTTTTAATAAATTCAAATAATTAAGAATGTTAATGTATAATGTTAACAATTTTAGGTTACTCAATATAAATATAAATATAAATATAAATATAAATATATATATATATATATATATAATATATGTGACATCCCAATTATATAGAGAGCATATATATATAATAAAGACGTCCACATGCATAATATAGGAAAGCAGTTGAGAGTAAATAGGATTACAGTCATCCTCTTAGTAACTTCAGAATATAGGCTTAAACTCCAAAGAGATCTAAAATGTAAGCTGAAAGGGAAGTAGTATTTCAGAGTACAAAATCAAACTAATAACATTCTAGGGGACTAGGTAGCAGCATTGTCTTCAACTTCCAAAGCTGTCTCCAAAGGAACCTCCTCGCCATCTGCTCCCATCCCAAAAGGATGATCATCGCAAGAAGAACCATACACAAGCAATACAAACAAGCAAGGGTGAGCTAGATACAAAAATCATGTTAATCAATCACATACGACATGCAAAAGCCACTTATCTATAACACATTGACATCACAAGACCCATTGCTTTATAGAACGACTCGTCCGGACCAGAATGATTACCGAGCTATGGCGGGTTATGCACTCGTGGTGGCCTCTACTGCTTTGCAAAGCCATTGCGAATGGGTTCCACCCTACCACCCTCATGAGGTTAGTCCGTTCCGCGCCCTGGAGCATATTGGAAGCCTCCACGACTAGGACCTCCTACTACTCCTCACCACATGGATCAATCCTCTCTACTTGAGAATGAAAGACCATTGGAGCGTCAGGAAAACCCCCAAGACTGAGCTACCATGCAATCATTCCATACATCCCCAAATCACCACCATGTATCCTCTCCTTGAGGATCATGGAATTACGTCCATGAATCATACTGTTACTATGAAACTTAACCCAAGTCATGAATAACCAGATACCTCCATATTATCACAGTAAATCCAACATATCATGCATTCACATACTTTTCACATAAATCACATCACAGTATATATATTCCAAACATTGTGCACACTCAATTCAACCGAGAACAAGAGCAAATGGACTTAGAACCGAACATCATAATGGATCACATAGTGTTTGGACGAACGCTCAAAGATCAAGCCTCATCAAGACCGAACGCTACCTATGACAGGTACTACCTGAGGACAAACATGATCGAGAACGATCACTAACTGAGAATAAACCTCATCAAGACCAAACGTTCACTATGGACGATCACTAACTAAGAATAAACATCATCAAGACCGAACGTTAACCATCACTAATACACCAAGACCGAACGCTTACAAGCTAAACCTCAGAATACCTGATCCAGGTCGAACGCTAACGATCATTAGCACATAATAAGACCGAACGCTATCAACCGAACACTATCAGGTCGAATACTGTTTGTACGAATGCTTATATATCAAATACTTTTGGACGAACGCTTACAGATCGAACACTCTCAGGCCGAATACTGTTTAGACTGAACACTATTTGGAACGAACGCTTACAGGCCGAACACTATCAGGTCGAATACTGTTTAGACGAACACTATCAGATCGAATACTGTTTGAACGGACGTTTACAGATTGAACCCTATCAGGTGGAATATTGTTTGGGCGAACGTTTACCTATTTAAATTACCATTTGGGATGAACGTTTACATATTTAAATTACTATTTGGACGAACGTCACTTTCAAATTTTGCAAAATTTTGCAGAATCACAACCACGTTTCTAGAGCCCCTTTTTCATTCCCCTTTTTCCCAGATTTTCATCAAAGAACAGAATATCACAGATCTCAAACACAGTTTAATATTTTTACAATCTATAGAAACAGATCTAGCTCCCCTTACCTCACAGTAACCTGCAACAGTTCATGTATCCACTCACTATCCATTCTAACTATTTCCCAGAGTTCTTATTCCAATCCAGAAACCAGTACAATCAACACATGCTCATCCAAGTCAAACAAGGTTCAGCACATCATGTATACACAACTTTCACACATCCAGCAAATACAAATCAACATGTTCATTTCCAAAACATAATATAGCAGTACCATGAATCACAAGTTATTCAAACACACACATAATACAGTCCAAACAGTATATGACTAGCTCCCCTTACCTTGAGGTTGAGTAGTACAACCAACTAGAGTGCCCTAACAGTGCCTTCATAGAGAAAACCTAAATAGTGCCCCACAGCCACCTAAATGGTGATGAAAACAGCTCTTAGAGCTATAATAGACAGAGAATCAAAATGAGCTCTATGCAACCAGTAAGGCAACCAGTAAGGTTGTATGCCCTAAGGTCAAGAAGAGTGGAGAATTTGACTTACCCGTCCAAATGAAAATCTAATCGGATAGAAAGGAAGCTCTCAGCTCCGTGAGCGAAAGAACGCCACCTAACGGGAAATGCAACGGTGCAAATGAGTGTAAGGGTAGAGAGAAGGCAGAGAAGGAAGAAGAAAGCTGAGTTTAGAGAGAGAAAGGAAAACTGGAATTTGGTTCAGAGTTGGGAAAATGAAAGAACCCCTTCTAAGGTCATGGTGCCTTTGGCCCTTTTGGTCTGGCTGCCCCAGAACATAAGGCCCAATGGCCCATACAGTTTTCCAGGACCTTACATAATACACAATTAAATATGTTACGATTATTATTGTATTTTATTAGTCAATTATAAATTGATATAATCAAGTAATATTATAGACGTCCGGCCCCCTCCCCAATGGATGTTTAAGGGGCTGAAGACAATTAGTTCTTCAACTACCCTATCAACCCCCTAAACGTCCGTTGTGGGGGGCCGAACGTCTATAATATTATAGACGTCTAGCCCCTCCACAACGGACGTTTAAGGGGCTAACAGGGAGTTGAAGAGGTGATTGTTCCAGTCTCTTAGACGTCCGTGGGAGGGGCCCGAACGTCTATAATATTATAGACGTCCGTCCCCCGCCACAACGAACGTCTACAGTTTCACTTATTTACGGATATGCCACCGGTCAATTATTTACGTTAGTGCTTTTGTGGACGGACGTCTATGGGGAGACGTTAAAAGCCAATTCTGCACTAGTGAGAGCATGTATGGAAGATTTATTGTGTAGAGACCAATAATGATTTTAATTTATTAAAGGGGACAAATTATAATTATTGAAACTACATAAGAGTAACTGTCAGAGGTTACATAAAGAGTCATGGTCCTCATCTATGAGAACACGTATCATTCTAGTTTCTTTCTCTTTGTCTCCATCAGTAGAGAAAATCCAGAAAAAACTAAAGGTGCTCTACAGAGGGAATGTCATATATCAAAGATCAATTATTAATAGTTTCCAATGTTTAATCTTTTAGATACGCTTCCACTTTTATATTTAAAAAAAATTTGGAAATTGCTCTATTTGAAAGACTTTATTGCTTATTATTATATAATCTTTGTGAATCATAAATTCAAGGTTTAATCATTTTGGACATCCCTATTTTTGCAGGATCGTCTCAAGTAGGTCCTCGTACTGTAAATGTTCTCGATTAGGTCCCTTATTGTGAAAAATTGAATCAATTTAGACATCGCCGTTAGTTCCATACTAACACCGTTAAAGGAGGTGACACGTGTTAGTTCGTGGTTTTTTGAATTTTTGAATTATATTTTTATTATTTTTATTTTTATTTTTTAAAAAGTAAAATTTAAAAATTCCACGTGTCAAACTGATAATGTGCCATGTGGCAATGGCAGTGTGACATGGCAATGACAGTGCCACGTGTCATTGTCAGGCCGCGTGTCATTGCATTAGTCTCAATTTTTGCCTGTATTTTTATTGTGTCTCAGTTTGATCCCTATATTTTTATTTTGTCTTAATTTAGTCTTAATTTTAAAAATTAAACAACTTTTTCCCTCCTCAAATTCAAACAAAATTTAAATTGTATATAAATCTTAACAAATATTTTTATTAAAATTGATATTTTTAATAAATATTTTTAACAAGATTAAGTTTAATTATATTTATATTTACTTAATCATATAAATGTTAATTATGTTATTTAAATATATCTATAAGGGTTTAAAAAAAAGAGTGACATAACATGCTGGTGTGAATTTTCGTAGTGAAAGTTTCCATGCAAAATCTTGAAAAAAGAAATTACCTTTAATTACTATTTTCACGAAAACTTTCTCTAACTTTTTATTGAAAAAAGAGGGTGAAATTTGACATTAATAATTTGTTCAATCAACTAACTCATTTGGGAAAATTCACATCAGCATATTATGTCACTTTTTTTTTAAACTCTTATAGGTATATTTAAATAAAATAATTAACATTTATATGATTAAGTAAATATAAATATAATTAAACTTAATCTTGTTAAAAATATTTAATAAAAATATCAATTTTAATAAAAATATTTGTTAAGATTTATATACAATTTAAATTTTGTTTGAATTTGAGGAGGGACAGAAATGTTTAATTTTTAAAATTAAGACTAAATTGAGACAAAATAAAAATACAGACACAATAAAAATATAGGGACCAAATTAAGACTAATGCAATGACATGTAATGACAATGACATATGACACATGTTGTCACTGCGCAGTGCCCCAACGCTTCTCCCTCTGCTCCCTCCCTCTCCCTTGCCTCATCAACAACTCCACCACTGCTTCACCCTCCTCCTAGGTTCACTTCAAATCCATGGATTCCATGGAAAAAGACCCCAACAAACCCCACACCGACACTACCACCGTCACCAACCCCAACACCTCACCAACAACCTCAATTTCCCCGACAACGCAGCCTCAATAAACTCTACAAGAATGGTTTCGGATCCGGATTCGGCTCTAGGTTCCGGATCCGGATCCCGGCGGGAGTGCTGATAACATATGTGTTGTTTGTACTGTTCCTTCTATATATACTGTTCATTTCGCTTGTATCAGTACGTTCTTTCAGATCAATGAAAAACTATTCTTTTCTTTGTCTTTCTCTTTCCTACTGGGTAGAAACTCTATGATGGTATCAGATGTTCTTTCTGCTGCTGCACATTGATCCTCTTTTTCTTGTTCTTGTTTTTTTTTTTTCCTTTCTCCTTTCATGGCTTCTCAAGACCACACACCTTCGTACCTTTACCTCCACCCCAATGAAAACCCTGCCATATCCCTCGTCTCACCGGTTCTAAATGCCACCAACTATCATTCTTGGAGCCGATCATTCATCACGGCTCTCTCCGCTAAAGACAAGGTTGAATTCATTCTTGGATCAGCCGTCCGGCCCTCCAAGACTGATGCTTCTTTTCCAGCCTGGTTTCGCTGCAACAGTATGGTTGTTTCTTGGCTTCTACATTCGGTCTCTCCGTCCATTCGTGAAAGTATCATATGGATGGATCTTGCCATCGACATTTGGAATGATCTGAAACACCGCTTTGCCCAAGGCGATCTTGCCAGAATCTCCACCCTCAAAATGGAAGCCTCCACGTTATCCCAAGGCGAACTCTCCGTCATTGACTTCTTCACAAAACTCCGGGTTATTTGGGATGAGCTCGACAGCTTCCGCCCGGACCCTGTTTGTATCTGTAAGCCAAAGTGTTCTTGCATTGTTTCTGCTATCATTTCTTAATGTAAAAATGAAGACCGTGCCATGCAACTCCTATGAGGTTTGAATGATCCCTATAGCAACATACAATCTCATATCCTTCTTCTTGATCCTATTCCTCCCATTTCAAAAATCTTTTCCCTTGTTCTTCAACAAGAACGCCAAATAATGCATGAACATATTACTGCCGTTATCAACACTACTTCTTCAACTTCTGCACCCACCCCTATTACTTGCAATTATTGCAACAAAACTGGTCACCATGAAAATACCTGTTTCAAAAAACACGGCTTCCCCAACCAAGAACACCGATCTGTTAAAACCAACACTACCAATCCTCGCAAGATCTGCACTTATTGCCACAAAAATGGTCATACCATAGACGTATGTTTCAAGAAACACGGCTATCCACCCGGCCACAAATTCTCCACCAATCCCAGTCAGGTTCACTATACCATTTCGTCCACTGATGCTGACACTCAATTGAAAAGCATGGGTCAAGATTGCTCCTCTCCTGAAACCGTCCAACTTACTCCCCAACAATACCAAATTCTTGCTTCGTTGTTCAAACAGTCCACCTCCAATGCGCACATCAACCAAGTTGGCACTATTTCTACACACAATTCTCTAGGTAATATTGTTTCAATTTTCCAAATGCAATCTTGTAATATCTGGCTTCTCGACTCTGGTGCTACTGATCACGTTTGTATATCTTTAAAATTTTTTACTGCTTATCAAAAGATTAAACCTATTCCTATATGCTTACCTAATGGAAAAATCATACATGCCTATTATAAGGGAACAATTCAACTCAATAGTAAACTTTCTCTATCTAATGTGCTATATGTCCCTGATTTTTCGTTCAACCTTATCTCGGTTTCACAACTCATAGCTAACCATAAATGTCAACTAATCTTTTCTCCTTCTGGTTGCATTATACAGGACATACAGACACAAGAGAAGATTGGTCTGATTAAACATCACAATGGCTTATATTTCTTTGATTACTCTACATGTAACATTGACAATAATTTTTCTCCTATTATCTGTTCTGTTCAACATCCAAATATATGGCACGCTCGCCTTGGACATCTCTCACATACTCGGTTACAGCTTTTACAAAACAAACATGCTTACATAAATACTGATGATAATCAGAGTACTTGTGAGGCCTGTCATCGGGCTAAACAAAAGAAACTTCCTTACACTGCTAGCACTTCTATTTCTCTATCTTCTTTTGAACTATTGCATATCGATATATGGGGTCCTACTACTGTTTCCACGAATGGTTTTAAATACTTACTAACCATTGTTGATGATTACTCTCGTTATACTTGGATTATTCCTATGGTAGACAAATCTTCTGTAAAAAACCACATCCTCAATTTCCTCTGCTATATAGAAAACCATTTTAATAAGAAAGTTAAAACTATCTGCACTGACAATGGTGTTGAATTTATTATGCATGACATATTTTCAAGTAAAGGCATTATTCACCAAACTACTTGTGTTGAAACCCCTGAACAAAATGGAGTGGTTGAACGTAAACATCAACATATCTTAAATACTACTCGTGCCCTACTTTTCCACTCACATCTACCACTTGCTTTCTAGTGTTATGCAGCTCAACACGCCGTCTTCTTAATAAATCAAATGCCCACGCCGGTCCTACAGAATTCAACACCTCATGAACGCCTACATGGATCTCTTTGTGATCTTTCGATGTTACGCGTCTTTGGTTGTCTTTGCTACGCCAACACCATTACTGCTCACAGAAAGAAGTTTGATGACCGTGCTGTTCCTGGCATTTTCTTAGGTTTTCAAAAGCATACAAAAGGTTATCGCTTTCTAAACCTCAAAAATCACAAAGTAGAAATATCTCGTAATGTTGTTTTTCATGAAAATGTTTTTCCTTATCATAATACTCCCAACACAGACAACTCTTTATCTTTACCACTGCCACAACACTACACAAATAATTATGATGACCTATTACCGTCCGGTTTTTCTGACACTAACGCTTTACCACTTAATACTTGCACCAATGACACTATTCACAATACATCCACCGAAATAACTCAAAACAATGGTAATGAAATTAACACTTCCACTAGCATAAGAAAATCCTCTAGGACACGAAAAATCCCTACTTATTTACAAGATTTCCAGACCAATAGTGTTGTCCGATATCCCATTGGGAATTACCTTAACTACAACCGCCTTTCTTCTTCTTTCAAGCATACCATACTATCTATTTCTTCTAATACTAAACCGGCATGCTACTCTGCCGCCTCAAAACACCCCCAATGGGTCACTGCCATGCGTGCTGAACTCGATGCCTTGCAAGCTAATAACACTTGGGAACTTACCACCCTACCACCAAACAAAACCGCCATTGGCTGTCGTTGGGTATACAAAATCAAATATAAATATGATGGCTCCATCGAACGCTATAAGGCGCGGCTGGTTGCCAAAGGATACAACCAGATTGAAGGACTGGATTATTTGGACACCTTTGCACCAGTTGCCAAACTCACTACCGTCCGGCTTCTTCTTGCTATAGCTGCTTCTAAGGGTTGGTCACTCAAACAACTTGATGTCAACAACGCCTTCTTACATGGTGATCTTCATGAAGACGTTTATATGAAAATTCCTCCTGGTCTTACCACAACCCACAAAAATCAGGTATGTAAACTCCAACGTTCCCTATATGGTCTTAAACAAGCCGGTCGGCAATGGTATGCTAAACTACATCACTTTTTACTATCCAATGATTATAATTGTTCAATCTCTGACAATTCTCTTTTTCTAAAACATGATGGCAACTACACTACGGCGTTACTTATCTATGTTGACGACATCCTCATAACCGATAACAACAATGGAGAGATTAAACACATCACCGATCTTCTTCATTCAACTTTCCGCATAAAGAATCTGGGTGACTTGACTTACTTTCTTGGCCTGGAGATTGCCCGCAACTCTAAAGGAATATATCTTAGCCAACGTAAGTATGTCTTGGATCTACTAGCTGAAACTGGACTACTCGATAGCTCTCCTGTCCCTACTCGCATGGTTCCCAAACACACTACTACAAATACCGTCCGGTCTCTTGACGATGATGCCGCTGCCTCCTATCGTCGTCTCATTGGAAAACTCATTTATTTGACGACAACTCGTCCGGATATCACTTTTGCCGTCAACCACCTCAGCTAGTACATGTCTGCCCCTACAACTGCTCATCAACAAGCGACACATCGTATCCTACGTTATCTCAAAGGCACTCCTGGAGCTGGCATTCATCTACCTAACACCTCTACTATTCAACTGAAAGCTTTTTGCGACTCTGATTGGGCAACATGTCCTGACACTTGCCGTTCGGTCACTGGTTTCACTGTCTACCTCGGCAACTCTCTCATCTCATGGCGCTCAAAGAAACAACCGACCGTCTCCCGTAGTTCTTCTGAAGCTGAATATCGTTCATTAGCCAGCACGGTCTGTGAAATACAGTGACTCACATATCTGCTTCATGATCTCCACGTTCCTTACACGTCTCCCACCCTCGTCTATTGTGATAACCAATCCGCCATCCAAATTGCTTCCAATCAAGTTTTCCATGAACGTACCAAACACATTGACATTGACTGCCACATTGTTCGTGAAAAGGTTACCGCCGGTCTAATCAAGCTTCTTCCCATATCCACAACTATGCAAATCGCCGACATATTAACTAAGCCACTACCACCTCCTTCCTTTCAACTTCTTCGTTCCAAGCTGGGTCTCCAAAATATTTACGCCCAGCTTGAGGGGGGCTGATAACATATGTGTTGTTTGTACTGTTCCTTCTATATATACTGTTCATTTCGCTTGTATCAGTACGTTCTTTCAGATCAATGAAAAACTATTCTTTTCTTTGTCTTTCTCTTTCCTACTGGGTAGAAACTCTATGAAGTGCCAAACCACACCTCTTCGAAAATTCTTCAACGCGCCTCCGATCCCGTAATCTGCAGTTAATGTTACTGGAAATGCCATTTATGATCTCATTGATTCCATTGTAGTTGAAAACTTACTTGGAATGGTAAAAAGGGCTCAGAAGTCAGCAAAAATACCCCAAGCATTTGGAGTGGTATATGTTTTATATTAATTCCATGTTGATTTAACCATGCAGGTAGCCATATTTCTTATCCAGAGAAACCGACATGCTTTGATTGGTAGAGCTATGAATGACCATGATATGGAGAAAGTACTTCATTTCTTGAAAAATGACCCGGTATAGCTTTTTGCTAGTTTATATTGGAATCACATTATAACTTCATATCATTCATTTCACTAAGTTAACTTTTGTGCTTCAAGTTGTGGATTCCCTCTATGATTGCAAAAGTGAAGTTATTGGACCTGGTTTCTTCAGATTTAAAGCATAAATAGGTTACCTTTCTTAACTTTGTTTCTATTAAGAAGTTTCTAACTTTTTTGTCAACTACATGTAGCTTTTTCGTATGAAGCGAGGAGGGCAAGAAATATATGTGGGGCCACTTGGACATCATTCTTCTCATTTAATCAGTTACTTTGAGGTAGAACGATAAGAAAATTGAACTGCATGTTTTGCTTCAAACCTGTCTTAGTAAAAATTTCACTGTTAATGAGGTATATTGAATTCGTTGAAGTCTAATTAAACTCTAGAACATGAAAATAGTAAAAATAATATGCTTTTTCATCACAATCGTTGGTGGCTGTTGAAAGAACTGTTTTTTATAAGGAAAAAGCTGTTGAAATGTATTCAGCTTTGGCATATACTTTTGCTCATGCAAACACTTGTTGTTTAGAGATTTGACCTTTTAACTTCCTTGCATGTAATGATGTAAAAATTTATTTCAGGGTCTAACTTTTCTGATCTTAATATTTTCTTGCAGGTTGTAATCGAACTTCCTCATGTTCTTGTACAAAGTGTAGTTTATAGCCTTATAGTGTACGCAATGATCGGTTTTAAATGGACTGTAGCGAAATTTTTCTAGTACCTTTTCTTCATGTACCTCACCTTCCTCTACTTTACCTATGGCATGATGTCTGCTGCACTGACCCCAAACCCCACCATTGCGATTATATTTTCTACTGGAATCTATGAAGTGTGGAATCTCTTCACAGGATTTAAAACTCATACATAATAATTTGCCATTTGTTTGTTGCTTTGACTTCCACTTAGTTCTCTTGTTCTGAAACCATATAGCAACCTATCTTGGCTGCAATCCAAGGTCTCTGGCCAGCTACAACTTCTTTCTAGGCTCCAGCCTTGACTCTGTCTCAAACATGGTTTCCAATGATTTGATTTGATCATCACTAAACATTGTTTCTTGATGGGGTGGTGTTGCTGCTAATGTAAGTTTCTGCCTCTGCACTCTCTGCTGAATAAGTATATTCCATGTTGTGTAACACTCTCACACTTGCTGCTAGCTGAGACTAAAGGGCCTTGAGTTGAAGATAGGTGAGTTAGGTGATAGAGGATTTTTAGAGAATGTGTGTGTGTGTTGTTTTTGATATGGAAGTATCAATTGACTTTTTCTTATTGGAGTTCCTATCATGGTGGTGAGAGTGAAGTCCCCAATTGTTGTTTTGTAATTGGTGTTTTATTTATCTCTGTTTTGTAAGTTAGCTTGGATAGATGGAGAAATCCAAGATTCTTTAGCTTGAACAAATTCTATATGTTGTTTTGTATAAATTTTGTATTATGTTATCTGTTATTGTAGCATAAAACTTTTGTTTCTATTTTTTTATGTGTTTGGACCATAATTTTTTTTTCTGTACATAAAATTTGGTAAAAAGGAAGGCCCATGGGCTGGCCTGACCCATAGGGCTTTGGGGGTATTTAATCCTGTGGGCTTTTTAATAAAGGGTGGTTCATGGAACAAGTCGTGAGCGATAACTGTTTAAGGGTGTTAATTTTCTCTTTGGCGGTGACGACAACCTTTCTCCTTGGAACAAGTCGCGACGGTAGGAGCCACGCTTGCTCGTGAAGGTGGTTCACGTTCATCATCACGACAAAGGTTGTTCGCGGCTAACGGCATGGTGCGAAACTCACGATAGTTTTGCGGTGTTTTCTTGATGGTAGTGAAGAACCTTGGGACTCGAGGCACGATGGTGCTCGCTCTAAGCCGCAGATGTGGTTTCTCATCCATATCTGGCTTCTGCAGGTGGAGGGTCATACTGGTTTTGTGTTTCATGTTCCATAGATGCCACCAACTATTCATGAATGTGCTAGGTCATGGCAAGGGGTATGTCATCATAAACATACAATTCAACACAAAACAACAATCATGTTTGACGTACCAAATTCAACCAACAGTATCCAACTCACGTAAACTAAAGAATCTAGCTTCCCAGACATAACAAATGACCTAAAAGCTCTAGGAGTCCTAAGAAAGCTCTATAAGTACACAAAACTCTATATGCTCCTACGAACAAAAACATGATCATGACACATCATTAGAATAATTAATGAGTAGAAAGTTTTATAAAAAAAACTCATACATCACATGCAAGCTAAAGTAGCTCACATACAAACTAAGAAAAAGAGTAGAAATCAACTTACTTTACATAAACAGACTAGTTGAAGTAGAAGATCCTACCTTAATAATCACCCAGACGATCTCTGATCTTCAGACAAATGAAAAGAAGTCTAAAAAACTTAAAGAGAAGATAGAAAACTCTTAAAGAAAGAGTTTTAGAAAGATCATGTGTTTTTAAATAATGAAACTCATTAAAACAAATTTTATTTATATATTAAACTTTTAATATTAAAATAACCTAATCTTATTATTTAAAACACGTTCTCATCTACCAAATATAATTTTAAATACTCTTACCATATTCATATCTTAGAACCAATTAAAGATCATTTTTATATATAAAAAATGCATTTTTAAGTCATTAACTGTCATGAATAATCCTTTAATTTTAACTTGTTTATCCTATTTTTCAATTCACAGTAATAACTATAGGTTTTGAAGGCTTAATTTGATAGTTGGATATAATTCGTTATAATTAATTACTTAGTTTGGCAATTTATTTATACAAGATTTCAATTTCAAAACTGATAAAAATATATTATGATAGTCTTGAGACTGTAACTATCATGATTTAAAATTAGACATATAACAAATTGCAGTAAAAGAAGGTGGTAATTCAAATAATATTCTTATGAGATATTTTCTTATCATAATTGGAAAACAAATGAACGAATAGAGCAAGAACAACAAATTGCGGTGTCGCATGTTGCTGTGTGTGAGTGAGAGAGAGTATGAAAATGAGAGAGAAACAAACTGGATAAGTGAGGAAGGTGGATTAGAGTTAGGCGAGTGTTTGTGATTTTTTCAGTTGGGGCTACAGTAGGGATGACAGAGAAAAGATTGAAGTGAGACACTACAAAAAAGAAGGGCATTACCGAAGGCCAGAAGCCCTCGGAAACAGCCCAAAACCGTCGGTAAAAGGTAATTACCGAAGGCTTATCGACGGCCAAAGAGCCCTCGGTAAATCGCTTGTCGCTAACATTTACCGAGGGCTTTTGGCCTTCGGTAATTACCGAGGGCCAAAAGCCTTCGGTAATTACCGAATAGCTGAAAAAAAAAGTATAATGGAGGGTACTCAGTCAAGGGTCTGGTAATCGTTTACACCAACCCTGTAAACGATTACCCGAGAGAAAATTGGAATTTGTACAGAAAGTCCAACACAGGTACTCAGTCAGGTGAACAGGGGTCACCATTGAAAAAAAAGTGACTTTTAG
Organism: Vigna angularis; assembly: GCF_016808095.1. NCBI lineage: Eukaryota > Viridiplantae > Streptophyta > Magnoliopsida > Fabales > Fabaceae > Vigna > Vigna angularis. The sequence goes on along the minus strand of NC_068978.1, from coordinate 13,030,388 downwards.
GAACTTTTGCACTTGTCTTAGGCTGTTCCTTGTGTTTCAATGGTGGGAGAGGGAGGTTAGTGATGTGATTATGTCCCAATGATGGAGGAAAGTGATGTTTTGGCACCCCATGATGGAGGAAAGAAACAATGTTTATGAGATGAGCAACTTGAGTGAGATAACATGCTGTCAACTTTGACCTTTGCTGGCTATTTTACTGATAACTTTTCCCACCGACCTCCAAATGATGTGATTCTTTTTTTATTAGAAACTAGACTCAAAAATCTTTCCAATGACTACTAATTTGTAATTTTTGGACATTTGAGTTGGTACAGTTTATTGTTTCAAGTTAGCGTTTCATATATTTTTGCCAACTCTGACCTTTGCTTGTTCTTTTGCTCATAACTTTCTCCACCGAACTCCAAATGAGTTGATTCTTGTTTTGTTGGAATCTATACTCAAAGACCTTTCAAATTATGCCTTAGAAATCAAATTTACACCTTCTTTGACACTGTAATCGATTACAAGGACACTGTAAACGATTACCCGAGAGAAAATTGGATTTTGTACAGAAAGTCCAACACAGGTACTCAGTCAGGTGAACATGGGTCACCATTGTTAAAAGAAGTGAGTTTTAAGCACTTTTGATCTTGTCTTAGGCTGGTCCTGGTGTTTTAGTGGAGGAAAGTGATGTTTTGGCAAGTTTCCTAGCTTCATTCCACTAGTTTAGACATGTTAGGATGTTCACATACCTTAGAATGAGTTTACATTAGGTGAAATGACAATTTGTCACCTTATAAGTACACTTTTTAGGTACTAAATACTCAAACTTTGAGTTTTAGGTTATTGTTTTGCTTTTTATGGATTTTTTACAATGTTTTAGTCATATCCTTACATTTGGAAACATAAACCTGCACATGCCAACCCAAAATCGAAAATTGGAGCAAACAAATTTTCAAAGACTACTTGATTTGAACACTGCACTAGGAAAATGCTTATAATTTGGTGGTTTTAAACCCAATATTGATTGGAAGTCATTCAGCAGCTCAATTGTTGCATCAAACAACTTTGTATCATCATTTTAAAGATGTTTAAACACAAACAGTTTGAAAACATCTTGCAATGTGAATTCAGTGGTTCACTTCCATTTTAAAGCCAATTTTGATGGTTTAAGAGATGATTATGCATAATAGGCATAAAAATGACCATTTGAACAGTGCACACAACTTTAAAATGGAAAAATAAACTTGCTCAAACTTTGTATATGCACAAACACAACAAGATTCAACAAATCATACTTGCTATAGCCAAATATGCATGAAAATGTTACCAAAACTACACCAGAATTTAGAATTCAGTGAAATGAAATGAAGACAACAGTTGCAATGACTCTAAGACATCCTAAAACACTTGATATAACTGCAGAGAATCAGCTAGAAGAATTTAAACACCTAAGACACAAGCAAAGATATCAATCACGGTGAAAAGATTGATCAAAAAAGCAATAACAGCACCTTGATTCAGGATTTATTAGCAACTCAACTATGCTTTTTGCACTTTAGTGATTAATACAGGTTGCTATTACTTGGAACATGTTTCATATCATTAAACAAACTTGCACATTTGCTTAAGAAACAAAAAAGTTCCACTGAAACAGATTTATGACATTGCACTAGATTTATTCCATTTTGTGCAGTAAGATGTAATTTGGTGAAATGGTGCAAAATTGACCAAAGGAACAGTTAAGATGAACTTTGATGCACCAAATATATGTATAGAAACAACCAAATTGTGCCAAAATCTACTGAATCACACTATCACTTGTTGAGTTCCAAATTTCAAGCAAAAATGGGAAGTCAAACTATGATTTGGCAGATTTAATGAAAATGGACCAAGGAAACAGTTGAAACAAGTTTCAAATGGTCTAAAACACTTGCACAAATGTTTAAACTGGTCTGAAATAGGCAGAGTCACCAAAACACGGTTGCAGTTGGTAAAAGTGCAAAAAAATGAACTAAAACTATTGCAGATTTGAGAAAGCAGTGCATTCAAAGCTGGATAGCTCAATTAAAGACTCAAACAATGCCTAAAAACACTACATCTAACTACAGATAAACAGCTAGCATAATTGAAGCACCTAATACCAAACAAAGACTATAAGCACGGTGCAAAAAGCATGCGAAAAGCTGTGACAGCACTGCTTTACAGCATTTTGAATCAACTCAATTATGCTTTTGACAAATCAGTGGTTAATCTCAGTTTGTACAACTTGAAACATGTTTAGAAACTTCAAACAAACTTGCACCAAGATTTAGAGACACAGAATCTGGTCAGAAACAATTTGCACAATATGAACCAAGAATTATATTTTACTGCAGAATTTCAAACTAGATTGTGATAAAGTCAACCACTAATTATACTATTCTGTGATGAATTTGAGTTGGAATTACTTTAGACACAGTTGAAATCACTAGGCAAACTTGGACAAAGCTTGAAAACCATGAAATCTGGATGAAAACCACATGATATCAAATTAATCCAGAAATGTTGTTTTATGCAGATTTTGCTACTGGAATCAATATTTCCAATGCTACTGGACAACAATTTAATTCAATCAATATAACATTATGTGTACGTTCATTGGAAGCAAATCAAGGGGAGGTTAGAGGTTGAAAGGTTTATAGTTCAAGTTTTGCGTACATAGAGCACACACTTGCAAGCATTACAAGCAAACGCAACAGGTTAAACAATTCCCACTATTGCTCAATCTTTACCACCTCGTTTGCTTTGATTTTCCCTAAACTACGATTAAGGTTATTTAAACCTTCTCACTGCCATGCCAATACCTTGCCCCTCATTCCAATTAAAAACCAATTTTTCTCAATCAAACAACAACATACACTCATGCCACAACAACATCAAACAAATTCAATAACATTGTCACTCATAATGAATTTTTAGACGCACAACTTACCTCAATCGAGATAGCCCTTGACGATGGCAACCTTTCTACACCACGACGGCCACGCCCCACAAGTCAGCCACTCCAACGAAGTCCCTTAACCAAGTTCCTTCAATCATATAGCAACAAGTGAATGAAAAGTAGATGAAGGCAGCAAGCAGTGTTTATGCTTCAGCAAAATGAAAATGACAGTGTGAATCAAGTTCTGTGGAACTTACCTCTACCAAGATGCCGCTTGACGACCACGACAACAACAGAAGCCCAGAACGGCCCCTTCGACAGAGTCCCTCAACCTCCACACCACCAGCCCTCAACGAACCAACCAGCGCAATACGAACCCTAGCCCCCAACTCCCTGAAAACACCACGCACCGTGAACTAAGACCGATCAACGCACCACTGACCACCGTCACGGACCACCACCGGTGACTAATGGACAAACTCACGGAGCGTATTGCAACAGAGGGAACTATGTGAAGAAAGGAAGGAGACGCACAAAAACGACGAGGCTGAAGAAAGTGAACTTGGGGATCGAAGAACCCAATTTGGGACTTAAGTTGGTCAGGTCCTTACCGACGACTTCATAGCCTTCGGTAATCGTCTCAATACCGAGGGCTTCAAAGCCTTCGGTAAAAGTCCGTCTATAATTCCCACTTTTCCAGTAGTGAGAGAGATGAAAGAGAAATGTTTGAGATGAACAAGGGAGATGAGTAAGGGTTTGGGGGTTTCTTGTTTTTTTTTTAGTTTTGAGAATGAAAATTATTCAATACCCTTAACCTTAAAATTTAGAAGTCATAATATATGAGGGTATTTTTGTCTACTAAAACTCGGTACACATTGCTTATGTCATTTTTGGATAATTGTAATAACAATTTTTATGTTCTCTCATGAGTCAACTATTATGTTTTATTAAAAATTTGATATATCCTACACTAGTTGAACACGGGAAACTTGGGATGTTACAAATACGGTTAGTAAAATAGTAAAATTAATGAAATAATTAATTTATTTTAAAAAAATATTAAATAATGTAATTAAAAAATAGATGTGGAAACCAAAAATAAAAAATTCCTTCTAAATATAGATAAAAATATTTTCTATCCATTTTTTATTTTTTTATTCTATATATATATATATATATCTGTAACATCCCATTTAATAGAGTAATCTACTAAACAAAATATCATATTTTTTGATATTACATAGCCTATAACTAAAAATATATGTAATTTATAGTTATAGTTATCCAAAGTAATAAAAACATATTTATAAACTTTCTATAATCGGGTATCTCAAAAGAGATAAATCGTTATACAAAACGTCTATGTGTGTATATATATATACACACATAGACGTTTTGTATAACGGTTTATCTCTTTTGAGATACCTCAGTATAGAAAGTTTATATACATATGTGTGTATATATATATATATATATATATATATATATATATATATATATATATATATATATATATATATATATATATATATATATATATATATATATATATATATATATATATATGTGTGTGTGTGTGTGTGTGTGTGTGTTTAAACCATCGGATGGTCCTCATATTTGTATGGGAATCTCGGTTGGGTCCTCATATTTGAAATTGTCTCAATTGGGTCATAATATTTGTAAAAATGAGCCAATTTTACCCTATCCATTAAGTTGTCCCAGACGGCGTTAACTTGAGCTGATGTGTAATTTTTTTTTATGGCATGGCATTGTGCATTTAATTGAATGGGTGATGTGTTTAGAATCATGAAATCCACGTGGATTAAAAATATTGCATTTCCTTCATAGCCGTAACATTTAAAGGGATCCCCTCACATCCAAAGTGTTTTATCATGGTGTTCGTCGTGGGGACGAAGAGGTTCTCGAAGCATTGTGCAGCTGTGGAAATGTCTCGTTCATCATCGTCCTGCAAATGTTTGGGTTCGGACTTCGAACACAGTAGTGCCAGTGTTAGGAGGGTGGGTGTAAAATCCACTTGCTTCTATGGTTTCAATGCAGTGTTTCGCGTTGCGAAAACCCCTAAAAATAAGGGCAAAAAAATTCTCGGGTTGCCCTAACTTCAAGGTCAGTTTAATATAAGCATAAATGTTTGTTTAATTTTTTGGGTTTTTGACGAGGGAGTGTGTCTTGTTGTTGAACAGGGTGGCAGTGAAGATTTCCTTGGTTGCAACTTCTTTCAGTGGTGCAGTGAAGAAGCGAATGAAGAAAATGGGCTGAATGTAGAAGAAAGGAGTGGAAGTGCAAGAAATGAAGAAGTGGATGTGATGACGATGGACAACGGTGTGATGAAGATGGAAGAAACATACGTTGGAAAAGATGAAAATTGGTTTTATAGAGAAAAGTGTTGTCAAGCTGGAAAAGTGGCTAAAGGTGTTATTGGGGATAGTCTTGGTTATATTTGTTTTTAATGTAATTGTAATAGTGATGTTGATGAAACTTTGTTGATTTGTTAGAACAAGTTTACAAATTGTAATTTCGTATTTCTAATTTTAATGTGTGTTTTATTTATAATGTTGAGTGATTACTGGTTAATACTTTGTGATTTATTTCTTTAATTATAATGCTCATGCAAGGGCAATATAAGTTTGAACATGATACAAGAATGATCAATAACCAATGATCAATAATGAACATAAAACATTCTCTTATAACCAAAAGAAAGCTGATAAGAACATTGTCTTACATTATGAAAATACATAAAGGATAAGCAATGGTAAATAATGAACATAAAACATTCTGTTATAACCAAAAGGAAGCTCATAAGAACATTGTCTTACATTATCAAAATACATAAACTACAGACTGCTGATAAAACATTGTTCCTTGAACATTGAACATTACATCATATTTAAAATAGTGTCTTGAAAATGAAAGAGCTAACATTTGCTACAAATTAAAGATGAGTTCATTCATCAGATACAAGCATAGTTGATTCTTGAGTAATTGGAACATGTGTTGGTGAAGGTATTGTGACTTTTGTTGCTTCAGTACATTGGGAAGTAGGAAGCATAGTAGATTCCTGAGTAATAGGAACATCTGTTTGTTGAGTACATTGGGCTGTAGGAACCTGTATTGATCGAGGTCTTTGTGGACAAGATTTTTTTTTGTGTCCTAGTTCTTTTCAGAGGCCACATTTTTTTATGTTCCCACCTTTTCTTAATTCACTATCATTCTTCTTCAACTCCAAATCCTCCAGTCTTCGTTTTTTCTTGGGTCTTCCTGGCATTGTCCTCTTCTTTGGCGGTAATACATCTGGATTGATGTAATTTCCCAGACATGTTGACCATTGATAGGATAAATGATTGTGTTGTAGGTCTCTTCATAAGTAGACTTCCTAAACCAGTGGCCAATGTAGTCTTCTGCATTTATATTCAAGAATTTCATTGTAGTAATGGCATGAGTGCAAGGAATGCCAGTAATTTTCCATTTTCTACATGTGCATTCTTGTCAACATTGACCACAAATTGCTCCCCAAATTGTGAAATGTGTTTGACTTCAAACAATTTTTCTCTTCACCACCTATGATGAATAGAAATTGACAACACAGTTAGCAACAAAGTAGTCATCATCAATGGAAACATGCCTTATTTATTGATTAAAGTTACCTTGGTAACCAATATCTGGTTAACCATGACTCCTTTTGAAATCTGTTCAGAACCTTAAGCCAGATAGAACCTTGATATGATGTCATCTTTGTCTTGTTGGTAGCCCATCTCTTCATAATGTAAACCCTAATGTCTTCTAACATGCTAATAATTGGCTTAGACCTAGTATGAACTAGCACACTATTGAAGCCTTCACACATGTTGTTCATAAGAGTGTCACATTGTGATATAGGGGTGAATCTAGATCTAGACCAAAACCTAGGAGAAGTAAATGTCAGTCAATATAAGTTGTCATCTATTTAAATGTCAAATGTGAGTATATAAAGTATTCATAAGACTGAATACATACCTAGGTGGAATGGCAATCAAGTATTTAAAAACCTCTAAATTGATCTCTTTAATATTCCTCATTTCAGCCTCCCATTGATGTGGATATGTGGTTGTTGCTGCCCTCCACCTGAGACGTTTAAGGTTTTTTCCAAGATATTTTTTTCTGAAGTTTGAATATAAATGCCTAACACAAAATCTTTGTTCTACCCAGGTAGAAGATCTTGAATAGCTGACAATAGACCCTGAGATTTTAAAATATTAAAGTCAGTTGAGTTATATGAAAAATATATTGTACTTAACCATTTTGAAGTGTGTAATTAAGATTGTTTTGACTGACCCTTTTGTTGGTCTGAATAAATGTGCATGATGCACAGACAGCTTCCCCACCAAGGTCCTAAATCAGAAGGTCCAAAAACCAAGTCCAGGAGTCTTTGTTTTCTACCTCAACAACAAAATATGCTATGGGCAAAATTTGTTCGTTTCCATCTCTTCTCGCTGCTGTTAGTAACTCCCCTCCATACTTTCCTTTCAAAAAGCATCCATTTAACCCAATAATGGGTCTACAACAAATGAAGCTATCTTTGCATGCCTTCAAGCATGCATAAAATCTCTTGAATATTACTTCACCATTAGTATTTTCAACTTTGATTTGTACTATTGAACCTTGATTTGTTCTCATCAGCTCATGACCATAATCATAAATTCTTTTAAATTGTTCCTTGAATGACCCTTCAACAGTATCCTTTGCAATGGCTCTTGCCCTAAAAGTCATATTTCTAGAAATTCCCACATTCCATTTCCTACTCACTTTCTCCCTAATATCCATCACCTTCATATTAGGGTTTTCTTTGACAACTTTTTCCATCCTTTCACTCAACCATTTTGAAGTTATCAACTTTACATTGAAATCTCTACTACAATTGTGATGATCAATCACTTTCCTTAGTTGCCATGCCTTGACACCACACCTGTAGGAGCAATACACATACCATTTTCAATTCCCTTTTCCACCCAAATACTTTACAGAAACCCTCTTCTTGTCATTCTTAACAAATTTTAAATTTCTCCCATTACTCAGTGTATAAGTCCTTATCGCATCTGTGAATTCTTTTTTCTTAGCGAAATAGGTTCCTACTTCCCATTTATAATATCCCAAACTTTTAGGCATACTAAAAGTCGAAAAACTTATCTTAATGGAATCATCATCGTCCTCACTATCTAGTCCCTTATTCAACTCCTCTGACAGCCACTCAATGTCAGACAAGCCACGTAATGGAATCATTATCAGTTGTCCGTGAACACTCACCTACTAGAGTGGACCTCATGTACCTCACCTCTCCTAAATCCTCAAGCTCAAAATCATGTACCTCATGTACCTCAGCCTCCTCTACATCATGGACCTCAGCATCCTATACATCATGGACCTCTACATCAAGGACCTCAGCCTCCTGAAGATCATGGGCATCACCCTGACCATCCACCACTTTTGTTCCAACTTCAGTATGACCTTGGTCTTCACCCTCACCATATCTCATTTCTCTTTCAACTTCCCCATTTGATAATGCTAATTCTTACCATTATCTAAGCATCAATTTAGTAGCAAAATCAACTCCTTTTTAACTTGTAACTTGCTTAATCCTCTTTTTTTGTCTTGTTCCTAAATAAATGTGTTTTAAGCTACATTGGTGTAATATCATCACTAATCCCCTTATTTTTTAGCTAATATTATTCTTAGAAGAAACTCCACCAATATATAGAGCTTAACCAACCACAAAAGCAGGTAAAACAAAAAGAGAGAATCTTGGAATGTTGTGGCTGGGGTGCAGCTGATGTGCAGCTAAGCGCCAGCTCTCTAGAATGCTGCCGCTAGGGTGCAGCTTGGGTGCAGCTAGGCGGAGATGCTGCTGATGTGTCAAAAGGCCTATTTATTCAAGTTGTCTCGAAGCATTTGGGGTCTTTGGTTCTTTGGAGGTGCATCTACTTCAGAGGAGAGCTTGGAGGGCTGCTAGGGCTCGTGGGAACACTCCCTTCTTCCTCTTTGGTTCTTCATCTTCTTCCATGGCCATTTTGTAAGCTTAAAGGGTCTCCATGGAAATGGAGAGCCAAACCCATCTTGTTGGGGATTGTTGTAGCCTCTGAATTCTTGTGTATTTGTTCAATGATTTGATTATATATGCCTTTTCTATCAATTACTAGTATTCTTGTTTCCGATCTTAAAGCTTGCATGTAATAGGAATGTTCATGACTTGATTTTGGGGTTTCATTGATTATGGGGACGTAAGATGGAACCTTGAACTGAAACAAGAATCCTCTTAGTCATTGATTCTAGGGATGGAAGATGATTCACATGTTGTCTTAAGATCCTAGCTCTTTAATGCGGGTTTGCTTGTTAGATTTTCCAAGGGATTGGAGTTTAATAGGGAAAACCTAGGCTCTTTCACCTAAGGGATTAGGGCTAGAGTGCTTTTGTGGATTGACTTTAGTAAATTGATGGAGAGGAGATGAGATTGTGTATGGACAAGAGTGACATAGGTGAAACCTAACCTTAGCAATGTCATTTCATACCATTTCTAGTCTATTCCATTTCTAAGTGCCTTCAAACACCAAAGTCCAACCATGTAATTATGTGTAAATTTATCTTTCTTGCGCATGCTTGTAAATGAATGTTACATTCTTGAGTCTAAATGAGTTGTTAATCGCACAATTCTCTAGTATTACGAGTCTCTTGGGAAAACGATACCTGGTCTTACCATGATTTATTACTTGAAGCGATTCGGTGCACTTGCCGAAATCACCCAACAACCAACAACCTGACCCTCCACCATTTCTCTTTCAACTTGACCATCACCAACAACCTGACCCTCCACCATTTCTCTTTCAACTTTACCATCACCAACAACCTGACCCTCCACAATTCCTCTTTGAACTTCACCATCACCAACAACCTGACCCTCCACCATTTCTCTTTCAACTTCACCATCACTAACAACCTGACCATCCTCCACTTATCTTGCAACACCACCTTCATCATGAACATGAGCATCAATCCAATCAATTATTTCTATCATTTCAGGTTCCATGGTATTATGAACCACATAGAGATGAACTTCATCATTTAACCTTGCAATGTTCAACATATTCATGGCACCATTATCATCAATTAATAATTCTAACCTATCGGGGTCTACAAACTGACCTCCTCTATTGTACCAAAGTTCTTTCACGTCAATATGACCTAAGTCTTTCACTGAAGCTACTCTACCAAAATAGCTCCACAGGTCTGGATCACAAGACAATTTTACTCTCTCTCCATCAAATTTTAACTTACCATCCTTATCATCACTAACAAAATGTCCAGTATGGTGGACCACAAGTTTAATACATGCATCATCCATATCAAGAAGTTGCTTTTAATTCCTATACATTATAGGGGGAATGATTATTACTACACTCACTCACTAACCAAACACTCACACAAACACAGTCAGGGGACAGGGGAACAAAGTAACATCCCCACTAAGGAAACAGTCACAGACAGGGGACCACTACTTGTAAACAATTCGAAAAAAATAAATCGGGACCACATTGTCTACACAAAACACAATTGAACATGCATAATGAGGACCACAAATCATTATAAATAGTCATACACAACAACACAAAAACTCATCCCTAAAACGAAGACGCACATGTTCGTAAAACCAAAAACCCATGAACGATTTATACGTCCAAACAGAAAACCAAACACGAAACGAAACTAACTAACCTTAACCCTCGTCAACTATCGGTTCTATTCTCTTCGTCTTGTCCAAGATTACAAATCCTCTTCGTCTTCGTATCACACTAAGCAAATGGAATCCCTAATTCCAATATGAAATCCCTAATTCTCACATTGAAGAAATGAAATCCCTAATTCGATTAAAGTAAACAATAGGCATTGTGCCATGTGAAACACTGTTTATTTAAATAAAAAAAATCCACATCAACACATTATCTGTGCAACACGTCAGCTCAAGTTAACACCGTCTGGGACAACTTAACGAATAGGGTAAAATTGGCTCATTTTTACAAATATTATGACCCAATTGAGACAGTTTCAAATATGAGAACCCAACTTAGATTCCCATACAAATATGAGGATCATCCGAGGGTTTATATATATACATGTATATATATATACATGTATATATATATACATGTATATATATATATATATATATATATATATATATATATATATATATATATATATATATATATATATATATAAACACACATATATACATATCTATATGTCAAACTCTAAATCTCACTCGATCGGGTATCCTTTGGCTTCATCAACGGCAGGCTAACACCTACAACATATTCTGCTCACACCAAAGGGTGATCATTGTCAAAGAGATTATAACACACACAAACAAACAAAGAACACAAAAGCAAGGGTAAGCTAGTATACAAAGAAATCAACATATTATAATTTAATATAAGAAATCATATATCAATATTCACAACAACCCACCAAACACATGATATATAATATCACAATTTAACCTCTCCACTCAATGATCTAGATCCGATGCTGACATAGACTTCGTTGAAGGTTTGCACCCATAGTAGTATTTATACTATGTAGAGTCATAAACAAGGGTCACTTGACCTACTCCCCCGTGGCGTTAATCTTCCCTTCTACGACCCAAAGGGCCAGGATAAAGACCTCCTGCCATTCTCTCTGTCACCTCATTAATCTCGACATGAGTTGAATGGTTGATAAAATATCAAGATACCTTTTCTCCAAAGTCTTCCTATCAAACATTCACCATAACTTATTTGAACATAAAATCTCTCCTCGGTATTCTTCTCACAACACTCATCTTCCATTCTCATAACATCCTCATATTAATTCTAAATTCATCAACAATTATCAAAACATATGCACCATAAACCAAATCACACAATAACACAATTTTCTTCACAATAACCTGTTACACGCACTGGGTAAGGAAGAAAGCTTAGAAACCCTCATGAACAACTTTAGAAGAGTCCAAAACCCCACAAAACGACCTAAAGAACGTCCAAAATGGATGTTCGGAACCCCAAATTTGAGATTCCCAACAACTCAGTCATGTTAGATAACTTGTACCACCAGCCAACTCCTTACTAGAAAATTTATTGGATGACTCCTCACTAGACGATTCCTCACTAGACGACTCCTCACCAGACAACTCCTTACGAGAAGATCTACCAGATTTTTAGTACAATAAGAGACCAATTAAGCCCTAATGACCCCAAGACAATTCCTAAAACTACAAACTTTCCCCAAAACCCTTATCTTAGAATTTTACCTATCATGACCCCCATTTTATGCCCAAAACTCACCCTTCTTATAATTTATTCCAAACCCAAGTTCTGTACAAATACATCAGCTCATATTCAATAAATCTACATTCACAAATTCATCAATAAACAACTTTTCACATGAGCAAACCAACAATGCACCAAAATGCATAGGTTTTCAATTCAACACACCACCCTTTTCAAGCACCCAACATACCAAATTTCACAATTTAATTAAAGTTCACAATTTAATCATCACATCATCATACAAACATTAAATATCACATGCATATCAAATCCAAACCAAATAAACTAGCTTCACTTACTTGGTTGACGCTATGACGGTTCTAAGAACTCTAAAATTCTTCCTACGACTCCAAGATCTCTATTTGCTCCTACAATTCATGACAATTTGATCAGAGTATGCCCTCAGTACCACTAATCAACAGAGAGTCTTTGAGAAGACTCATACCCCAAAAGAATGAAGAAAACCCCTACATGCAAGTACACCAAAATTTAAGAAAAAATGGTAGAAATCAACTTACTCTATAACTAAAATCAATCGGCTAGAAATGAAGGTCTCGCCTCAAGGAACCCTTAGGCGCTCTCTGATCTTTTGATAGATGAGTAGGGAGTTATAATTTTTATAAAGAAGGCAAAGAAAATTTTAAAGAAGGAAGTTTTAGAAAAATAAATTTATTAGATAATGAAACTCCTAATTAGACAATTACTATTAATATTTTTAAAATAAAACAATGGAGTATCATTATTTCAAACACTCTACTGCATCTAATACTCGGTCTTACGTTAATTTTTTTTCCTTTCATACATAAAATAAGAAAATATATTAGATTTTACATTTTACAATACTTTTAAGTAGTTAATTATAATTAGTTTAATCTAAACTGAAATCTTATTGAAACGAAAAATAATATGTTTTGCAGAAACAACAATATACACTAAAAAAATGTTCTACTTGCTGACAATAAAATAATAAAGGTCACGAACAAAGGATTTCCCGAGGCGTGTAGATCACTGTCCTTAAGGACTTATTCGTGGTGTATTGCGCAAGCCCCCCAGGATACAATAGGAACTTCTCAGAATTTCTGAGGATCTTAGAACTAGCAAGGATCTCTAAAGAGATAATAAAATAAACCCAGAATATTTTTAGGAGAAGAAGAAAAGAGAAAGAATGAAACTAAGAGAAGAGAAAATGAGAGAAGAATGATTCTGATGATGTGTTTTGGAGTGAAGGAAGTGCTCTATTTATTGAGTTCATGGATCAGGCCCATAACATAAAAAATCTCTTAGAAAATTATTTTTTTAATTAATATTAACGTTGCAAAACGTTGGCAACAAGGCACTTTAGAAATATCTTCAAAACCAACAGTTAAAAGCAAACTTGCGGTCCAAGCTCGACAGAAAACTTCCGCTTTTGATGGCACAACTTTTGCAATATTATATTAAAATAATAACAATCCACCACATATTGCAAAAGATAAGAAACAATGATTGGAAGAAAGAAAAGAAGAAAAATCCTTGATTTTATAAGATGTAATGCATCAGAGCTGATATAGCAAGCTATATGAACCAGTCCTAGATCAAGAAACTTAACACAGAGTATAGTTGGTATAGCAACACCAAAGATACTTAAGTGTGTTAGAGGTTTATCAATCACAGTACACCCCCGCAATCCTTGTTGTTATCACTGTGATGCGCTTACTAGGCCATGCGCGTGCCCGGTATTCATGAGTGCTCTAGAGATCATGCCAACATCTCATGCAAACGGCACCACTTGACACTCAAATAGGTGATTTCATCAAGTGTATGCTGCAAATCATACACCACCCGTAAGGGATATGAAGATCATTAAAAACTTTGATTAATTACAAAGTTTAAGCTCTCAATAATGCAGTCTCTAGCACTTTCACACACACCATAGGAATGGACATATTTGATTTAAAATCAAATTAGTGCTATCAGAACTAACAAATGACTTGTTTTACCCATATAAACCTTATTCATGGGATCTCCAATCACAAAGGTTGGGTTACCATCACTTGTTTGTTTGCCAGTGGCTTAAGTCCCATTCCTCTCGATGTTTCTAAGATCATATTTCTTCCCAAGGGTTTTGTCAGAGGATCTGCTAGATTTCGTTCTAACTTCACATAATCAATGGAAATAGTTCCTCTCTTTAGCAGCTGCTTCACCAAATTGTGTCTCAATTGGATATGTCTATTCTTTCCATTGTAATTCTTATTTTTAGCTATAGTTATTGCCGATTGGCAATCATAGTGTATTGACACCGATGGGGTTGGTTTCATTCTTAGTGGAATGTTTACTAAGAAGTTTCTCAACCACTCAGCCTCACTATCAGCCATCTCAAGAGCGACAAACTCAGATTTCATTGTTGGTATTGCAAAAATTGTTTGCCTGACTGATCTCCATGTAATCGCACCACCCCAAGTGTGAATACATAACCACTAGTAGATTTTGTCTCATCTGAATTAGAGATCCAGTTAGCATCACTGTACCCTTCTAGTACAGCGGGAAATCCACTATATTCAATGGCATAATCCATTGAACCTCTTAAGTATCTCATAAGCCTGGAAAGTGCATCCTAATGTTCTTGATTTGGACATTGAGTGTACCTACTCAGTCTATCTACAACATAAGGAATACAGGTCTAGAAAAGTTCAAGTGTAGTAAGCTCCCAATTATATGGGCATATTGAGGCTGAGATAATGATTCTCCTCTATTTTTCATTAATTTAGAGTTAACATCATAAGGGGTACTCACTGGTTTGTAATCATAATACCCAAACTTCTTAAGAAGTTTCTCAATGTATTGTTCTTGTGATAGTAATATATTATCTCTTTTCCTTATGATTCTAACACCTAAAATTACATTGGCTTCACCTATGTCTTTCATTTCAAAGTTCGATCCTAGAAATATTTTAGTTCTAGCAACAATCTCATTGCATGTACCAAAAATTAACATGTCATCCACATACAAACATATAATGACACAATCATCATTTTCAAATTTAGAATACTATCAATATCATAAGATGAAAATCCAAATTTATTTCTTCAAATAATTAAGTAAAATTACCTATACCCCCATAATTTTAAAATATTTAAGATTGGTAAACGAGAAAGTACCTGGTTGTGCTTCTCTCATTTGTAGGTAAAGTATATGAAAAATTACTCAAGTACCTCATCTTCTTATTTCTTTTTTTTTTTTCTGTAGAGAGAAAATCTTCTCCACCTTTCCTCAATTATCCCAAAGGCACGACACATGAAATTAGGGTTCATCATCCTAACTCCAACGAACTCTAAGTTGTCACCTTGTCTCTCTCTTCTTCATCCTCATTTGCGGTCCCTACAAATGTTATCAGAAGTCATCGCTGTTGCGAGCATCTTGCTAGCCTCCGAAAGTTCTGTCAAGAGAAGATCTCGACTTTTGGCATGTCTGGAAATGGTTTCGCAGATATCGTATGAGTTCCAGAAACAATGGTTTGGCTTCCCGAAGGCATGTTGTTGATGTCAACCTTAAGTCCTTAAGATTGTTGTACTTGTTGACAATAAAATAATAAAGATCACGAACAAAGGATTTCCCGAGGCGTGTAGATCACTATCTTTAAGGACTTATTCGCGGTATATTGCGCAAGGCCCCAGGATACAACAGAAACTTCTCAGAATTTTTAAGGACCTCAGAACTAGCAAGGATCTCTAAAGAGAGAATAAAATAAACCCAGAATATTTTTAGGAGAAGAAGAAAAGAGAAAGAATGAAACTAAGAGAAGAGAAAATGAGAGAAGAATTATTCTGATGATGTGTTTTGGAGTGAAGGAAATGCTCTATTTATTGAGTTCATGGATCATGCCCATAACATAAAAAATCTCTTAGAAAATTATTTTTTAATAAATAGTTGCAAAACTTTGAAAAACTTTAGAAATATCTTCAAAACCAACCATTAAAAGCAAACTTGTGGTCCAAGCTTGAGAGAAAACTTCCACTTTTGATGACACAGCTTTTGCGATATTATATTAAAATAATAACAAAAAATAACTAGTCTAAAGAAATCGACTTAATAGAAAAAATGACGTTAATTTTCTTTTTTTGTTAGCAAAAATTCATATTTAGTATTTAGAAATTATATGAATTTGCCTCGGTTTGTGACGATATTTTGTGTGAATTGATGGTGACAGAGAGCGTGGAAATGCGAAATTCATCCTTCATATTGTCTCACGTATTATAAAAAGATTTATAGGTGAGTTTAGTTATTTGAAAAAAGGTTTAATCCTTTTCGACATCCCTATTTATGTACGAATGTCTCAATTGGGTCCTCGTTTTCTAAAGTGTATCAAAATGGTCCCTAATTTTGAAAATGGATTGCAATTGAGTCCTTTCCGTTAAGTTGGCTGAACGGCGTTAAAAAAATTGCTGAGTGGATGCTGAGATGACGAACGAACGCTCGTCCACCAGCGAACGAACGCTCGTCCACCAGCGAACGAACGCTCGTCCAGCAGAGAACGAACGCTCGTCGACCTCTTACTGCTGGACGACCGTTCGTTCCACACTGGACGACCGTTCGTTCGGTGGTCGACGAGCGTTCGTTCGCTGATGGACGAGCGTTCGTTCGCTGGTGGACGAGCGTTCGTTCATCATCTCAGTATCCACTCAGCAATTTTTTTAACGCCGTTCAGCCAACTTAATGGAAAGGACTCAATTGCTATCAATTTTCAAAATTAGGGACCATTTTGATACACTTTAGAAAACGAGGACCCAATTGAGACATTCGTACATAAATAGGGATGTCGAAAAGGATTAAACCTTGAAAAAATTACCATTGGTTTATCCTATCACATACAACGCTGTTCTGATAGATTCCTGAACCACAATTTAGCTTTCTTTATTACATAACATTCACCACATTTAATAATAATAATAATTTTTATAAATAAAAAAAGCATCTCCTTTACAATTATTATTAATGTCAACAAAAAAAATGTGACCAAACTCTTTTCCACAATAATCAATAATAACTAAATATTTCATAGCAATAAATAATAATAAAAATAATAATTATTATTATTATTATAAAGATAAAAAAATCTTATATTTATTTTATTAAAAAAAATATTTATTAAATCTATGAAATCTTTAACAAACTTTTATAAATTTTACCTTCAAATTTATTAACTTTCACTATTAAATTCTTTAAAAAAACACAAAACATTCTTTCAAATTTACTTAAATCTATTCATTCAGTTCCAACTTATCTTCTCATATAAACACATCCTAATAGTGTGGAGTACTCACTCTAATTAAAAAAAAGAAATTAAGTGTTGGCCTATCTAACGCTTATATAATATATTAAAAAAAATTAAACAGCATTGGTAAAACCGACGCTTATGTAATATATAAAAAAGAAATATTAAATTGCATACTGTCCTATTAAAATCCAAATCTCAACATTGAAATCCAAAATCTAGATTCAGTTTCGAATTCAAATTGATACAGTCCAAATTTAATCACAATTAGAGTTTTATGGATTCAAATTAAAAATTACAGAACACATAACAACTTGAAATAGAAATCCAACCACTTGCAAAACTGGAAGAAGATGGACCAATGGAAGACCGTTGGAGCACAACGAAAGATAATATATTTTCCCACGTAAATTTATATTTTATTTAATCTATAGAATTACATGTTATAGATAAATTAAAATTTATAGATTGTACATTTCAAAGGAAAATAATTTTTTAAGAGGTAATTAAAAAACTGTTGTACGGATAATGACCATAGTATAATTAGTGTATTAATAAGTATATTACAGTATGTAGTATACAAATATTGATGAAGGGTATTCTTAAACTATTTAAAAAAATGAATACGTTAATATATTTTTTAACAATATTAAATTCATCATAATATTGTGTATGTAATATATTAAGAAAATAATAATTAAAAAATAACTAAACTAATTAGTTTTTATCAAACCATATTATAGTTTATTAAAATTACGTACAATATTTGCGGTAAATCTATTATTGTACCGAAAGTTCTGTGTGATAATAATAGAATTTAATTTTAGAAATGTTTTAATTTGTTTTCTCAAAATTTAATTTTAAAAATATTTTAACATACTAATGTGTCCGCGTTATTATATTTATGCAATAGAGTTCTGAGAGATATAGAGATTAAAGTTCTTCTATATTAGATGAAGAATATTATTGGTTAGATATAATTAATCGAATAAATTATATATTCACTAATTAAAATATACAAGATTCGTATATTATATTCAACTTAAATTTTATAAAATTAAGCGTTTTAAAATAGGTATATTATATAAAGTATTAGAGTCGGGTAAAACTTCTTCCTAGCTTAACAACATCTTCCACCAACGTATTAGATAAAATCACAACAAGAAATTATATCATGAAAAGAGTTATTGAGAATTAAAACAACATATTTATATGTAATACCAATAATCGGGAACGACTTAAAGCTCAAGTAAAGTCTTTATTTTAGATCCTCTAAAAAGAAGCTTAAAAAAATTTTTTTTTTAGAACTAATATACCTATATTAAATTAATTATAAATTTATATTTTGAGAATAAAATATAATTAAAATTTTATGAGATTCTTAATTTTTGTTGGTAAAAAAATGATATTTAATGAGTTAAAAAATTATTTTAATAAATCATAATTTGTTTTGAAAAAAAAAGAGTAGTTAGTTATATTTATTATCTTACAAATCAATTCTGATTTTTATCTCTTTCTTTTATCTTTATGTGACTTTTCATTTATATATTTTATACCTCGATTCTTTGTTTTATTTTAACATTGGTTTAATAGTTCAGTTTGATACCTTAATCATTATCCATTTGTTATTCTCATTTCTCATGTATTGCACATTTTTTTGTATGGATATTTGTGACCGAGATACGAACCTTGTTGATGATGTTTTACTACTCCTGAACATCAGGGATGCGTGCTATTCCTCCAATGATATCGCCTGTTCATCCTTGCGGAAATTGTTTATACTCCTTTCAATGATGTAATGTGTCCACCTCAATGGAAGGGGGTACCTGTCAGAGCGGCTGCAGCGGAATGGTTAGCGTGGAATAACAAACCAAGAGGGGGGGTGAATTGGTTCTTACTAAAAACGTGTGCCTTAAAAAATTTCTACTCAAATAAACTTACTTAGCAGATAATAAAGACAATAAAATAGAGTAAGGTTGAGAGAAATTTGCACAGATGATTTTATCCTGGTTCGGATCTTACCAATCCTACGTCCAGTCGCTTATCTCAAAACAAGATAAACACTTCACTAATCACAAAACTATTACAAACTACAATCACACAGATACAATTTGTAAGAGTTTAGAAAACACCTCTCTTGATGCCACAAGAGATGAAACAACACCTCCTTTGAGTCTTCACAAAGGATGAAACACTTCCTCCGAATACTTCACGAAGGATGAATTCCTCTTCCAAACACTTCCTTAGATGCACCAAGGATGAACCAGCTATTCCTCTATCACCGTAGCAGTATTTCACCAACTCTACAGACAGAGTTTCCTTAGCTGAGCAAGAGCACACAATTCTCAAGAGTTTCAGAGTATTTGAGCACAAGGGAAGAGTTTCTCAATTTCTTGTTGAGAGAAAATGAGAGTCTATTTATAGACTCATCCAAAGGCTCCTCCATTTTCGCTTTTAGACTTTCTGACTATGTTAATCGATTAGCTACAGTGGTTAATCGATTAACAACCCAACGGATACTTCAACGGCTCTAAAAACGGCTAGTTTTTCAAACGTTCACCTTGTTAATCGATTAACAGCCCTTGTTAATCGATTAACGCTAATCGATTAACACCCTCTGTTAATCGATTAACACTGCAATGCTGGGCTTCTTCATGGCGCACTGGAACAATCGATTTATAGCCCTTGTTAATCGATTAACGCTAATCGATTAGCACCTCTTGTTAATCAATTAGCACTGCACAGAATTTTGCTTATGGCTTATTTTTACATCACTTTTGAATGCATACATAAAACTACTAATTTTCCTATGTTCATACAATTATTACAAAAGATTACAAGTTTTCAAAGATCATTCTTCATGAGTCTTGTTTGTTCTTGACTTGATTTGGACATCATCAAAACTTCATCTTCATCAATTTGCTAACAATCTCCCCCTTTTTGATGATGATCAAAACTTTCTTGATTTAAAGCTTTTGGTAATAATCTGTATTTGAAACACAACTTAAGGAAGAAATAATTGTTAGGGTACTTAGAAATAAGTTTAAGGGTACTTAGAAATAAGTTTAAGGCTTTAAATATTTCTCCCCCTTTTTGATCATTATTAAAAAGTGATGAATAAGTGCTCCCCCTAATTTGATTAGAAATTATACTCCCCCTTAATAAAAGCATGTAGGCATAGAAAGAATAAGAAAAGACAACATACATTTTATTGAATATTAAGATGCAAGCATACAAGGAAATATAAAGGGCACACACTAATAAAAACATAGAAACATAAATTTCCTAGGGCTCATCATCGCTATCGGGTACATAGAGTTTTGCCAGTTTGTCATCAATCTCCTTAAGATGATTATCAATTGCATCATATCTAAGAGCATGATAAGCCATCATATCATCCATCCGTGATTGTTGCATAGAAGCCATATCTGTAATTTGTCTAGATATACTCTCTAGACTATATTCTTGGGGAGGATGGGATGGTCCAGCAACATTGGTTGGATGAGGCATAGGTATATCTTCATCTTCTTCAGCTGATGCATCATCTTCTGGTGCAATATCATCTTCAGCACGGACAAACATATTTCCTTGGCGTATAAATCCCATTTGATGCAAAGCTGATTCCTCAATTTCATGACTTCTTAAGACGGAGAGATGTTTCTCTCCGGTAACATCAACTCCTTTATACACACATATTAAGGAAATAAGGAGGGGATATGGAAGATGACTTCTATCATACCTCTTTGCCCGGACAATAGTGTCGGAGATAAGATCTACCCAATTGATTTTGATATTTTGAGTAATGGCAGACATGATCATGAGATCAATTTCAAAGCATTGGGCTAGGTTTGAGCCTCTTGGACACAACAACCATACAATAAGATAATGAAGAACCCTTTCCTCCATTCTAAGATTTCCTACAAGAAGATATCGCCTATTTGGTAGAGGTTGTTGAGGGTTGCGCATGAAAGAACGATATGCCAAAATTTTGTTAAAATCACCAAAGTCATTTGGCACATGCATGGTATTTTCTAAGATGGGAAGATGAGCAACATTGGTCCAAATGTCATTATCCAGAATGATATCGATCCCTTTGACACGAGTGTAAATAATACCGTTTTGGGATTTTAGATTGTAGTAGAATACTCTTACCAAATCTGGATAGTAATTCCCTTGAAGTTGCAGTAGATGCTGGACACCTTGCTCAATCAATTGTTGAGAAAATTGAAATTGATGTGTGGTAAACCAATTGAGATCTACAAATTTTTGACGAAGAATCTTGCGTTCTTTCCACATTTGTAGATATTCTTCATGCTTTCCATCATCGGAAATCCACCCTTGAATATTTGGACCACGTGCAATAGGTGTGCTTTCTGATCCATAGCTTCTTCTTCTTCTTCTTCTTGATGGTTCAGCCATGAGAGCAAGAGATTGGAATTTTGAGAGAAGAAATGAAGTGAATTTGAGTTGTAGAGGGATGGTAAAGTGAGTGGGTAAAAATGAGGGATGGTATGGGTTTAAATAGGCTGAAAAAGGACCCCCCTAACGTTCAAATTTAAAAAATGACCGTTTATAGCCGTTACAACGGCTATTTTTGGGCAGAATTTACTGCCAGTAACGTATGCTAATCGATTAACAGGACCTGTTAATCGATTAACGTTAATCGATTAACACCCTCTGTTAATCGATTAACTGACGCTGATTTCCGAAAATCAGCAAATTGTTCTTAGTTTCAATTTTTAACATGTTTTCAATATCCCTAAGTCTCTTCTAAGCTCATAGAATCTATCTTTAGGCAATGCTTTGGTGAAAATATCAGCTAATTGATGTTGGGTATCAATATATTCTATTTCACAATCTCCTTTTTGCACATGATCTCTAAGAAAGTGATGCCTAATCTCAATGTGCTTGGTTCTAGAATGCATTATGGGATTCTTTGTAAGGTTTATTGCACTTGTATTATCACACTTAAGTGGTATATGATCTAAATGAATGTCATAATCTTCTAATTGCTGTTTCATCCATAAAATTTGCGCACAACAATTTCCCGCAGCAATATATTCAGCCTCAGTGGTAGATAAGGCTACACAGGCTTGTTTCTTAGAATGCCAAGAAACTAATGAACTACCTAGAAGATGACATGTTCCACTAGTGCTTTTTCTATCTATCTTACAACCTCCATAATCAGCATCTGAAAATCCTACAAGACTAGGTTCCGTTCCAGATGGATACCATAAACCAAAGGATGCAGTTCCCTTAAGATATTTCAATATTCTTTTAACTGCAGTAAGGTGAGATTCTCTAGGACTAGATTGATACCTAGCACACACACAAACACTTTGCATAATATCTGGTCTACTAGCAGTGAGATATAACAAAGAACCTATCATACATCTATATTTGGTTTGATTTACCTCTTTACCTGACTCATCTTTGTCAAGATAGCATGAGGTTCCCATAGGTGTAGATGCTTCCTTTGCTTTGTCCATTTCAAACTTCTTAAGAATTTCTCTACAATACTTAGTTTGAGAAATGAACGTACCTTCTTTCGTTTGCTTAATTTGAAGACCAAGGAAGAATGTTAATTCTCCCATCATAGACATTTCAAATTCACCCTGCATAGTCTTAGCAAATTCCTCACAAAGAGATTTATTAGTTGATCCAAAAATAATATCATCAACATATACTTGAATAATCAAAATATGTTTTCCGACTCTTTTAATAAACAAAGTGGAATCAACTTTTCCTCTATTAAAGTCATTTTCTAAAAGAAAATTGCTAAGTCTTTCATACCAAGATCTAGGTGCTTGTTTTAAACCATAAAGTGCTTTCTTTAATTTATAGATGTGATTTGGAAATTTAAAATCTTCAAAACCGGGTGGTTGTTCAACATACACATCTTCTTTTATAAAACCATTTAGAAAGGCACTTTTAACATCCATTTGAAATAATTTAAATTTCATTATAGATGCATAAGCAAGAAGTAGGCGTATTGCCTCTAACCTGGCAACTGGAGCATATGTCTCATCATAATCTATACCTTCTTCTTGACTATATCCTTGAGCCACAAGCCTAGCTTTATTCTTGGTGATGTTTCCATCTTCATCCAGTTTGTTTCTGAATACCCATTTTGTTCCAATTACTTGATGAGTATCTTCTCTAGGAATCAATTCCCAAACTTGATTTCTTTCAAACTGGTTGAGTTCTTCTTGCATTGCTATACACCATTGTTCATCTTGAAGAGCTTCCTTAATGTTCTTAGGTTCAATCTGCGACATAAAAGCTACATTCATACAAAAATTAACTAAATTTCTTCTAGTGTTTACCCCTTTTGATATGTCGCCAATGATGTTGTCCAATGATAATCCTCTAGGTTGTTGCCATATTTTGTTTAGATCTTCATCATCTTGAGGATTATTCATTTTCTCTTCATTGGTTGTCTTTTGCAAGTCTTCATTTTCACCTGCATCTGATTCATCTGACTCAAGAGGTTTTACCTCAAGGTCCACAATTTCATCAAAGACAACATGCACAGATTCTTCTATTTCAAGTGTTTTCCGATTAAAAACTCTATAAGCTTTGCTAGTTAGAGAATATCCTAGAAAAATAGCTTCATCGGATTTGGAATCAAATTTTCCTAAATTTTGTTTTCCATTATTTAAGACAAAACATTTGCATCCAAAAATTCTTAAATGTGAAACATTTGGTTTTCTACCTTTAAAAAGTTCATAAGGAGTACATTTCAAAATTGGCCTAATAAGCATTCTATTCAATACATAACATGCAGTACTCACAGCATCAGCCCAAAATTGTTTAGGAACACTATATTCATTTAACATAGTTCTAGCAAGTTCCTCTAAGGATCTATTCTTTCTTTCTACAACTCCATTTTGTTGAGGAGTTCTAGGTGCAGAAAAATTATGAGAAATGCCATATTCTTCACAAAAAGTTTCAAAAGATTCATTTTGAAATTCACCTCCATGGTCACTTCTAATAGCCTTTATTTTCAAGTCCTTTTCATTTTGAACTAAATTTGCAAACTTTTTAAATTCTTTGAAAGCTTCACTTTTAAGAGTAAGAAAGAAAGTCCAAGTATATCTTGAATAATCATCCACAATAACTAAAGCATAATAATTTCCACCAAAACTTTTTATCCTAGAGGGACCAAATAAATCCATGTGCAAAAGTTCTAAGGGTTTTAAACTAGAAACAACATTTTTCGAATGGAAAGATGATTTCACTTGTTTTCCCTTTTGACATGCATCACACAATTTATTTTTCACATATTTTAGTTTTGGTAAACCAATTACTAAGTCTTTAGAAATGAGTTTATTCAATTGTTGCATATGAATATGTGCAGCTCTTTTATGCCATAACCATGGATTTTCTTCTTTTACTACTAAACATGAAATATTCCTATTTGATGCATTTTCTAAATCAATCAAATAAATATTGTTATGCCTAATTCCTTTCAAAGCAATTTCGGAAGAATCATTTTTATAAATAGTGCAAGAATTTTGTTCGAAGGTTACCTTGAATCCTTTATCGCATAATTGACTAATGCTAATTAAGTTATGCTTTAATCCTTCCACATATAGCACGTCTTTGATCATCAAGGTATCTTCACTTCCAATATCTCCAATTCCAAGGATTTTTCCTTTGTTGTTATCACCATAGGTGACAAAGCCTTGTTCCTTTTTCCGAAAGCTTGTAAATTTCTTTTTATCTCCGGTCATGTGTTTTGAGCATCCACTGTCAAGACACCACATATACTTCCTTGGTTTTGATAATTCCTACAACATAAAAAGAACAAGCTATTTAGGTACCCAACTACTTTGTATGGGTCCTTTGGGTTAGATTTAAGAAGATTAAAATCATTTTACAACCCAAGCATATCTACCACTTGGAACACCATAATGCTTAATTTTACATTTGTTTGAAGTATGACCCTTTTTCATACAATAAAAGCATGATGCAACATTTGTGTTCCTATAAGTTGTTCCTTTTTGTACCCAAGTTCTACGGGTTCTATGATTATGTTTAATTTTAGGAGCATACTTATTTTTAACAACCTTATTTTCATTAGTTTTACTACATTCTCCAGTGGTTGTATTTTCAGAAAAATATTTGAATTTTATGCAAGATTCACATTCATTATTAGCAACATATTTTTCTTTTTCATAATATAAAACTTTACTTTTTAAATTTCTAATTTCTTCCGCTTGATATAAAAATTTATTTTTCAAACTTCTGTTTTCTTCAGATAAATTTGTAAATTCAGTTTTCAAATTATCATTTATTTTAGAGAAATTTTCAGAGGTAATTTTCAAATTTTTATTTTCTTCAAGAACATTTTCAAAATTTAATTTTACCTCTTTGAAATCCTTTTTCAATTTCTTATGAGCTATATCTAATTTTTCGGATTCTACTAATAAAGCAGCATAAGTATCATGCAATTCAGTTTCACTATCATATTGACTAGAATTATCTGAATCGTTAGATGTACTTACTTGGCTTCCAGAGTCATCGTCATCCGCCATTAGACATATGTTTGCTTCTTCATCAGAACTGCTCGAGTCAGAAATTGATTTGTTGTCATCGTCCCATGCGATGTATGCTTTCTTTTTCTTGAAGAACTTCTTTTCTTTCTTTTCTTCACCCTTCTTTTGATTTGGGCAGTCTGCTTTTAAGTGTCCTTTTTCTCCGCAACCATAGCATCTATAGTTTGAGGAAGATCCTTGATTTTCTCTCTTTTCATTTCTGAATCTCCCTTTACCTTTTGATTTCATGAACCTATTGAACCTCTTGATGAGTAAACTCAAAGTTTCATCTTCTTCTGAGTCTTCATCTTCCATTTTGCTTTTGTTCTTTTCTACCTCAGATTTGAAGGCTAGAGTCTTTTTCTTAGTTTTTGCTTCTTCTTCATCTAGTCTTCCGAGGTCAAGTTCATGCTCTCTCAACTTTCCAAATAATGCAGCCATTGTCATTGTGTTGAGATTTTGTGACTCAGAAATTGCAGTCACTTTTGGTTGCCAAGACCTGTCTAAAGATTTCAAAATTTTAATGTTAAGCTCATCAGTATCGAAAGACTTACCTAATCCAATAAGATGATTTACGATGTTGGTGAAGCGTTTCTGAACATCTACTATTGTTTCCCCTTGCTTCATCCTGAACATTTCGTATTCCTGGATTAATGTATTCTTTCTTGCTCTCTTAACATCATCTGTACCTTCATGGGTTACTCTAAGTACTTCCCACATTTCTTGTGCAGTTTTACAAATAGAAATCCTGTAAAACTCGTCAACAGTTAAAGCAGATGAAATAATATTACGAGCTTTTACATCATTACCAAATTTTTTCTTATCTTCAGCAGTCCATTGGTCACGGGGCTTTGGTTCCTGCATATTGTTAATTGGAACAAAAGGACCAGATACAACAACATCCCAAATATCTATATCAATAGATTCCATAAAAATTTGCATTCTTACCTTCCAGAATGCGTAATTTTCACCTGTGAATAATGGTGGTCTATTGATAGAAGCACCCTCTGCAAATGTTTGATGCGATCCCGCCATTTGAATGACTATCAAAGCAAGCTCTGATACCAATTGTCAGAGCGGCTGCAGCGGAATGGTTAGCGTGGAATAACAAACCAAGAGGGGGGGTGAATTGGTTCTTACTAAAAACGTGTGCCTTAAAAAATTTCTACTCAAATAAACTTACTTAGCAGATAATAAAGACAATAAAATAGAGTAAGGTTGAGAGAAATTTGCACAGATGATTTTATCCTGGTTCGGATCTTACCAATCCTACGTCCAGTCGCTTATCTCAAAACAAGATAAACACTTCACTAGTCACAAAACTATTACAAACTACAATCACACAGATACAATTTGTAAGAGTTTAGAAAACACCTCTCTTGATGCCACAAGAGATGAAACAACACCTCCTTTGAGTCTTCACAAAGGATGAAACACTTCCTCCGAATACTTCACGAAGGATGAATTCCTCTTCCAAACACTTCCTTAGATGCACCAAGGATGAACCAGCTATTCCTCTATCACCGTAGCAGTATTTCACCAACTCTACAGACAGAGTTTCCTTAGCTGAGCAAGAGCACACAATTCTCAAGAGTTTCAGAGTATTTGAGCACAAGGGAAGAGTTTCTCAATTTCTTGTTGAGAGAAAATGAGAGTCTATTTATAGACTCATCCAAAGGCTCCTCCATTTTCGCTTTTAGACTTTCTGACTATGTTAATCGATTAGCTACAGTGGTTAATCGATTAACAACCCAACGGATACTTCAACGGCTCTAAAAACGGCTAGTTTTTAAAACGTTCACCTTGTTAATCGATTAACAGCCCTTGTTAATCGATTAACGCTAATCGATTAACACCCTCTGTTAATCGATTAACACTGCAATGCTGGGCTTCTTCATGGCGCACTGGAACAATCGATTAACAGCCCTTGTTAATCGATTAACGCTAATCGATTAGCACCTCTTGTTAATCGATTATCACTGCACAGAATTTTGCTTATGGCTTATTTTTACATCACTTTTGAATGCATACATAAAACTACTAATTTTCCTATGTTCATACAATTATTACAAAAGATTACAAGTTTTCAAAGATCATTCTTCATGAGTCTTGTTTGTTCTTGACTTGATTTGGACATCATCAAAACTTCATCTTCATCAATTTGCTAACAGTACCTTCGAAGATACTCCGATGCTAAAGTCAGATGTATGTTATGGAACCTCAATTCTCAAGCAAGTGATCTTTTTCTCACAAGAAGGTTTTTTCAGTCTTCGAGCAAAACGTACCTATTTTCCTTAGCCTTTGTTGTATTTAACCTAAGCAAAATGTAAAACAAACTGATTACCTTAAAATCCGGTTAGTTGTTCCCGTAATCCGCGTTATTAAAGTCAGATATTTTTGACTATTTCCTCTTCTGCTGGACTATTGGTTGAATTACTTAAATGTTGGGCTAATTGGCCCAACATCGTTTAACCTAATTGAGCGTCCGCTGAACTGGGTTTGGTCGGATTGATTGAGTGTGGCTTGACTTTTGACGTGCGCTGACCTGATTATCGTGGTTTGACAAGCGCTTTTAAGTTTTGTTGAGTTGACGAGCATTTGATAGAGTTGGCGGGCGTTTCTTCAGTGGATAGAGCGATCGGTCTTGGTGGCTAACCGCTCGGTTTGGATATCATATTATACATAATGTCCCCCAAGTCCGAGTGAACCTATTGCGGTTTGTACGGGTAGGTTGACTATAGGACTTCAGAGTTATGGTCGTTGGGGGAAGTAGTTGTTGCACACCGTTTCATTTTGACGCTTCATTGGCCAAACGAGGCTTTAGGTTTTCCCGCTTTGGAGGTAGTTGTAACATCTCAAAAACAAAGCTGTTAGATTATCTTGATCCCGCGGTATACAACGCTTTATGTCAGTTTTCCCCTCATTAATGCGAAAGGATATTTGAAAAAGGCCTGAGTCATTCAACCGTCACTTATCATTTCTGCGTCAATTTCTCCTTTCTCCAATTTCCCCATCCTTCTCTTTCGCACTTATCAAGTAACCATGGATCCTTGCACTATTTTAGATTGCACTCCAGAATTGGGGGAAGAAAGGGGGCGAAGTAGCAACTTCGAAGCGCTAGGAGTGTCGACTGCCGGAATTCATCGCGAGATCACAACTATGCTTAGTGGTGAAAGTGCTTTTTTATACGGTAATGTTGTCACCGAGAATCTGGAAAATCCATCTTCATCGTCTCCCAGTGTTAGTGGTTACGACTGGGCATCCCGTGATGTAAGTGATTTTTCTAGTCTGTTTAATAGCAAACATGAATTACAAGATTGGGTAGAGAATAGTTGTATCCTTAGAACCCTAGGTTATGAACCTTGTATAAAGTTGAATGCTTGTCGGGAGAATGAAAGGGTTTTTCATGGGAAAGAGAACTCTGTCGATGATTTCTTTTATATTTACTCTTGCATGTTTTATGATATGTATGTGAGGTTGCCTATGAGCGTTTTTCATATGGATGTGTTGAAAACCCTAAACGTTGCCCCCACTCAGTTACATCCAAACAACTGGGGTATATCCAGGCTTTTGCCGCTATGTGCCAAGCTTTGGCCATTAGACCGACCCCATCTCTATTTTTGCACTTCTTTAGGTCTCGTCCAATCGCAAAGAGGGGTTGGGTTTCTTTGATTTTTGAGCCTGGGAATGCTATTTTGGAATTGTATTCCCAATCTTTTAGAGGTTTTAAGGATAAATTCTTTATAGTGACGATCGCGGAGTTAGGTCGCCCATTCTTTTTCAATGAAGATAACAACCCTAGGTTCCCGCTTTACTAGACTCAAGACCTTCTATAATTTACTTCTTGGTCTGAAGATAAAATGACTATTGAAGAATTGGGCGCTTTTAATGTTTTGACCGCGCTGCCACGCCCCTTTTCTTCCCGCAGAATTATAAATTGCCTTGAGCATGATGATTTTGGCTCAAGGGTATTTGGTATGTTCTTCTTACTGACATCTTTAATTGTTATCTAACCGTGATTGATCTGTGGATACTACCACTTGCCTGCAGATATCATGGGAAGAAAAGGGCCCATACGTGATTGGTTTAGGGCCATGAGTGATCAGATGGCTGCTGAGGGTGCTACAAAAGAAAAGGGTTACCAATCCTCCGCATGTCGAGCGTCCCCCTTCCCCAGACGTCATGATCGTCAAAGATCGATCGTTGATAAGGAAGCGTAAGGGAGAACAGGTTGTCGACAACCCAGCCAATTCCAAGAAAATGAAAGACGTCGAAGAGCCTAGCGATCGCCCTCTTCCAAGTGGCGTGTGGGATCCATCCTTCAATTTGGGTCACAAGATTGCGTTCAATCTGGATGAACCTGAGAAGAAGGTAGTTGAAGGAATGGCCGATACGGCCTTGGAGCTCGTGAGCCGAGCGGCTATGGCGACCTGGTGATAACAGTTGAAAAACTATTATTTTTATACTTAAAATTGACCTTAAAGACAACCTTTATGACTTAGAAACTAGCTTGGAATCATGCTTTTGTTTATGTTTTGGTTACAAGTCTAAGATAATCAATAAATCACATAACTGTTTAGGCCGTGAGTCCTTTGGGAAACGATACTTGGTCTTACCATTTATTATTACTTGATAAGATTCGGTTACACTTGCCGAGGGTTAACAAGTTTTTGGCGCCGTTGTCGGGGACTTGTGGTTTAACTATTATATTTGTGTGATTATTGATTAACTTTGACTTGATTTTTTTTAATTTTTATCTTTCTATCTTTTTGTTTTTATCTTTTTAGTTTATCTTTTTAGTTTTTAACCTCTTATCCTTTGTTCTTAATCTTTATATTTCTATCTTTTTAATCTATCTTTTCTATCTTTTTGTGCTAACAATTGTTTCTAGGAACTAGTTTTCTTGTGTATGCAGGATAGAGTTCGAACTAGGAGCAAAATCACTTCGGAACCTCTTCTTGAAGGCTTGGACGAAAATAGAAAGAGGAGGAGAGTTCGAACTTCAAGAGAATTATTCCCTCCTCCGGAGATACTTTTACAACCTTCACCACAAGGCTCTAATAAAAGAATTGAAGATATGACCGAGGAGAATAATGGTAGACACACTCTTGCGGATTTCACCACAGTGGTTGG
Source organism: Vigna angularis (assembly GCF_016808095.1). Classification (NCBI taxonomy): domain Eukaryota; kingdom Viridiplantae; phylum Streptophyta; class Magnoliopsida; order Fabales; family Fabaceae; genus Vigna; species Vigna angularis. Next base: position 12,999,206 of record NC_068978.1, on the reverse strand, counting down.
CCCTCAACATTTTAACAGCATAGCAAGGCCGATGGTCAATGCCGCAAACATGGAGGTAAAGTCGGCGTTGATACAATTGGTGAAGAGCAATCAATTTAATGGGCTATCACATGAAAGTCCATATGAACATCTCACCTCATTCAATGAGATTTGCAACACTGTGAAGATTAATGGGGTGCCAGATCAAGCAATAAAGCTTAGTTTGTTTCCTTTCTCATTGGGAGGCAATGTTAAGTTATGGTTGAACTCTTTTCTAGAGGGTAGCTTTACTGAGTGGGAAGCTGTGGTTGCAAAGTTTTTAAACAAGTACTTCCCACAATCTAAAGTCAACAAAGGGAAGCAAGAAATATCTTCTTTCAGACAAGGCATGGAGGAGACATTAGGTCAAGCATGGGATCGGTATAAAAGCTTGTTGAGAAAGACTCCCACGCATGGCTTTGATGAAGCATCAGTAGTCCTTCTTTTCCTTGGAGGTCTTGGTTCACAAACCAAGTTAATGTTAGATGCCTCAGCAGGAGGTAATATCAAATGGAAGACTCTAGAGGAAGCAACCGAGTTGATAGAGAATATGGCTACTAATGATAACGAGTTGCACTGTGAGATAGGAGCTCCAATTCAACAGATGGGAGTTCTACAATTGCAATCTCAAGATGCCTTGCTTGCACAAAATAAGATCATCTCTCAGTAGTTGGAAGAAGTGACAAAGAAGCTATCCTTATTACCTCAAGAGATATATGATATTTCAATGGTTCAAAAGCAGCAGAAACAGTGGAAGCCACAAATTATTCCATATGAGAAAACCACAAAATTGGAAGATACTTTCCAGCAATTCATGAAAATAAGCGTCTCTTACTGTAAGAATGTAGAGGCTGCATTTAACAGTATGAAGATGCACATTGGGAAAATGTTCAACAAGATGGAGGGTTGTGAGAAGGATGCAAAGAGTAATTTGAGTGAAGAGTGTAAAACCATTGTTACTAGAAGTGGTAAAGTGTTAGAGGAAAGAAAAATAGAGAGAAAAGAGAGAGAAAATGAGAGTGGGAAAGAAATACTTGAGTTGAAAGATAAGATTGAGAAAGAAAAAAAGAGAGAAGAGGAAGATGAGAGAAAAAATGAAAAAGAAAGGGAGAAAGGAGAGAGAGAAAGAGAAAAAATAGTTGAAAAAATCCTTCCTTATCCAAAGACTTATTCAAGGAAGGAGAAGGAAAAACAGTTGGAGAGGTTCATGGAGATGTTTAAAAAACTGGAGATTACCATTCCTTTCTCTAAAGCATTGCAACAGATGCCATCCTATGCAAATTTTTTGAAGGAACTCCTTACAAAGAAAAGAAAATACATTGAAAAGGAGACCATTGAAGTGGAAGGTAACTGCAGTGTAATCATACAACAATTACCTCCCAAGTTTAAAGATCCAGGGAGCTTCACTATTCCATGTACCATAGGAGAGTTGGAAGTTGGAAGGGCGTTGATTGATTTGGGAGCTAGCATTAATTTAATGTCGCTTTCTATGTTCAAAAGAATCGAGGGGTTGGAACTCAAACCCACGCGAGGCACTCCAATTAGCGGACAGGTCTCTTAAATATCCTTATGGGGTAGTTGAAGATGTGCTGGTAAAGGTTGACAAATTTGTATTTCCAGTGGATTTTGTTATAATGGAGATGGAGGAGAATGAAGATGTGCTTCTCATTCTTGGGAGACCATTTATGAAGAGTGCCAGAGTTCTAATTGATGTGGAGAATTGTAAGCTTAAAGTAAGAGTTCAAGATGAAGAAGTGAATTTTGATGTATTCAAAGCCATGACACATCCTAAAGATGATAAAGCATGTTTTCAACTTGATATACTTGATGAAGTTTGTATGGTGCAAGAAAGGATGGTACGTTATTCTTCTCCACTAGAGAAAACTCTTATTGATGCTTGTGAAGACTTCAATGAAGAAGAAGAGAAACTAATTGATGAATGTATGATGAATTTGGAGACATTGAAGGAGATTCCAGTGGAGGATGTTTAGTTTGAGACAATTGATATCAAAGAAGAAGTCAAAGCAAAGAAGTTAGAATTAAAAATGTTACCATCACATTTGAAGTATGTTTTTCTAGAAGAAGATGGAACAAAGCCAGTCATCATCAGTAATTCTTTGCTTCCTGAAGAAGAAGAAAAGTTGGTAGAAATATTAAAAGCCAACAAAGAAACTATTAGTTGGTCAATTTCAGATCTTAAAGGTATAAGTCCAACTTATTGCATGCACAGGATCTTTATGGAAGATGACTATAGGCCAAGTGCTCAACCATAGAGAAGGCTAAATCCTGTCATGACGGAAGTGGTTAGAAAAGAAGTATTGAAGCTTTTGGAAGCTGGCATTATATATCCAATCTCTAACAGTGAATGGGTGAGTCCAGTACAGGTAGTTCCAAAGAAATGTGGGATGACAGTAATCTATAAGGAGAAGAATGAGCTTATTCCTACTCAGACTGTTACTGGATGGCGAATGTGCATTGATTACACGAAGTTGAATAAAGCTATTAGGAAGGATGATTTTTCTCTTCCTTTCATGGACCAGATGTTGGAGAAATTGGCGGGTCAGGCTTTTTATTGGTTTTTGGATGAGTATTCTGGATACAACCAAATTGTGGTAGATCCAAAAGACCAAGAGAAGACGTCATTTACATGTCCTTTCGGTGTCTTTGCCTACAGAAAGATGTCATTTGGGTTATGTAATGCTCCACCCACATTTCAAAGGTGTATGCAGGCAATTTTTGCAGATCTCATAGAGAAGTGCATTGAAGTCTTCATGGATGATTTTTTAGTCTTTGGAGATTCTTTCCAAAGGTGTTTGGCGAATCTGGACATTGTTCTAAAAAGGTGTGTTCAAACAAATCTGGTGCTTAATTAGGAGAAATGTCATTTCATGGTAACAGAAGGAATTGTGTTAGGGCACAAGATTTCTGCTAAGGGGATTGAAGTTGATAAAGCCAAAGTAGAGGTCATTGAGAAACTCCCTCCACCAACAAATGTGAAGGGAATAACAAGCTTCTTAGGCCATGCCAGATTCTATAGAAGATTTATTAAAGACTTCTCAAAAATTGCAAAACCATTGAGTAATCTGTTGGTTAAAGATGTACCTTTTGTGATGAATGAAGAATGTTTGAAAGCCTTTAATATCTTGAAAAGTAAGTTGGTGTCGGCTCTAGTGATTGTAGCTTCAGATTGGAATCAACATTTTGAGCTAATGTGTGATGCTAGTGATTATGCAATAGGAGTCGTGCTTGGTCAGAGAAAAGAAAAGGTATTTCACACAATCTATTATGGTAGCAAATTTTTAAATGATGCCTAGTTGAATTATGCTACTACTGAGAAGGAGTTCCTAGCCATAGTCTATGCTTTGGAGAAATTTAGACCTTATCTCATTGGGTCTAAGGTGATTATCTACACAGATCATGCAGCTATAAAATATTTGTTGACAAAGCCAGATTCTAAGCCACGTCTGATCAGATGGGTACTTCTATTGCAAGAATTTGATGTTGAAATCCGTGATAAAAAGGGGAGTGAGAATTTGATTGCTGATCACTTATCTCGGTTGGTTAACATTGAGGTTACTAGCAAAGAAGCAGAAATCTGAGAATCTTTTTCAGATGAGACACTCATGTACATTCAAAAGAGGTTGTGGTTTGCTGATATGGCTAATTTTAAAGCTGCAGGAGAAATTCCAGAAGATCTTAATTGGCAACAAAGAAAGAAATTTTTGCATGATGCCAAAGATCTTAATCTGGGATGATCCTTATTTGTTCAAAATTGGAGCATATAATCTTTTGAGGCGGTGTGTGACTAATGAAGAAGTAGAAGGAATTCTCTGGCATTGTCATGACTCACCCTATGGAGGACATTTCAATGGGGAAAAAACAACAACAAAAGTTCTCCAATCAGGTTTTTATTGGCCTACTTTATTTAAAGATGCTCATAATCATGCTAGGAATTGTGACAAGTGTCAAAGAACTGAGACTATTTCAAGACGTCATGAGATGCCTTTACAAGGCATTTTAGAGGTTGAAGTCTTTGATTGTTGGGGTATTGATTTTGTAGGACCTTTTCCACCATCTTTCAACAATGAATACATACTGGTGGCAGTAGACTATGTGAGTAAATGGGTGGAAGCATTGGTGTGTCCCAAAAATGATGCCAGCACTGTGATTAAATTTCTAAAGAGGCAGATCTTTTCACGCTTTGGAACTCCTAGAGTGCTTATTAGTGATGAAGGATCTCATTTTTGTAATTATCAGCTAGAAAAGGTACTCAAACATTATGGTGTGAGACATAAGGTAGTTGCACCTTATCATCCACAGACTAATGGGAAAGTTGAGGTGTCTAACAGAGAGAGCAAGAGGATCTTAGAGAAAACAGTTGCTGCATCAAGAAAGGACTGGTCACAGAAACTGGATGATGCTCTCTGGGCGTACAGGACTACAATGAAGACATCTATGGGTTTATCACCTTATCAGCTAGTATAAGGGAAAACATGTCATTTGCTAGTGGAGATGGAGCATAAAGCTTTGTCGGCTCTTAAATTGTTGAATTTTGAACCTTCTGAAACTCAAAATAAGCGCAAAAGGCAGATGCTGTAGCTTGAGGAGATGCGGTTGCATGCATATGATTCATCCAGAAGCTACAAAGAAAAGGTAAAATTCTACCATGGCAGGAAGTTGATAAAAAAAGTCTTTAATCCAGGGCAGCAGGTGTTATTATTCAATTCAAGATTGAAGTTTTTTCTTGGAAAGTTGAAGTCAAAATGGTCCGGGCCATTCATAGTGAAAAATGTGCATCCACATGGAGCAATTGAATTGGTTGATCTAGCTGCTAGTAATCAACAGAGAAGCTGGGTGGTGAATGGTCAACGTCTCAAGCATTATCTGGGAGGAGAAGTAGAGCGGTTGTCCATAGTGATGAAGTTGATTGATCCTTGAAGTTTATTGGGTCAAGCTAGTGACGTTAAAAGAGCGCTTGCTGGGAGGAAACCCAGTGATTTAAGAACTTTTATTTTTGGTTTAGTGATGTAATTATGAACTTTTGGTATTTTTGTTTTAGTTATAAAATTGTTACAGGGTAAATCTACTGAAGGATGTCAGGAGGAAGAGTATCTATTGGAGGATACTATGTTCGATTGCACTTAATGATGGGTGCTGAAGGATTTTGTGTCAGGCTCGTGAAGTAAAACAAGCGCTTACAGGGAGGCATCCCAGTGTTTTAAATTCTATTGAACTTATTTGCTTCCGTTGGTAGAATAGGGTTTGATGTACTCAATTTGACACTGTGTCTATTATGATGGTTTGCTTGTGACTTATGCATGATGAGTATTATTTGATGATGCTTTGATATTGATTGATGTTGATATTGTGCACTATATGCTGAGATACAGGTGATGGTTCACAAGCTTTGTGAACAAATGCATGATGTTGTGATTGTGATTGTGATTATGATGCTAAGCAGGATGTGTATGTGGAATGGTTAAATGAGCTTATATGCGAGCTTTTTGAGATCTAGAGTTTTTGATTGAATGCTATTACTTCGAAAGCATGAATGACTTTGCCCAGGTTTTCTATGATTGAATCATTTGCTTGTATGCGTCATATGATCAAGGCGTTTGTCGGTAACCCATTTTAGCCAAGATGCATGATTTTAGCCCACTAAAAGAGAACACTATGTGTTTTATCCTTTGAACCTTTAGCTTGGAACATGATTTGAAAACCCTTTTTGAAAAGCTTTACCTTGAGTTGAGTTGAGAATATTTTGTGGTATTGATAAATGTTCAAGTTTGGGGTTGTTGGGAAGCCTAGAAAGGAAAAATAACAAGCATTGAGCCAAGAGCTAAGCACGTGAAAATCAAAAGAAAAAGAAAAGAAAAGAAAGAAAAAGAGAAAGGCTCAATGCAAAAGAAAGTTGGGAAGAAGGAAGAATGGTTTAGATGATTCACTTAACTCAAGGATTTTGTGATCTAGAAAAACCAATTTTCTTGTTAGCCCAGCCACATTATAAGCCATAGAAAAGTCCTTGTGATGATACTTACTTGTTAATGTTTTTTATTGTGGTTAAATGAAAGGCAAAGTTAATTCATGCAACATTGTGATAGTAGAGTGGATGAGTGACCTCTTATACACTTGTGTGTTTGAGTGAAACACTTTATCTAGTGAGGAAAGATTCCATGAACACATAAGAACATCTATGCTTTGTTGATTAATCATTCATGAAAATAGCATTTGTTGGATATTATGTGATTGCGTGAACACTAAAGCATATGCGCATCTTGATTGAAGTCTTTGTGATGAGCTAATTTGAGTACTAACTTGTCTTGAAAGAAGGAGTTTGGAATGTGGTGAACCATTGTGTGGATTGGTGGAAAATTGAGTTACATTTTGTTTGCTTGAGGACAAGCAAAGTTCTAAGTTTGGGGTTGTGATAACAGTTGAAAAAATGTTATTTTTATACTTAAAATTGACCTTAAAGACAATCTTTATGACTTAGAAACTAGCTTGGAATCTTTCTTTTGTTTATGTTTTTGAAATAAAAGAGTTGGATGGGTTTTATGCTTGGTTTTCTTTGCTTTTGCAGGTTTAAGATGAATTAGATGAACAAAGTGAAGTAGGAAGAAGTTGGAATCAGAAAAGGAAGTGAAAAGTGCACAAAAAGAGAAGACACGAGTACCGCTCAGCGGAAATTACCGCTGATAGGTGTTCTTGAGGTCCCGTAGTCACCGCTGAGGGGGCAGAAATGTAGCTGAGCGTCAAATAGAAGAATGCGCACTTACCGTTGACCGGTATTTACCACTGAGCGCCATTTTTATGGGCCTTGGGCCACTTTTCTGTAATTTTTAGAATACTATATAAGGTTGTAGTCGACCTAAGTCAGTCATCTTTGGCTGGAATGAAGCAGAATACACTTTCTTCACCCCTTGGAGGAGGATTTTGGATGCTCAAGCTCCACTCTTCAAATTCTAGGGTTCTATCTTTCATTCTTTCATTATTTTTCATATAGTTTCACCATGATTATGGTGAACTAAACCTTCATTGTTGTTGGGGAACCAATGTAATCCTTTGAAGCTCTCATGTATTGAATTGATTCTTTATAATATATGCTTTCTTTCATTAATTGTTAGGGTTTTTCTTCTATACTCTATGCATGCTTTGTTTAACTCATCCAATTGCATGATCATTGATGTTATTTGTATGGACGCATGTAGATATATCTAGACATGAAGAAAATCTCCCAATAGTAGTATAAACCTAAACATAGGAATATGATGGTTGGTTGCCTTTACGCATCTGTGTAAATGTAATGCTTCAATAATTGCTAGGGAGACAAGACATTGTAAACTAGTGATTAGAAGCAGGCTATCTTCACCAAGACATTGTAAACTAGTGATTAGGAGAGGCGTCTTGAGGGTTGAGCTGTAAAATGTCCAAATACAGCTGAAGGAAGCGGTGGATGCTCATTCTCAATGTGAGCAGAGACAAAACCAATCTGAGCAACTGCTGAATGAGGCTCGCTTACTGTTGGGGAACCTGCAGAAGGCTGGCCTCGAACTGAAGAAAGAGTGTGACCAACTAGCGACTGATTTGGAGCTGGCGAGGAAGGATGTCTTTGACCTAAAAAGTACTATTACGGCGTTGAGGGCAGAAAGGGACGCCCTTCTCCTTACTACCGCTGAAGATAAGGAGTTAAAAGAGGAGATGAGTGAAGCAATTGTGTTAGAGCATACCCAAGGTTTCAAGAGTGCCTTGAGACAAGTATCGCATCTCCTCAACATATCTACTAAAGGGGTTGATTTCGACCCAAGAAAAGATGTTTATGAGGGGCGTCTGGTACCCTTAAGTGAGATTCTTGAAGGCGCTCTTCTGGAATCTGAACCTGCTGGAGCTGAGGAAGAGGTCATCGCGGAAACGGTCGTTGCTGAGGAGATCAAGAAAGAGGCTTCTGCAGTCCCCTCTATTTATGTTGCTGATGTTGTACATGTTAAATAGATTAGGTTTTGGAACCGTTTTGTTTACGCCGCGTACTTTTTGTATGTACTTAAGGTACTTGGTACCTGTTACTTCCATGACTTTTGCATTTGTCTATTTCGTATATACTTGTGATAATTACCTGCGACAATTAATGAAGATAGTTGCGATAATTACCTGTTGTCGAATACTATTATTGTTTCTTAATCAGTAGGTTGCCTTTATGTTGGTATAGGTTAGGCGCTTTTGGGCGAACCTAACGTAGACTAGAGGATGGTTCCCTAGGTTTGATGTTATGGGTGTTCTAGGGCGAACATCTACAAGAGGGAGTGTATCCATATATGCAATGTGCCTGGGTGTTCTAGGGCAAACATCTACCAGAGGGAGTGTATCCCTATATGCAATGTGCCTGGGTGTTCTAGGGCAAACATCTACCAGAGGGAGTGTATCCCTATATGCAATGCGCCTCGGTGTTCTAGGGCGAACATCTACCAGGTTTGTGAGTGTTTCCTTGATTGAGTTCCTTAGCATGAACAAGAAAGTTGGGAATGAATAAGATGATTGTGTTATTATGATTCTCTTAACTCAAGGATTTTGTGATCCAGAAAAACCAATTTTCTTGTTAGCCCAGCCACATTATAAGCCATTGAAAAGTCCTTGTGATGATGCATGCTTGTGAATGTTTTTGATTGTGGTAAAATGAAAGGCAAAGTTGATTCATGTGACATTGTGATAGTAGATTGAATGAGTGATTACCTCTTATACACTTGCGTGTTGAGTGAAACACTTTACCTAGTGAGGAAATATTCCATAAGCACATGAACATCCATGCTTAATTGATTGATCATTCATGAAAAATAGCATTTGTTGGAATTTAAATGACTTTGTGAACACTAAAGCATGTGCACATCTTGATTGAACTCTTAGTCATAAGTTTGAGTGAAGTTGTCATTTATCTTGAAAAAGAGGATTTTTGAATGAGTGAACCATCATATGAATTGGTTGGAGATTGAGTTACATTTTGTTTGCTTGAGGACAAGCAAAGTTCTAAGTTTGGGGTTCTGATAACAGTTGAAAAACTGTTATTTTCATGCTTAAAATTGATACTAAAAGCAACCTTTAGACTTAGAAACTAGCTTGAAATCATACTTTTATCCATATTTTCAGAAATAAGAGAGCTGGACAAGTTTATGCTTGATTTCAGTGTTTTTGTGCAGGTTTTAAGGTGAATTTAGTGAAAGAAGTGAAGAAGGAGAGAGATAGAATCAGAAAAGGAATCGAAGAGTGCAAAAAGAAGAAGTCGAAGTCACCGCTCAGCGGCATTTTACCGCTGAGCGGCACTCAAGAGGTTGCGGGAGGTCCGCTGAGGGGCAAAATGGCCGCTGAGGGGAGAAAACGAGACGCGCAAACACCGCTGAGCGGTATTTTACCGCTGAGCGGCACTCTAATGGGCTTGGGCTTGACTTTTTGTAATTTATGAATGGTATTTAAGCCTTAGGGTTTCCTAGGGTTAGGATCTTTGGCAGAAACGAGGCAAACACTCTCTCTTCCACCCCTTTGAAGGAGGATCTTGGATGCTCAGGCTACCTCTTCACTTTTTCAGGGTTTATTCTTTCATACTTTCATTGTAATTCATCTAGGTTCACCATGAATATGGTGAACTAAACCTTGTATGTTTGTTGGGGAATCAATGTAATCTCTTGAAGCTCTCATATATGGAATTTATGCGTGCATCTTTTAATTAAGACTTATGCTTTCTTTCATCATTAGTTAGGGTTTTTCCTCTTTGCTTAATGCTTGCATTGTTTAACTCATTCTAATGCATGATTATTGGTTTTGTCGATACGGACACGTACGAGGAAGTCTAGATCCGGGGAATTTCTCCCAATATTATATTGGTTGTCGTTAAGCTCCTGCACTTATGAACTAATCATTAGGAATGCTAGGAATTGTATGAACTCGTGATTAGGGAGAAGCCATCTAGAATGGTACTTTAGAGAGTGGCATTAACAATGATGATTTGAATGTTGAATTCCTAAAATGTATGAGAGTGGATGAGATGAAATTGATCCCCAACAACATATTCATTCATATATTCCATTGAAAGTGTTTATCTTTTGTCTTTGCCATTGATCAAACTTCATGCATACATATTTAATTTTCGTCTTTTGCATATAAACTCCAAATATTTCGTCTTTAAGTCTTAGCTAATCAAGAAATCACATAACTAAACTAGGCCGTGAGTCCTTTGGGAAGAACGATACTTGGTCTTACCAAGTTTATTACTTGAACGATTCGGTCATACTTGCCGATTGTGAAACAAGTTTGTGACATCATATTTTGGTGCTTACAAATTTGGCTATCAGTAGACGTGTCTGTACAAATCGTCCCCTATACACAGAAAACGAGCTATGCGTTTAGAGTCGGATATACTAACCTTTTCTCCCTGTTCCTGCTTCGTGATCAATTCTCGTATGCTACGTCGCCAATCAGCTTCAGGTGTCATTACATCAGTGGCAAAAGTTTCGACTGCAGTTTAGTTGAGTGTCATTTTGATGACGAAAGACAGTTGCGCATTTTCTTTTGAGTGAGTCAGCTTAGACAGAAGATCTGCTCTGGAAGTTTGTTCCGTAGGCACGTGGACAATGTTAACGTTGACAAAATCCTTAAGGAGGCTACTAGCCTTATGGAAATAGCGCATCAGTTGATTATCTTTAACCTGGAAAGTTCCCTTCATGTGACCGACGACCAGTTGAGAATCCATTCGACATTCTAACCGAGCAATTGTTAACTCTTTAGCTAGAGTTAAACCGGCGATCAAAGCTTCGTATTCTGCTTGATTGTTGCTGACTTGGAATTGGGAAATTATAGCTTGTTCGATAATAACACCGTTCGGTCCTTCCAGGACAATACCAGCTCCTCCACTCTTTCTGTCCGAGGAGCCATCCACATTAAGATACCATAGTGGCACTGAATCGTCAGGTATGAGTGTTAGCTCAGCTGCAAAGTCTGCCAAATGTTGGCCTTTGACAGATCCTCGAGGTTCAAAGCGTAAGCCGAATTCAGAAAGTTCAACAAACCAGGAGACCATCCTACCTGCCATGTCGAGCTTCCTTAGAATTTTAGCGACTAGATGATTTGTGCACACCACCACTTGATGACTCTAAAAGTACAGTTAGAGACGGCGTGCCATAGTTAGTAGCGCTAGTGATACCTTTTCTATTTGGGAGTACCTTTCTACCGCCCCCTGTAACGTTCTGCTGACAAAATATATCAATTTAAAAACTGTAGTCTCTTGGATAAGAGCGGCATTTACAACATTGTTGGATGCAGCTATGTATAATTGTCAATCGTATCCGGTTATAGGTCGGGCCATGATCGGAGGAATGGTGAGGACGTCCTTGACCGCAACGAAAGCTTTTTCGCACTGATCGTCCCAGTGCTGAGTTGTACCCTTCTTCATATTCTTAAGAATAGGTCTGATATGCTCTGCCAATTTCGGGATGAAACGTGATAAAGGAGTTAGTCGACCAACTAGGCACTGCACCTCTTTCAAATTAGTTGGGCTTTTCATCTCTAGGACCGCTCGGCATTTATCCAGATTGGCTTCTATTCCCCTACAGGTTAGCATAAACCCTAGGAATTTTCCGGCTGGTACGCCAAAGGTACACTTTGATGGGTTTAACCGCATATTACCGTCGTACCTGAAGGAAAACTTCCGCCAAATCTTTCAGGTGTTGTTCTACCGAGTGACTCCTAACGACCATGTCATCCACATACACCTCCATACATTTTCCAATTTGGTGGTGGAAAATTTTATCCATAAGACGCTGGTAAGTGGCGCCTGCATTTTTGAGGTCGAACAACATTACCTTGTAACAGTAATTGGCGCGTTCGGTTATGAAAGTTGTTCGTTCCTGATCTGGTACATACATCGGGATCTGGTTGTATCCCGAATATGCATAAAGGAAACTTAGTACCGCGTGTCCAGAGGCCTCGTCCACCAATCGGTCAATGCTTGGAAGAAGGTAAGAATCTTTGGGGCAAGCCTTGTTGAGATCCGTGAAATCGACACACATTCTCCATTGACCGTTCGACTTTTTAACCATGGCGACACTCGCCAGCCATGTAGTGTAGGTTACCTCTCTCATGAACTAAGCTTTCAGCAGCTTGGTGACCTCTGCTTGTATGGCATCCCTCTTTTCTTCACCGAACCTCCACTTTTTCTGAGCGACAGGGCGTGCTTCTTTGAAGATGGACAACTTGTGCGTCGTGACACCGGGGTGGATTCTGGGCATGTCGGCTACTACCCAAGTGAACAGATCGACATTGGTTTCCAACATTTTTGTCAAATTGCACTCATCGCTCGACTCCAGGTTTCCCCCAATGGACGTGGCTTGTGATTCGTCCTTTCCCAGTACGAACGACTTAATGTCGCCCTAAGGTTGGATGGGATCGTCGACGTTTGTTTTGGGGTCAAGGTCGATCGTTGTTATTTCCGCCCCCTCGGTTTTCGTGATGGTATGAAAGGTGTGACTTTTAGGCCAGCAACATAACATTGTCGAGCCGTTCGTTGATCTGCTCTTACTGTACAAACAATACCTTTTTCTGTGGGGAATTTCATTGCTAAGTGAGGAGTGGACACGATTGCTCCGAAAGCATTCAAGCAAGGTCGTCCATGTAGTGCGTTGTATGAGGTGTTTGCCTCTACCAGTAAGAACCTTATCCTGAGCTCTTTTGCCTCCTTATCTGTCCCGAGTCGAGTTCTTAGAACGAGATATCCTCGAGTATCTACTCTTTCTCCTGCGAAACCTACAATCTGCTCATTGAATGAGGCTATCAAATCTTCGGATAGATCCATTTTAAGGTTTGTCACATATATTCACACTATTGGGCGTTTGAGATTTCGTATGCTTATTTTTTTGTGCCCTTTATTTATGCGGCTGAATGTCACATATATTCACTATGTGACATATATGAGCTAAGCATAGTCCTTGCCACTATGATGATATGAGCTAAGCATAGTCCTTGGGATTCTTGTTTGCTGTGATTAGTGTTTGATTGATGATGCTTGGTGTGTGTCTATAAATATGATAGAAACCTGTTTGTAACTGGCTACTGGAAGGAAGCAAATAAATTGGCTGTGTTTATATAATATAAGCTTGAAATTAGTACTGAAATTAGCTTAAAATCAATTTACATACACTATCACTATTTTGTGTGAATCAAATGGCATGACAGATTTTGTAATTGATAATGAATGTTTGACCAATAAACTCAGTAGCTCTAACTAATTCCCCAATATCTTCAAGTGCATTCATTATATCCCTGAAGGAATTGAATTGACACAATAAATTTTTTAATTTGGCTAAAAGTTTCCAATAGCTGTGTAGAATATGATTTTTAATAATTCAAATTAACTTTACTTGACACTTTCTCTGTAATTGGAGAAGATAATTACCCTGGAGCTTTGTGGATCATGGGTTTCTGCAACCACATCCAAAGAAGTCATCCATCATCTTATCAGTATAATGATAGTTTATTAACCACATCCAAGTGAATTCATTGTATGCATAATGCATCCATTAAAGAGTGTGATGGAAATTTATTAGAAAAAAAAAATCAAATCAAGATTCAACCAGAAGCAAATGACTGAAATTTTATTCCAAAATATTTAAGACTGTCTTGAAACAGTAAAGAAATCAAAATCAAATTCAGTTTTATAACAAAATAGCTATTTTAGAAAAGGAAAAAAAGAAATCCAAAAGGCAAAGAAACATATCTTCTAACCTCCAAAAAATACTCAGCCTTGAGGCCATGGCATAATATAACTGCCCAAATCATAAAGGATAAATAGCATCTAAACACACTGTTGGGATATCTTATAATATCAATATTTTAACTTTGAATATTTTAGAGTATATTGAAAATTTTCTCTTAAAATTAGTTTTATAATATTTGATGATTTGTTTCTTTATTTCATTAGGATTATAGCATGTAGCTGTGAATACTTCAAATTTTATAAGAACATTATCATATCATTATACAACACCATACACAAGTAAATATTATTCCAAGGTGTATACTCTCTATTTTCTTCATAGAAGCTCTTCTAAACACCCCTAGATCAATCTAAAAGAAGCATACCGAACATCATTTTAAAACTCATAACTAGTCTCTTCATTGGAATTTAAAGCATTCAAAAGTAAAAGGAAAATCGCTGTAAATTTACATTAAATTCCCTACTTCCGTTAGCTGGTGGCACAGTTAATATTCAGTCACAGCTTGGTCTTATTGGGTATAATATGTTGTGAGAACTAAGACCAATGTCATTTGCCTCAAGAATTCAAAACTTTCTTTACATAACAATACCGTAAGAAGGTACTAGCAAATACCAACACCTTTTGAAAAACAGAATAATACTTACTGAAATGCTCCAGCAATACTTCTAGCATTTTGGACAATTTTGGACTAGATGCTCCATGAGACAAACTTTGCTGCATTAGTTGCCTTGCTTTAAAAATAACTTCACTTTTACTCATAAATTTTGCAAAATATCTGAAAGTAATCCTTATACAATCATTTTTCAGAACTTTAAATATATATATAAATATGTAATTCATAAATGTTGGCAATGACATAGTAAAATATTCCTACAAGGCCCTTACATAAATTAAATATCAAAAGACATGCACAACACGGTTAGAGAAGTTTCTTAGATATTCTGCTCTCAGCTATATCAAATAAGAGCGTAAAGTTAAATGACTTTACATGTAATAGAACATTGGTCTTCTATTAATGTATACATAGAAATATTACAAATAAGTGATTTAAATATGAACAATTTACCACAAAAAAATGCATTATGTAGACATCTCTATTGCATCTAGAAATTAATCAACCAAGCCATCACTTTTATGACATATCTATTGGCAATGGCGACTGACTAACATCTTTTGTTGTTTTAGAGTTTGGTGGTTCAGCTGTGTTAAATTCATAAGTAGACCATATGACGAGAGAGGAAACAGCATGCATGTTTAACTATCAAATCAACACTCCCAATATGCACTTGTCATCCCAATATGGTCTTTCCATTGTCTTGTCTTTATACATCTTGTCATTTCCTTAGGCCTTGTTCACTTGAGTGGATTTGAGAGAGAGTAATTGAGGGGATTTGAGAGGATTTGAAAATAATTTTTTTTGTTGATTATTTGAGTGAATTTGGAGGTAAATGAGATTGAATTTGGAACTAAATTTTTTTAATTTGTCACGTCAATCAAATCCTACATTAATTCTCACAAATTTTACTTTCAAATTCATTTTCACTTACCTCCAAATTGATTCAAATAAACCACAAAAAAATTTATTTTCAAATTCTCTCAAATCCCTTCAATTACTCTCCCTCAAATCCACTCAAGTGAACAAGGCCTTAGTGTTTTTTTTTTTCATACGGTGTGTTTTTCGTCTTACCTAAATTGTCAAGAAACACGAGTATATATACCATGTTACTATTTTGTGCGAATAAAAATGACACGATAAATTTTGTATTTGATCTTAATTGTTAATGAAAATTTTTCAGGATAATTGTTTGATATTGGACTCATTCTTATGTGTTACTATTACTAAAATGTCAAACTCCCCTTACATACAGAGATGAGAAATGAATACAACTTTTTTATTAATATATCCATTTCTGCAATAATAACCGAAACTAACATATGAGACTCTTTAGAGTGACAGAGACAAATTTCATAACTAATAGGGGAACTACTTAGTTTTGAATTCTTCAATTCCATAAACTTAGTACTACTTAGTTTTATAACCAGTTTAGTAAATTCATCTTATGTAGTGTTTCGTTGAATATCGTCACTTATTCTAACCTTTCAATCCTCTTGGCATGAACATAGGTTGTTTTAATGGACAAATGGTGAAGTGTTATTGTTGTTCAACTTTCTATTTCTCATTATATTTATGACATACTTACTATGCATTCGTCCATTTTCATAGGAAAGAGAGTGTGGGCACAAAGTTAGCAGAGGAAAAGTCTGGATAACTACCCATAAGAAGATCAATGGAGCTTTTGTTAGTGATGAGGCAAGAGAAATTGGAGTAAGTTTTATTCCTGTTACATATGTATAACAGTTTAGTGCAGCAAATATGAAATTTATAGATGTAATATGAAAATGAACTATTGAAAATGAACTTTATAATCAGTGATAATATATAAAAGGAAATGTTTGTTATCGTTAAAAAAATAGGGTAGTTGAAGTTAGCATAGCAGATAAATAAAAGAAAGATGAATAATTTTGGTTAGAAGGAAAGAAGAGAGATAGAAAAAGTTGAAGGATTGGAATTTATGATGATTGGTGGAAAAAGGAGTACAGAGAAGTTATCTTAGGGTAGTGAAGTTAATAATGAGTGGGGAGAGTATGGAAAAAAATGGGGAGGCAGAGGAAAAGAGTGAGTGGTGGTTAGCGTTTGCAGTTTCTGAAAAGCTGAAGGCGTGTGTCTCCAAGCCTGAGAGAATATGTGGCTTTCTTGTGTTCGGCCCAACTTCAACCCCCACTTTCCCAACATTCATTTCTCATTTCATTACTTCATATCATATTCATTTCTTACACTTGTCATTAATTTCATTCAAATGTTCCCAAAATATTTTAGTAGATGGATTCAGACCCACTGAAATTTAGTTCAAAAGCTGCAGTGAAAACAAAAGAAAAAGAAAAATACATTGATTCCCATGTCATTTCACCTCACTTCACTTCCCATCAACTTTTAAGAATTTTTTTTTTCTCTTTCTGTGCCAACATACAAATCAGGCGCCCCACTCCCTGTTTTTTTTTCTCCTTTGCAAATCGAATCAACCTCTGTTCTGTTCTCTTCTATGGGGTTCAAAGACTAAACCTTTCACGTTGTTTCTGTTTGAACCAAAGAAAACTGAAGTAAAAGTCTTCTGATAGTGTAGTAAAAATAGCCCTTTGAAATCTGGTTCTGGAAATTAGAATCGCAACTCTTTAATCTGGTGTTGTTTCTGTTTGGACTTAGAATCAAATTATTTGTGCATTGATAATTGTATATCTACTAATAATGAAATTGGGTGAATTGTTTTATCTGATTTAGATGATTTCACTATTTTATTAAATGTTGTATGTAGAAAAAAATTGAAGCATATGAATCTACAATATCATTGACTCAATCAAAAGAAATATCCAGTTCAGATTCATTGGCTCATGCTTTAGGAATCAAAGAGCATTGTGGACGCGTTCGCGGTTTAGGTTTGGGTCCTTGCCCATCTAAAGTCTTTGGAGTCCATGCTCGTTCTCATGGTGGATCATCTTCAACTTCTACTTCTAATGTTGAATTACAAACTCAGGTTAATGAATATTTTATCGATTACTTGGTTTTTTCTTTTTATGATCAACTTCTTAGATATCATTTTTCTTACTTTTTAAATAATTTCTTCTTTTAAAGGTATCTTCATTGACAACACAAGTCAATGAAATGAAGGCAGTGATATCATTATTGTTGCAAAATTATCCGGGTCAATTGCCTTCACAGCTTGCTACATTTCAACCATCATCGGTAATAATTGCTAAATTTATTTGTATGATCTTTTTTTAAATATATAACCGACTAACTATTATGTTATATTGTAGGTATCTGATCAAGGAAGTGTGCCAAACGATAAATGTAATGAAGAAGAAGAACCTTAGACATCTTTGTATTTAATTTTTAGTATTGAACATCTTTGTCTTTAATTTTTTATAGCAAAACTGTGTAGAGAATTCAAAATGGCATAACATTGAATTTTGTTTGGAGTGTGTCATTCTCTGAAAACAAACTTGTTCCATTGAAGGTTTATGGATCCATTAACAAAAGGAGATTATCCAAAATTTACAAAGAAGCATTCCAGATTGCTTATTAATTAATTTGATTTTATTGGCATAAATCACTACACTGCTAGATAGGTCTTTGATGCATCAGAATTAAGAAATTCTCAATTTCAACCAAAAAAAAAAGATCTGTATGCATTTCTGGCGGTTCGTAGAACCCCGGTTAGTTCCGGCGGTTCTAAAGAAACCCTTGGAAAAGGGATAGTTTGCAGAACCCAGTGAGTGTCGACGGTTTCCCAGAAACCCCTGGTAATAGGGGCGGTTTTAAGGAACCCTGGTTAGTTCCGGTGGTTCCCAAAACCCCTGAAAATTCGTAGAAAACCGCCGGAACCTTTGTGACGCAACTTTTCCCAGTGGTTCTTGTAATTCCTGGAAACGTATTTTCCGGGGGTTAAAATCCCAGTAACTTTGAAAAAAAACCCCTACTAAAATTGCATATTTTTGTAGTGAATATTAACAATACTAGTTACTTTAGTTGAAATGAGTTTTTCAAAACTAAAAATAATAAAAACTTATTTAAGATCAATAAAGTCTCAACAAAAATTAAGCATACTGATCTTATTATCTATTAAAAAAATGTTAAATGAAATTAATTACGACAAATTAATAAATAATTTCACATAAAAAAAATAAAATTTAATTAAAATTATGATACATTTTAACAAATTATTATTTTATTAGTAAATAAAATGACTACATGCTTAAGTTTATTTTAGATCTTTCAAACCCTTATCTCTACCAGCAACAGTAACATATTTAAATATTAGTGTAAGTCCAACAAATTATATTTAATGCATTCTAAAATATTTTAGATATATAAATACATCTAAACTTAAAATAAATATAATAGGTCAAACATCAAAAATATAATTTTTTTAAGACTTGTATTAAGCATGACTTCTCAAAGACTAATATTTGATCTGTTTCAAACATATTTGGTCTACAAACCTTAACTTAATAGGCCAAGGTGAGTTCATTGCACACATAACTGTCAACTAAAGTTGTGGTCCAACAGTGTCAAACTCTTAATATTTCTTATCATTTAGTGTTTTACTTTACATGATTTAGATTATGAGGGAAACAAATATATCTTCTTTCAATAATAGGTTTTGTTCTTAATATCTTAAATAATAGACTTATTCAACATACCATCCCATATATGTAATCACAAGGCATCCAATATCCAACATAATATACATTAACTCAATCAAAATTTATAACCCTCTAAAATTTAAACTATCAATAATATATATTATAATCCATGAGAAAGTTTTAAAAAGCTTATATTCAAACAAAATGTAAATATAAAGTTACTCAAATATATAAATGCCAATATTTACAAAAAATAAATCAAAATAAAAATTTTCTCCTCTTCCATATTCTCCTTGTAGTGTCACTAGTGCAACGAAAAGATATTGTCTCGGTTGTTTTGGCTTTACGACAACGATTGCAGAACTGTGATATATTCAAATAAGATAAAAAGTTGATACTTTTGGCCTCGGTTCAAAAACTGAGACAAAAAGCTTAGAATTTTGCCTCAGTTCAAAAAAACCCGAAGCTCTAAAGCAAAAAAAAATTGGGTCTATTACCTCGGTTGGATCTAGAACCAAAGCAATAGACCCTTTTTTGCCTCAATTTTTACTAGAACTGTTGTCTAAAGTATTTTATTTCTTAAAAAAATTTGATTGTTTTTGTAACTATTTCAGATCACATAAACTATATTACATTATACTAGAAACACAGAAAAAAAAACACATAAACAAACCTGCACACAAAACACTGTCCAAAAAATGTTGTTTTCTATTTATCGGGAAAACCGATGTCAAATTGCGACGATTTTATGCTTCAATTGCGACGAAACCGATGTCAAATTGGTGAGTTAAAATCCTTAATTTTTTTTACTAATGTGTACATAATTCACACCAAACACATGAAAAGATAAGGTATTAACATTAAAACATATTATATATAACATTTTATAATCCAACTCCATATATATAATATTTTATAAATATTTGAATTAATTTTGTATTGGTTATGTAAGATAAATGAGTTTTACTATAATAATCCAATAACATCTCATCTTAACTAATAGTTCTGCCTTTCACCGGTCGGTTCCGCCTTCCATCGTTCGGCTATCTGATCTCCATCCTAACTACCATCGCTTCACTGTTCAATTGCTTATTGTTTTCTGTTATTCTCCTTTCCTCTGTATATATAGGCATTAACTCATATCTCTTTGTAACAATTTTTTACATTGATTAGAAATATTTTTCGTTTATCTTCTAAAGGCGTGTTCCCTGTTCTCTCTCTCTCTATCTCAATTTGTGAGTTTGCTTTCTCTTTTTGTCATAATGTTTGTAAGTGCACAACAGCTTCGCCTGCAGCTTTTCTCGTATCAGAGCTCTTCGATTGAAGAGCTCTGTTGCGCCACTCTGACCCCTTCTATTTTTTTTTTCTTTCTTTCTTTTTCTTGGTCTTCTTTATGCCTTCTTTGTTCATTTTTTTCATAGGCTTCCTGCACAATGACGGATGTCCATGACCAATACTCTAGTTTCCTCTACCTACATCCTAGTGAAAGCCCTGCTCTCTCTCTCGTTTCCCCTCTCCTTGAATCTACCAACTATCACGCTTGGAGCAAATCCATGTTCACTGCCTTAAGCGCCAAGAACAAAGTTCAGTTTGTTGATGGAACAACTGTGCAACCACAAACGGAAGATAACACTTACAATGCCTGGAAGAGATGCAATAATATGGTGGTCTCTTGGTTGGTTCATTCTGTTTCTCCAGACATCCGTCATAGCATTCTTTGGATGGACAGTGCCCAAGCCATTTGGGATGATCTGAAGTCAAGATTTTTCCAAGGAGACCTCCTCCGTATTTCAGAATTACAGAATAAAGCAGCATCCTTGAAACAAGGCAACAGTAACGTGACTGAGTTTTTCACCAAGCTTTGTGTCATATGGGATGAGCTTGAAAGCTTTCGGCCTAAACCAGTTTGCTCCTGTGCGGTTAGATGCTCCTGTAAATTGGTTCCTATAATTTCAACAAAGAAAACATGAGGATCACGTTTTGCAATTTTTTCGTGGTTTAAATGAACAATATGGTAATATCCAGTCCCACGTTCTGTTAATGGACCCTATGCCTCCTATTTCTAATTTTTTTTCATATGATGTGCAATAGGAAAGGCAGGTCATGAATAACACTTTTCTCAATGGATTAGAAATAAAAAATGTTGTTGCTATTAATACCTCTGGTTGCTCTTATTGTGGCAAGAATGGCCACACAGATTCAGTTTTCTTCAAGAAACATGGCTTCCCCACTAGCAAGAACTCTACTAGAAGGAAGATTTGCTCTCATTGTGGGAAGATCGGTCACATCGTCAACGTCTGCTACAAGAAACATGGGTTTCTTCCTGGCCATAAATTTCATAATGGAAAAATTCTTATGACCAACAGTCAAGACACCAAGAA
Source organism: Vigna angularis (assembly GCF_016808095.1). NCBI lineage: Eukaryota > Viridiplantae > Streptophyta > Magnoliopsida > Fabales > Fabaceae > Vigna > Vigna angularis. The sequence continues at coordinate 12,977,854 of NC_068978.1, read as the reverse complement.
TGGTGACCTAGGGGAGACTGTTAATCCAGAAGTTCGTTTGACACAACAACAATAAAAATCCCTCATGGCTCTTATCAACCATCCTAATGATACAGAAGTTGCATCAGTTAGCCAAATTAGTTCCATGATCCCTAACTCCACTAATTTAGGTAAAACCATTTTTACTCTTAATTCACACGAAGGCCAAGGTATTATCTCTTGGATTTTGAACTCTAGCGCAACATATCATGTTGTCTCTTCTCTTACCAACTTATATTCTTATAAAAACATTACTCCTGTCACCATTAACCTACCGAATGACATGAAAACTACTGCCACTCATAAATGAATTGTTAAAATTAATGAACAAATTTTTCTAAAAGATGTTCTTTTTATTGCAGATTTTTGTTTTAATCTTAACTCTATATCCAAGTTGGTTGCCCATAATAATCTATGTATTATATTCACTAACTCAAATTGCTTCATTCAGGATTCGACCACCAACAACAAGATTGATTCAGTTGAGATACATGGAGGACTATACATCTTCCGTGGCCCTATCCAAACCACACAACGATTTGCTCATTCCGTTGAACGACATCATATACCTCGATCGACCTGTAACAATATTTGGCATAATCGCCTAGGACATTTATCTGATTGTAGATTAAAAATTTTAAGAAAAAAACATAGCTACATAGACAAAAGAACTGATAATTGTAGTGTTTGTCATACTGCTAAACAGAAAAGGCTTCCTTTTCCTCATAGTACATCTCATACTTTAAATGCTTTTGACCTTATTCATATTGATATCTAGGGACCCTGTTCCAATCCTTCATTGCACTCTCATAGATATTTCCTAACCATAGTGCATGATCATACTAGATACACATGGATTCATTTAATGAAAAACAAATCTGAAACTCGCCAACATATTATTCATTTCATTACATATGTTAAAAACCAATATAAAGTCAGCATCAAGACCATTCAGTCTGATAATGGCAGCGAGTTTGTTATGACAGTTTTGTTGAATTCTAAAGGCATTATACATCAAAAAACCTGCATTGAAACCCCTCAACAAAATGGTATAGTTGAGCGGAAACATCAACATCTTTTAAATGTTACTAGAGCTTTACTTTTTCATTCCAAACCCCCCATACATTTCTAGACTTATGCTCTTAACTATGAAACTCTCCTCATTAATATTATGCCTATCCCTTTTCTCAATAATAGCTCACCACATCACATGTTATATCAAACAAATTTCAATTTTTCTAGATTAAAGGTCTTTGGTTGCCATTGTTATGTTAGCACCCTTCAAGCCAATAGGAAGAAACTTGATCCCCATTCCAAACCTAGTCTCTTTCTTGGTCTGCACCCCACTACAAAATGTTACATTACATATGATCTCACCACCCATGATATTAAAATTTCTCGAAATGTTATTTTTGTTGAATTTGAATTTCCTGATATTACTCATGATGATGCTACTGACATTCCTTTTTCTCTTCCTTTACACAATACCCAACTTGTTTATGATGATGATAACATTCACCCTATTGTTCACACTCATAATCTGCTCATAATTGATAACCATGCCAGGATAATGCAAAAAATGAACCTCACACCCCTAGACAGACCACTAGAGTTAGAAAACCCCCTGCATACCTAAAAGATTTCCAAATATCTTCCTACAACACCACAAACACTAAATACCCTATTGATAGTGTTTTGACTTTTGACAGATTATCTCCTGCCTATAAATCCTTCATTTTTTCTCTAGATAGTCTTGTTGATCCCTAGGATTACAAGAAGGCCATGCAACATGCAAATTGGCGACAAGCAATGAAGGAAGAACTCACTACCCTCGCTCAGAACAAGACTTGGACTCTCACTACTCTCCCTCCTCACAAGAAAGCCATCGACTATAAGTGGGTCTATAAAACCAAGCAGAAAGTCGATGGCACAATTGAAAGATTCAAGGCTCGTCTCGTCGCCAAAGGGTATACATAATTAGAAGGTATTGATTACTTTGACACTTTCTCACCAATTGTTAAACTTACTACCGTTCGGTTAATCCTATCCCTGTCGGCTGCAAAGAATTGGCATCTAAGACAACTAGATGTCAACAATGCCTTTTTGCACGGTGATTTAAACGAAGAAGTCTACATGCAACCCCCACCAGGTATCACTCTTTCTACTCCAAATCAAGTGTGTCTCCTACACAAATCTCTCTATGGCTTGAAACAAGCAAACAGATAATGGTATGACAAGTTATCCTCTTTCCTTCTCTCTCATAAATTTACTCAAACATCTGGTGACCGCTCTTTATTTACTCATCACAATGGTGACACAATCATCATCTTATTAATCTATGTTGATGATATTATCCTTATTTGCAATAACATGCATGCAATTGATAATATTACTACTCTGATAAATGAAAATTTCAAAATAAAAAATATGGGTAACTTGTCTTACTTCTTGGGTTTTCGAGGTTGCTCGTAACTCTACAGGAATTCATCTATCAAAGCGCAAGTATGCACTCGATCTTCTCAATGAAACTGGGATGCTCGCTGTTGCCCCCGTTAGCACGCCCATGAATTTCTCCACAAAAATTTCTTCCGAAGGACAGCCACTTAACGACCCTACTGTCTTTCGCCGCGTGATTGGGTGCCTCATTTACCTCACTAACACACGTCCGGACATTACCTATGTTGTTCACCGTCTTAGCCAGTATGTTGCCTCACCAACTCAAGCTGCCTTCCACATTCTTCGATACATCAAAAGTACATATGGTAAAGGCATATTTCTCAAAGCTACCAGCAACGTCACCTTAAAGGCTTACAGCGATTCTGATTGGGCTGGATGTCTTGACTCACGAAAATCCACCACTGGCTATATTGTTTACCTCGGAGACTCACCAATTTCATGGAAATCTAAGAAGCAATCCACTGTTTCACGTAGTTTCTCTGAAGTTGAATATCGTGCCCTTGCACAAACCGTTTGCGAAATTCAATGACTTACCCACCTCATGAGCGACCTTAACCTCCCTTTCTCCCAACCTGTCACCATCTTCTGTGATAACCAATATGCCATCAAGATTGCTATTAATCAAGTTTTTCACGAATGGACAAAACATATTGAGATAGACTGCCACCTTATCCACGAGAAAATCCAACAAGGAATCGTTAAACTACTTCGTGTTCATTCCACTCTTCAACTTGTTGATATTCTCACAAAGTTGCTTCCTCCTTCTTCCTTCCACCACATTAATTCCAAGCTTGGCATCATAGACATTTATGCCAAGCTTGAGGGGGGGTTGTCAGAATTCAAAATCCTAACCACTACCGCTCGGTCACGGTCATGCGGTCATGCCTCGCTCGGTTCCATTGTTCTCTACTCTATTCCGCCTTCCACCGCTTGGTTCCATCTTCCATCACTCGGTTCTGCCTTCCACCGCTCGGTTCCATCTTCCACCACTCGGTTCTGCCTTCCATCGCTCGGTTCCGCCTTCCATCGCTCGGCTATCTGATCTCCATCCTAACTACCATCGCTTCACTGTTCAACTACTTATTATTTTCTGTTATTCTCCTTTCCTTTGTATATATAGACATTAGCTTATATCCCTTTGTAACAACTTTTTACATTGATTGGAAATATTTTTCGTTTATCTTCTCAAGGCACGTTCCCTGTTCTCTCTTTCGATCTCAATTTGTGAGTTTGCTTTCTCTTTTTGTCATAATGTTTGTAAGTGCACAACAGCTTCACCTCAGTTTTTCTCGTGAAGAAATATCAAGTTTTCTTCTTAGCTTAGTCATGATACATCCAATGAAGCCCTTATGATGTTGGCAGGTTTGTGAAAATATTTAACTCTATATTAAAACAAAAAGGAAATCTAATTTGTATAAAATTAGTGGTGGAAGAGATAAAACACACATCCTTATACATTAACTAGTTCATATAGTAATTTCTACTTGAATGAATTTTTGAAATTTTGTAATTAGAATATTAAATACTAAAATTGAATTCAGATGTGCATATGAATTTGGAATATGAAATCACAAATTTAAAGACAAAAGTAGTGGTACCAGATTTTAGTACCACCCAACAAACTTCTTGAAACTGTTCAAGCCATAAAATCGAAGTTACAAGAATCTTTGCAAAAGATATTAAATACAACAAAAACCTTTACAAACACTAGTATACACATAATCCAGAATCATGAAACAAATCAATGGAATAAAGTAATGTTCACTAGTACATTTCAAAGTACTGATTAATAAATTTAGTATGGAGTGGTAACAATCAATGAAAAAGATTGCGAGAGCGAAGGTTATAATTTTTCATAGCTGTAATTGAATTCTCTGTAACATCTTCTGGAGGTATGTAATCAGGATCATGAAGGCTATTAACATCATCGGGTAAATCAGCATCTATCCATTCAGACCAATCCTCGTAATCAGTATCCATGTCACATAACAATTCTTTTTGGTTTTGCATGGTGTTAACTTTATTCATCAGTGTTAACAGCATTTGATGGTTCAGAGTTTCATAGTCCCTGCAAGATTAACAAACAATTCTGAGATACAAAATTTATATTCAAAATAGCATTTTTATTATTACTGTTTATCAATTTACTTGTATGTGCAAATGGCATGTAGCAGTTGAACCGCAGCGGCTACCATGAATAATAATCTTGCCACATTTATTATCCATGTTTGGTGCTCAATGTTGTCACTTGTTAAACGAATAACGAGTACTTCCACAAAGAAAGTTGCAAAAAGCTCTGTAAAGAACCAATAATATTTAGTCAAAATTATATAGTTTGAAGTTTATATAAACTAATAGCACTAGTCAGTACATACCAATATATAGGAACGGTCTCATATTGTATGTTTGCTTCGTACTAGTCAACATGAAGATGACAAAGATTGATATGGAATAAACAACGAAAGCTTTGATCATTCTTGATTCAAGTAACAAGGCATTTTGCAGAGCAAAAATTCTGTCTAAAACAACAAACATGGAAGCCTGCTTTGATTCAAAAGATTCCTGTAAATTAGAAAAAGAGAGTTTTGGTTAAAACTTCATGAAGCACAAAAACCTGTAGTCTACAAGAAATTGCAAACCTGAGATGACAATATTGACTTCGAATTTTCCATCAAACGATCATGAAATCCTTGAATCTGTTCCTGACGTTGAACAAGCTCTTCATGCTGTCTATGCCCATATTCAGCAAAATACTGTAGAGTTTTCCTGCAACACACCAGGAAGCTCAACTTTTTCCTTAAATAATCCATGTATGTATACAAATTTATGAGTTAACTTGTGTACCTGCTCTCTTCTATTGCTTTGGATTGAAACTGAATCAATGAGTTTAGAGACTCAAGTGCTGTGGATTGTCCATCTAAAAGTTGGTGTTGCTTATCTAAGGAAAGCCCAGCCATATTCCCAATATCTTCAGCTTTGCTTTGCAGAGTGTTCATCCTTGATGACATGGCATCTCCAACTTTAATTACCTCATTCTCTATCTCAATGGCTTCATCCCTTAACTTTCCAATTTCTTTTCCCAAATAATTATAAGATTCTTTGAGCATTGTTACCCCATCCTCCAAACTTCTCTTCATATCCTCTTGACCTTCTTGTAATTGTGATTGTGATAGTGAAATTTGTGTAGTTTGCTCATAAATATTCTGTGAATGAATCAACACAGAATCTATGTGGCCTTCCAGATGTCTAGCAGTTTGAGCTACTTGTTGGGTATGGCTGCCAATTAAATCAAGTGAATCATGAATTCTCTGAGAGCCTTGTAATAGATGTTCTGATTTCTCTTCAATGTTATCTAACTTGTCCTCAACATACTGGGCTGAACTTTTTAATTCAGTCACAAGTCTCTCAGTTTCATGTTTGAATGCATACGCCCTATAAAGTGTACAGAACATTAGTCAAGTTGAGACAAGACAAACACAGAAAATAAATAACAAAATATAGATTGGTTAAAGGAACTTCACTTAACTGCAACTGATAACAAATGATGTTGGTTTCAAGGTAGAATTCAAGGTAAACCTTATGGGCAAGGTCGTCTAAAGTTCTCAAGCATGAAGCCATAGAAGCTTTGTGGTCACAGTGGGGAAAAGGAGATCTGCCAGAATCCCTCTGAAAGCAATCACTTAGGTGCCAAGCTAATCTTGACCTCTTCTCATCAACAGCCAAGATCTCAGAACACCCAGCAAAAAGATGTTGATATGCATTTTGCCAACAAGAGTTTGAGGTAATCATTTTCTTCTGAGCATTATCTATTAATTTCACTCCCTTTTGGTCGTTGAAGACCTCAATGGAGAACTCTGCACTGGAACCTCTAAAATTGCCTCCAGAATAGGTCCTGCCACTGGAAGGAGTCTCCTTTGATGATGAAAACCATCCCCATGACTCACTTCTTAGCAAGAATGACAACAAAATAATAACAGCTAGAAGAGGACTCTCACCACCACCCATAGGAGAATTTAATCATACAATTTACGTCCAAGTTTCACAACCCTGCATCAAACAACATAAACAATTACCCCATGTTGCATTAGAAAAATAAGAAGCGAAATTCAGAATATTGAAATAAATTGATAAACTAAGACACTCCTTATATGCCAAAATTAAGATAAAATTTCACCAACAAAGCAGAGGGCTGTTTTCTGCTCAGAAAACTACAACATTTTCTGTGACAAGGAAACAAAGGCTGTAACACTACACTATGAATTAAGACGGTTGGTTCTAAAATTATCTACTCCTAATTATATTCAATTTTGTTTCAATTGCAGTATATGCACTTCACAACTAAATGGAGAGACAACGAGAGAGTAAAAATTTATATGGAAAGTCTAGATTTGCATATCCTCTATTTTCAACTTGTTGAGTGTAGCAATAATTTAAGGTTAATTTGGGATATGAATGAAGGGATATATAAGGAAAGAGAAACTTGGGATCCAAGAAATATAAAGTCGGCAGGCACAAAGCAAAGTGAAGTAGGAAACTTTCCTTTTATTCAAACAAAAAATCACAAAAAACAAAGAACATGTCATCATTTTGAATTTCAGATAATTCATTATTCTAAAAATACTTAACATCACGAAAGGAACCGTTTGTATCAATCAAACACTTATCATTCTCTACGAAAATATACCTGAGAAAAAAAAAAAGTGTAAACATCCACCATCAAACATTTAACATAATTGTCTTCAATTAAAATAAAATAACTACTAATGAATTGCGTAAAACAACATCAACAATTTTTTAAACATGGTAAAGCAAAGCAAGAAAGTGTTAAAGAAAAATCTGTGGTATCCTTTTATGCTACGACTAAAGTGATGTTAAAATCTGAATTTTGATGGCTATTTAACAAGTAAATTAATAATATTATGTTATTCTCGAACAGAAGGGACAAACCTGAAGCGTGAAAACGGGGCGTTTGGAGTTTGGAAGATTGTGAAAATGAAGTTATAAAAAAGCTCATATGAACAGAAACCATTGGACAAAACTCTTTCCCGTTGGAAAGACATAAAAGAATATAACGCTACGTTTAGTCAAAAAGGCAGTAACAGTTACAATACTTCTTAAGAACGAAGTCGTGTCTCATCACAAACTTCAAATTTTCGAAACATACTTTCACCAGAAAATTTTCAATTCAAATATAAGAGACATGATTTTTCTGAGTTTTGAAAAAAAATATGTTCGTGTTTTGTGTGTGTCTGTATGTATTTATATAACTTATTGATTGAATTATTTTAAAGAGCGTCTATTTTTGTTGGATTAAATTATTGAACTACTTTTAAAACTTTTCTATAAGTAATAGTTTATTAACCAATATTAACTTTGAGTAGACTGCGCGTAAAGATTTGGAAGCTCAAATGAAATAAAGGAATATGTTTAATTGCGATATTTGTGAAGTAAATTCTTAAATTCATATAATTTTCAAGCAAAATTTCATAGTTTACCAAAAAAATCAAGTTGATATAACAGAAATGGAAATTAAAGAGTAAATACGTATTTACTTTTTAAGACAATAAGATTCCATTAAAAAGTTAAATTGAAAATACGTAGTTAAAAATTTAGTGAAATCACGAGACTTTGAAGAGTTATTTAAATAAATCAACTTTAAATATGCTCATGAAAAGTGACTTTAAATATTTTCTACACATTCACTCACAGTAACTTTTAGGATGTATTTCTTTTATAATATCTTTAATATTTCAAAATTAACTTTATGTTGTGTATTGGTGGTGATTTCATAAATGTTAAGAGAAACTTACCATTAGAAAAAAACTTGCATCAGTTAAGAAGTTTGAATAATTTGTAGGAGATGAAATAATATGAGGAATGAGATGGAACTATATATACCTCGAGTGGAATAACTCTCATACCACTCAAATGACTTTAGTTTATGAATCTTTAAATATGAATCTAATTCAACCTACATTTATATATATATATATATATATATATATATATATATATATATATATTACACAAAAAAAAGGCATGCTTAATATAGTATTTTACCATGTAACTTCGAGATTTAATAATGGTTAAAATTTAATATTATACAAGAGAAGTTTAACACGAGACAAAGTTACAATGCTCTTAATGAAGATACTAAAGCACACCTCAATTCTGTGTTTACAGACAGAAAGGGAAGCAAAATCCACTACCAAATCCCAATATTCAATCAATATTGATTCTAATAACTTTTTTTGTTCTTCTTCCCGCTGAACTGTTTCCTGCCTCAGGGTTTGATGGAAATTTCCTCTCTTCTTTAGATGGCTCCAAATATGCCAGTGGCCAAGACTGGTTACTGTTCTGCTTCACATTGCTGGAATCTACAACATTGTGATGCTCTAAAATTCAGACACTTAGTAATTAAACAAGTCATGTTGAAAATCTGTAGTGATGAAACAATGATTGTAGATATGTTGTAAAAAGGTTAATATTATCTGTAATCAAGTATGAGTCACAATAGCACACCCCATTTATAGACAGTATGTTCAGATTAGCATGCACCAACATGAATTTCGTCTGTCAAATGTGTAGCCTGGTTATTAAACATGCTTGCTATATCACTATCACCTTACTGTACTTGACATTGTAGAGTTGAACATATTAGAATATTTATGTGGCAAATACGTCTGCAAACTATGAAAATAGTAAGGTTGTTGGTTTGTCGCAATGCAATAGTAAGGTTGTTAGTTTGTTGTTACCTTAGAAGTCCCACAAAGTAGGAGACCAATATGTTCATAGTTGTGGGAGAGATAACATAAACTGTACCAAAACAACTCAACAAAATGGAAAATTTTACTTCACCAAAAACATACCTAAGCATTATTATGTTGCAGTAAGGTAACTGTTTAAAAGAAGCTTAAGAAGACTTCTCTATCCATACAGAGGATGTAAGATGTGAAATATGATAGGTTCAAAGGGAAGGTTAACAGTAAAACTATGATTTAGTTTATTGTATGACAGACAGTTTTAACTGTCTCTAATGTAGTTACTTGTCTTTATTGGTTGCATCTGACTTCTATATAAAGTCAGAATGGACAGTTTAGCAGTTTCTATTTTTTATTTTTGTAACTTGTGAAGGTTAGGAAGGGAGAGTGTGGTTCTCTCTAATAACCAGAAAGTTGTATGCTGTGTGAGTCCTTTCTTAAGAGGAAACTCAGTTAATGTTATATTATATTTTACAGTTTAACCAGTGCATTAGTATAGGTCTGTAATACCTATCAAAATATTTCAGGCAATTAACTTGAGAAGATACAAATCAGTTTATCAAACCATATCTGTGCATGCAGGCTTTAATTATTTTCTCATGGATGGAACCTTACATAAATGCAGTTATATGAATTTTGAAAATTTAAATTGAACATCATCTGTGGATACGAATATGGCAATAAATTTCACTAAAAGAATTCATTTAAGATATCGTTTTAGTGGTTAACATCTATATAATTGTATAAGCTCATCAAATCCTACACTCTCTGTTTTGAATGACAAATTGCAGTGTAAATTAGGTCCAAATATTTTTTCTTCCACAGATTATCATGCCAAAATAACCACATATAAAGCATAGAACAACAAAATACAAATACATGTCAGGATATTTTTGAAATTGAATATTACTTTTAAAAACAAAAATGATCATGATAAAAATAAACTAGATAGAGCATACATCAAGCAGAATATTTAGGAAATAAATCAAATCCTACCCCCGCTCATATGTACATCAAATCCAGGCAATCGTGCCATATTATTTCCTTTCCATGCTTCTTCAAATCCTACAAGTTCGTCTGAAGAATCGAAAAAGACACATCAGCATTGAAAAAAAGGAAAAAAAAATCTATAACTTTTTATATTGTAAACTAATAATCACATAGAAACAATGAACAAACCTTCATTAAGATTGTGCAATGTCTGGGTTGTATCAACTTTACCATCTGAGTCAAGCTTCCTAAAAACCGAATGACCCTACATGTACATATAGCATAAGCGAGCTTAACATTTACGTTAAAATAAATTCTACATTTTCGTTGATACTAAAAGGGAAGTTAAAGAAGAACAAAGACCAAACTATAATTTCATTATCTTTTCTAAAAGGAGATTTTGTTTTTCTTGATTGAAGAAAAAACAATCATAACAATTATGAGCCTCCTTCAAGTTCACTTCACACATAATGTTTTACTACTTTTTTTGTGTACCTTTAACATTGACATTTGTTGCAACATACACTAAAGGTGCATTCTTAGATCAATCAAATATACACACCTTGTCATGGATTCCTCTGCTAATCCGATGTGTTGCTTGGCCTGTTGTTGAGTCAGCTTCTTTGTTCTCCTCCATTACCACCTGATTCACAAAGATAACGTTAAAGCAAACAATACTACAAATGGCAATAATAATCCTAACAAGTGACACTAACACAAAATCCCATACCCCATTAGCCCCCATCTTTCTGGTTCTAGTAGAAGTATAATATGCACCATCTATTCCACCATAAGTTACTCTGCTACTCTGAAAAGAAAATTTGTTAGCCTTTGAGGGTTTGGTCTTGTAAAGGTCATTCTTGTATGTTACATCACTGTTCTTCCTTTCTGCAACGAATCAAACAAAACAATTACATATGAGTAAAGCAAATAAAAGAAATGTTTGTCCAAACATAACCCTCCTCCTAGGACCAGGTATTAAACAACAAGCTCAGGGAATCGAAATATCCAAAGCTTTAAAAAGCTGTGTACAACCACGATTTCAGTTCAAAATAACTGAAAAAAATAAAGGTTTTGTAACAACCACACAATCACAATTGTGGTCACATTGATCAAAACGTGGACAAATTTTCATAATATCATGCAATGTGACAATCGAGAAGGTGACTGCAACTAAACCTTAAAACACCTAACAATCATAAAATAGAAAATACAATAAAAACAAAAAAGAGAACGTACCACTAACATCATCATCATCTGGATGCTCAACCGATGGTTCCACGGTTGATCTAGATTTTTTCTGATCAAAATCATTGTCTCCATCTTGAGGGCAATCATCAGAGTCTAACTCTTCTATAACTACTCCTTTTTCTCTGTTTGGATTTTGCATTGCTCTCGATGCAGAATTTGAACCAAACAAGCTATCAAAAGGGTCTCTGAAGAAGGGATCGTCAAATGGGTCCCTGCCTCCAAAAAGACTTGGCATCATTCTTTCGTGAAATCCAAACCCACCAAAATCTCCAAACCCTCTTGGTTCAAAAATACCATCCCGAACTTCTCTACCCTTTTGCATCTTCTGTATCTAATCTAATCTTCACAAAACAAAAACACATCAAATGAGCAATCAAAAAGGTAATCCAAAAACTCGAACAATAACCTTATACCAACAGTAGCATACAATGCTCGTAACTCCGAAACAATACTGAAGAAACATGAATTATAAAAAGCAATCACAAACAACAATTTTGCATGTCTCGTAATATTTCTTGATGAAATCGTTGTCACCTATAGAGAATGAGAAATGTGGCTTTATAAAGAATAAACAAAAGGGATATCAAAACTTCAAGTTGTTGCAGTGAAAATCTTTGAATGCACAAAAAAAAATGTTGAGATGTTGTTACCTGAGGAATAGAATTTGAATTGAGGGTGAGAAGAATAACGAAGAACGGGAAATCCTATGACATGAAACTTTGTAATAAAGGGACCAATTTATATGGTATAGACGCAACACTAAGAGAAGGACACGTCGATTTTGAAACTAGAACCTTCTGGCTCTCTCTCTCTACGGTGGTGCAATTTTTCATACTATCTTTATTTTTATGCACTATTTTCTATATTATCAAATTAACCAAATTGGGATAACTTTAAATTTGGATGTTTGTTTGGTTCACTTTTATTTTATTTGTTTAAAAGTTATGGATTGACGAGAAAAAGGAAAATTTCTTATACGGGAATTAAATATTAAAGTAAGTCGTAATTCAGAATAAATAAATAAATTTAAATGTAAAAGGAGTAATATATACGATTCTAAAATTTTCCAACAATTTGAATCGTACCAGTAAATAATTATCATCAGACTTTTTTTTTAAAGAAGCAGTCTTATTTAAGATAACTTCGGTTACTTTTTTAATTAAAATTTGCGGAATTAAGCTTTTGAAAATTAGTATTTGAATTCTTAATCTTCTAAATTATTTGATAAAAAATAAAAAGTAAGACGAAAATTCAAGTGAGAAAAGAGAAAATGAAATTTAACTTTTATAAACATCATTCGTTTGTGATTTTTATTTTATTAAATTCGACTTTTATTTCCTGCCTTTATGATTTGTTTTTTCATCCATGTTCATTTTAAAATAATCATTTTATTTTTTCGATTTTATAATAACAATAATGATTTTCAATATTTTCATAGGGTATAAAACTTTTTCACAAATAAGTATTAGACACGTTATTGTAGGCATTAGACCGTCTACAAGTAGTGTTGAACCCTTAAAGATTTTTGTAAGTTTTTAGAAAACTTTTTAAAACAAAAGTAAGGAGAAAACAGATTTTTATACTGGTTCACTCCAATTTGAGCTAGAATGAGTTCTTCCTTAAACACTTTTAAAGGGATTTATCAATTTTCAAAAGATTACATACGAATTTGATTACTCTTGGTTTTACAAACTATCCCAGCTAGTTAGATGACCACTCCTATAACACTAGTCCAACTGAATAGATCATTTAATTTCATTAAGTTAAACTAGCAAGTATTTTGATTCATTTCTGAATCTACAAAACAACAAAGCGTTTTTCAAATACAAGTAAAAATGTTTAGTCTTTTCATGATTATATAAATTCAATATAAAGAATATCTAAAAACTTGTAAAAAACTTTTCTTTTTCAAAGAGAAAGTCTAGATGACGTAAGCTTGAGAAAGAGAAAAGCCAGTGTAAGCGTAAGAAATAAAAAATCTTGATTCTTGTTTTTTTTCTATTCATGCAATCCTCTTTATATATAGGCTTCTATGAAAAAGATCTCTTACTCAGAGCATTGACTTTTTATTATAAAAATTGCTGACAAAATCACAAACAATATTTCCTAAGGCATGTAGTTTCACTGTTCTTAAGGACTTATCTACAGTGTGTTGCGCAAGTCCTCCAAGATACAACAAGAACTTCCTAGAAATTTCTAATGATCTCAGAACTAGCAAGAAACCCTAAAAAGAGTATAAAACAAATCCATGACATTTTTAGAAAAGAAAAGGAGAAAGGATGAAACTAAGAGGAAGGAGAATGAGAGAAAATGTTCTGTGTTTAGGAATGCGGGAAATGCTCTATTTATAGAGCGTGAGGCAGCCCCCTAGGTGAGAAACTTGGTCAAAAAGTGTTGCCATAATAATGAATAATAAATAAATTAAAAATGAACGTTGCACCAGAGAACGTTTTGCCAATAATAATGAATAATAAAAACTTACCGTTTTCACTTTTGAACGTTGCCGATGTTCAAATCCAACGTTTCTTTTGGAAAATGATTGTATATAAAGCAATAACGCAAATCTTTGTTCCGATGGTTAAACAAAAATTAAAAGAAAGATAAGAAACTTATCCTGGGTTTCATAGGTTGTAGTGCATCAAAGCTGGTATAAAAAGCTATATGAACCACTTTTAGATCAAAAAACTTAACACACAATGTAGTTGGTATAGCAAGTTATATGAACCAAAGACATTTAACGTGTGTTAGAGGTTTATCGATCAAAATACACCCCCACAATCCTTATTGTTATCGTTGTATTGCGCTTACTAGACCATGCACATGTTCGGTATTCATGAGTGCTCTAGAGATCATGCAAGTAGCCGCACTTGACACTTATATAGGTGATTTCATCAAGTGTATGTTTCAAATCATACACCACCCATAAGGGATATGAAAATCATTAAAAACTTTGTTTAAGCTAAAATTCTTTCACCATATAGAATTTTAATGACAAAGTTTAACCTCTCATAATGCAATCTCTAGCACTTTCACACACATCATAGGAATGAAAAGAATTGATATCAATTTAATGCTATCAAAACTAATGAGTGACTTGTTTTCACCCATATAAACCTTATTCATGGGATCTCCAATCACAAAGGTTGGGTTACCATCAGTTGTTTTGTAGAAAAAGTGATGCCTTATATCTCAACCAAGAGGAGGGAAGGTGAATTGGTTAGTCCTTTAAAAAATAGTTCTTTTCAAAAGCTTTTCAAAATCTGAGGTTTTCTTGAAATCAACTTGACAAGTATATGAACAACAATAAAAGAGAAGGAAGAGAAAGATCAACACAGATTTATACTGGTTCAGTCAAGCCTACATCCAGTCTTCCTTCAACAACCTTAGTTGAAGGGAACCACTATATTGATAGAGTTTACAAGCAAGAATACGAGAACTCCCCTCTCAATGCACTCTCCTTCCCCAACTCAATATCACCTATAGTACAAGATGTGAATCACCTCACAATCTAATCCCAACTTTTTGTAACCTTTAGAGCAATCCCAACTCTAAATGCAGAACACACAGGTTCTCTTCTCGGCTCACAACAATAGGGAACACAATCCTCTTGATTGTAGTGTAGACACTGATCTTCAAAGTATACACCTCAAGTACAGAATATGATCAGGAATGTGTAAGAACAATTATCTTGCAAGAATCTTGATGAATTTTCTTCCAAATGAATGATCTTAATTCTCCAAGAAGTTTAGGACACTCCTGCAATCAATACTTAACAAACAAGTTAGTTATGAAAGTGTAAGTACATGAATTCGTATTGAAGCAGCGTAGAAGGCGTCTATTTATAGATTTTTTCAACCTAGTTGTAGTTTAATCGATTACGCTTTTAATATAATTTGTTAAACTTTTCTTTCTTCTTTAACAGTTTTACATCTGTTTCAAATTTAACAGATTAAACAACGCATGCAATCGATTAAAGAAATCACACAAGCCAATAACAAACAAATATGATCGTTATAGATAGTTATGGCTTTTAATGAAAATGATTTTCACAATATAAACATTTTAACCTGATGGCATACCCCTTGCCATGACCTAGCACATTCATGAAGTGTTGGAGGCATCTATGGAAGATGGGCCTAGACTCTTTCTCTTGGGCCATCTTAAGTCATCATGAAGATTTATAAGAGTAAGAATAATTTTGGGCCAAGTAGTCTAGATTTTATTTGGGCTTTGTATTTTCGGCCAAGTAGTCTATATTTTATTTAGATTTTGTATTATGGGCTTAGTAGTGTAGGATTTCAATTGGGCCTTGTATTTTAGGCTAAGTAGAATAGGATTTTGACCAAACAAGTCAACAAAGGGCCAAGGCCCAAAGTTGACTATGCTTGGATGTCCAAAATGGGTGTGTTGACCAAGGGGTCAACATTTTGGCTAAGCTTGGAGGACAAGGGAGCAATATTTCGTCCTAAAGATGTGGAGGCTTCCCATTGGAGAGTTTTCCTCCTAGTTAGTGGCCATGTGTCACTCTAGAAATTGAGAGTTTTTCCATAGATAGTGGCAACATGTCACTCTCTCATTTGAGAAGATTTTTTTCCACTTGTCTCTCTCTTATTGGAGAGGATTTCTCTTGCTCTCCAAGCTAACCAAGGTGGCTCTTTTAGGTTAAAGTTTCAGCCCATTTTTGAGACACCTTAGCCTATAAATATAGGTGCTCTCCATTATGTAATCACCTTGGAAAATATAGTAATATTATGCTGCCATTTTGTGCAGAAAACCTCTTCTAAGGTCACCCTAGGTTAGAGCAACCAAGTGGCCTCCTCTAGCCACCTTCCTCCAAGAGTTGGCCCAACCTCTCTTAGAGAACCCTAAACACTTCATCCTTCACCATTCAACACATCAAAACCGTGAGCCTTCTATCTTCATCCACCACTATTCCGCAAATTATCATCAAAATCGTGAGC
The DNA here is from genome assembly GCF_016808095.1 of Vigna angularis. Lineage (NCBI taxonomy): Eukaryota > Viridiplantae > Streptophyta > Magnoliopsida > Fabales > Fabaceae > Vigna > Vigna angularis. The sequence continues at coordinate 12,961,416 of NC_068978.1, read as the reverse complement.
ATCTTGAGTACATGGCTTGGTTGCTTCTAGATTTGGCTTGTCCTAGCTAGAGCATTGTCATCATTTGGTATCAAGAGCCTTATTTCTTCAAAGATCTAAGTTTCTTGGTTTTGATCCTTTGTTATTTCCTTGTTGTTTAATGCTTTCCTTACTTGTCTTGTGTTTTTTTTTTCCATCTATCATTTTGTTTTTGGCAATAAACTGGGACGATTTTGAAACTTAAACTGCATCTATCCCAGTTGTTCAAAAAATACGTAAAAATATCTAAATGAAAGCCCTTTGAGTCTAGTTTCCAGCAAAAAAGGAATCACTTCATTTGGAGTTTTGTGCAGAAAGTTATAAGTAAAACACTCAGAAAAGGTCAAAGCTGCTAGAATGTTGTCATTAACGTTTTTCAAGTTATGTTTTGTTACTTTTGGCTACTGTTTTGTGCCTTTTCCTTTTTGACTCATTCCTTACTGTTTTGTTGGGTCTTTTATTGATTTTATATTTGGTGCATTTCATTGATTGAGTCATTTTAAGTTTTTAATCCATCCATGTTTGTCTAGAGTCATGTGTAGATCTTTTCTTGTCAATTTTCTCTAGTAACTTTGAAAAATCATCAAAACAAATATATAACTTAGTTTGCAAAACTACACCATATACAACCATTTTGAGGGTCTTATCTTTGATTTTTTGGGTTTATACTTGCCATTAGATCATTGGCAAGCTCTTAAAAAAAATTCTCTATTGACGTTTCTAGTTTTCAACTCCATTTTTGATTCTAGTAGGATTCTCTTCTATTTTGTGTTTCTTGTCTTTGTGGCTTTTAAAACCCATAAATCACCTCTGTTCCAAGTGTGTGGTGGTCTTAATTTGCACCTTAAAAGAGTGGAAAAAGAAGTGCTAAATGCTTTTAAGCAAAAGGCCTTAAAAGACTAAAGAGAGCCTAGAAAGGTGCTGAAACATATTGTGTGCTTAGACCAATACCACTGTTTTTGTGCAATCTGTTTTGGAACGTGTTTTGCTCACTGTTTTGGGTTTTTATCTTCACTTTGCAGTGGCTAAAAGTCTTGGCTATGATGTTAAAAGAGTGGCCTTAGTGTCCCATTTGCTCAAAGTTGCCAAAAGATAAGAACCACCCACATTTCTTCTAGTAGTTTTTGTTTTGTGAATCTATTCTAGCACCTTTCATTAGGATTTCTTTTGAGTGCTAACCTTTGTTTCTTAATCTTTAATTTCTTGCTTGTTTTCTTGGATTTCTTAGTTTTGTCATAATTAAATTCCTTTTGCAAGACCTTTCTTGTTTTTGGACCTTTTTATTGCTTTTATCCCTTGTTTCTTGTTGCACAATTTTGGCTTTGGTTACTTTGTGTGGTGTACGTTCTCTTTGTGAGGTGATCCAATATCTTAGAGGTAGCCTTCTAGATGGTGGAGACTCAAAGGGAGCTTGAAGTCTAGAGTGGTAGCAAAAAAAAAAAAGAAAGGAGAGAAACACCTTGGGAGGTAGGTTTGATTTGGTTGTAATATTTGGCTTTGTAATCTTTCTTCTTCTTTTTTCCTCTTGTAACTCATGGCCTTGTTAGGTGTCTTGGGCGAGTCTTTGGTGCTCAATCACATCTCCTAACAAGAACCTTTATTTCTTAGTAATTTTAATTTTTTTAGTTGGTTGGTTGGAGGAACCAAAGTTCTTCTAACTTAATCATTAGGCCGCATAACTAGTTTGTTTGCTTTCTTTAATTGTGATAACTTAGTGCGTGTCAACTTTAATTTCAACTTTAGTTCCTTTTGAGAAATTTGGTTCAAGAGTGCCTAAGGTAAATTTTGGCTAGGAAAGGTTTGGTATTTAAGAAATCCATTGTGATTCACCTCCCTTTCCTGGAAGTAAACTTGGGTGTCTTTTGCTTCCTTAAATCTCTTATGGAACTTTATTTGAAATTTAAGTATTTGTTTGGTGCATTTCATCTTTTTGAAAACCTTTAAGGATGTCTAAGACTAATTCCTATGAAATTGGAAGTGACTCTAGTGAGGATGTAAAACCCACTTTGAAAAATTTAGCAGAAGAGCTAAAGTCACTTAAAATTTGGCAAAGGAAAGAAACTCTTCTTAAAGAAAAAGAAAGAATTAAAAGAGAAGAGTATCTTGCTAAGTTGGAATAAGAACTTAGAATTCTTAATGAAAAACAAGAAAAGGTCCAAAAGGATTTAAGGAAGATAAAGAGAAGAAGTGAGGAAGACAAAAGAAGGAAGAAAGAACAAAGGGAGAAAGAGGAGCATGAGAAAAGAGAGAAAGAGGAGCAAGTAAGAAGAGAGAAAAAGGAGGAGGAAAGAAGAAGAGAGTATGAAGAGAAAAAGATAAAAGAAAGGAATGAGAAAGAAAAGAGAGAAAAAGAAGATATTGAGATAAAAGAAGAAGAGGAAGAGTTACTAAAGCCCTCTACCAATCCCACAATTAAGGTTGAGACTAAGATGATGAAGGGAGTTTTACAATCCTTGAACTTTTCTTAATACATCCAACCATCTTTCATAACTCCATTTTTTACTTTTGAAATTTCAACTTCTTTTTCATCTTCCACTATTTTTAACTCCTCAAATTTTTCCAAATCAAACTATGAGCTGATGTTACCTTTTAGGATACAATTAACTCAAAGTAAACACAAACAATTTTTTGGAGTAGACCTTCCAAGTTTAAAAGTAAATTCTTTTAAAATTAGCATAAGGTTTTATTTAAATCTTTCATCTAGATATATGTTGTTTGTGGCTCCCAAGATTATTAGTTTTAAGTTTGATGAAACTTGCATATGGGTCTTTGATCCTGGTGGAAAGATACACAAATTAACCAAATAATAAGAAAAATGTTTTTGTCATAAAAGAACAAGAAGATTTGAGGGCAAATCCTTTTCAAGAGGGAGGGGATGATGACATACCCCTTGCCATGACCTAGCACATTCATGAAGTGTTGAAGGCATTTATGGAAGATGGGCCTAGACTCTTTATCTTGGGCCATCTTAAGTCATCATGAAGATTTATAAGAGTAAGAATAATTTTGGGCCTTGTATTTTGGACCAAGTAGTCTAGATTTTATTTGGTCTTTGTATTTTCGGCCAAGTAGTCTAGATTTTATTTGGGCTTTGGATTATGGGCCTAGTAGTGTAGGATTTCAATTGGGCCTTGTATTTTAGGCCAAGTAGAATAGGATTTTGACCAAACAAGTCAACAAAGGGCCAAGGCCCAAAGTTGACTATGCTTGGATGTCCAAAATGGGCGTGTTGACCAAGGGGTCAACATTTTTGCTAAGCTTGGAGGATAAGGGAGCAATATTTCGTCCTAGATATGTGGAGGCTTCCCATTGGAGAGTTTTCCTCCTAGTTAGTAGCCATGTGTCATGATAACGGTTGAAAAACCGTTATTTTTATGCTTAAAATTGATACCAAAAGCAACCTTTAAGACTTAGAAACTAGCTTGAACTCATATTTTTGCTTTAGTTTTGTGAATAAGAGAGTTGAAGGTGAATTTAATGGTTTTGTGTAAGATTCCCTTGATTTTGTAGGCTAATTGAATGATTTGAAAGAAGAATTGAAGTACCGAATGATTGGAATGCTGAAAAGTCAACCAGAAACCAAAAAAGTCAACTAGTCAACCAGAAACCAAAAAAGTCAACTAGTCAACCAGAATGCTGAAAAGTCAACCAGAATGCAGAAAAAGTTGCGACCGAGTGGCGCTGAGCGGTAATTTTGTGTTGAGCGGCAGTTTTTAGGTGCCGAAATCACCGTTGAGGGGTAAAACAGCAGCTGGGGGCAAAATGGATCATGCGCTAGTACCGCTCAGCGGTAAAATAGCACTGAGCGCCATTCTAAATGGGCTTGGACCGGTTTTCTGTTACTTTTATGGGCTTGGGCCTAATTTTCTGTATTTTTTAGAATAGTATATAAGCTTTAGAATGTCCTAGGGTTTGTATCTTTGGCTAGAGAAGACGCAAAACACATTTTTCACCCCTTGGGGTAGAATTGGAGATGGTGACGACTCTCCTCTTCTCTTTCTAGGATTTTTCTATCTCTTCCATTCTTTCATTAATGTTCATCTAGTTTCACCATGAATATGGTGAACTAAACTCTTCTTGTTGTTGGGGAATCAATGTAATCTTTTAAAGCTCTCATATATGGAATTTTGTGTTTAAACATCATATCTATGATACATGCTTTCTTTCATCATAGGTAGGGTTTTTCCTCTTTGCTCAAAGCATGCATTGTTTAAGTCATTCGATGTCATGATTATTGGTTTTATTGATATGGACACATACGGTAAAATCTAGATCCGGGGAAATTCTCCCAAAAGCAATATCGCCTAGACATAGGGATATGAGGGTTGGTTGTCTTTAAGCTTCTGTGCTTCAGAATTAATTATCAAGGATGCTAGGAATTGTATGAACTCATAATTAAGGATAGGCTTTCTTCGCCGAGATATCGGGTTTAAGGTAATTTAGAGAGTGGCATTAACATTGATGAAAAGAATGATGAATTCCTAAAATATATGAGAGTGGATAAGATGAAATTGATTTCCCCAACAACATACTCATCCATATAATTCATTTCAAGTGTTTGTGTTCCTCTTTTCCATTGATCAAAACTCATGCATACATGTTTACTTATTGTCTTTTGCATTTGAAACCTCAAGAATTTGTTCACAAGTCTTAAATAATCAAGAAATCATATAACTAACTAGGCTGTGAGTCCTTTGGGAGAACGATACTTGGTCTTACCGAGTTTATTACTTGATACGATTCGGTCACACTTGCCGAGGGTTAAACAAGTTTTTGGCGCCGTTTTTCGGTGTTCATAAATTTGTCATCATGTCACTCTACGAATGGAGAGTTTTTCCATAGGTAGTGGCCACATATCACTCTCTCATTTGAGAAGATTTTTTTCCACTTGTCTCTCTCTTATTGGAGAGGATTTCTCCTTGCTCTCCAAGCCAAACAAGGTGGCTCTTTTAGGTTAAAGTTTCAGCCTGTTTTTGAGACACCTTAGCCTATAAGTATACGTGCTCTCCATTATGTAATCACCTTGGAAAATATAGTAATGTTATGTTGCCATTTTGTGCAGACAACCTCTTTTAAGGTTAAGGGTTTTGATCTTGTAATTTGGGCGTTTGATTTTAGGGTTTCTGAATTTGGGAATTTTTCTTTCAGGTTGCTCTTTTTGGTTTTCTGATGTTGTAATTGAAGGAATTGGAATTTTTGTTTTCAAATTGGATTTTGGGGGTTTCCTGTCCTTGTGTTCTCATTTTTTGGAATTTGGAGTTAGATTTCCTTATTCTCGCGTTTTTGGGTTCAAGTTGATGGTGGTGGCACAAGTTTGGGACAATGGAGGAGCTGATGGGTACGCCCAGTAGATGCCGCCATGGCTTCGACAACATTGGACTATAGGGTGCGGTCAGTGGACACTGCCATGGCTCCTTTGGACTGTGGTTGGTTCAGTTCGAACATAATTGGGCCACAGGCTCAGAGTTGATCAAGAACGAAAAAGATTTTCTGAATTTGGGAATTTTTCTTTCAGGTTTCTCTTTTTGGTTTTCTGATGTTGTAATTGAAGGAATTGGAATTTTTGTTTTCAAATTGGATTTTGGGGGTTTCCTGTCCTTGTGTTCTCATTTTTTGGAATTTGGAGTTAGATTTCCTTATTCTCGCGTTTTTGGGTTCAAGTTGATGGTGGTGGCACAAGTTTGGGACAATGAAGGAGCTGATGGGTACGGCCAGTAGATGCCGCCATGGCTTCGACAACATTGGACTATAGGGTGTGGTCAGTGGACACTGCCATGGCTCCTTTGGATTGTGGTTGGTTCAGTTCGAACATAATTGGGCCACAGGCCCAGAGTTGATCAAGAACGAAAAAGATTTTCTGGATTTGGGAATTTTTCTTTCAGGTTTCTCTTTTTGGTTTTCTGATGTTGTAATTGAAGGAATTGGAATTTTTGTTTTCAAATTGGATTTTGGGGGTTTCCTGTCCTTGTGTTCTCATTTTTTGGAATTTGGAGTTAGATTTCCTTATTCTCGCGTTTTTGGGTTCAAGTTGATGGTGGTGGCACAAGTTTGGGACAATGGAGGAGCTGATGGGTACGGCCAGTGGATGCCGCCATGGCTTCGACAACATTGGACTGTAGGGTGCGGTCAATGGACACTACCATGGCTCCTTTGGACTGTGGTTGGTTCAGTTCGAACATAATTGGGCCATAGGCCCAGAGTTGATCAAGAACGAAAAAGATAAAAAAAATAATAAGAAGAATTTAATTGGATTAGTTGGGTCTGCAGGGTGCATGTTTGGACCTAGTTAGGGTCTATAGGATTTATAATTATTAACATTAATTAATAAAAAATAAAATTGTAGAAGGAAAGAGATTAAGACATTAAATTATAATAATGATAATTATAATAAAGAGAATAAAATTATTATTATTTATTGAATTAATAATGAAAATGAAATTGGAAATAAACTTAATTGGAAATAAAATTAATTAGATCTAAAGAGGAAAATAATGAGGTTATATTCATTAATTAGGTTAATAAATGACTTATTATTGGTTTGTTATTGAATTATATTGTTTATTTATTTTGTGATGTATTGTTGAGTTGAACTATGAAGGGTTTATTGAGCACATTGCCTTTTTTTAATTAGACTTAGATAATGATGAATGAATAATTTTAGGCAAAGAATGAGAATAGTTGTTGTATTTAGGTATATGATGAATTTTGACTGATGATTGGAATGGGTGAGTGTTGAAGTTGTAGTTGAATGTGTGGTTGATGAGCCTAAGAATGAGGGATAGGTCCATTTGTTGTACCTAGTAAAGCCTGAGACTATCGTTCGTCTGATACGAGATAACGACTTTCTTTGGCCTTGTGTGAGAAAAAGGGGTGCTCGAGTATTAAACCTTCTTTGTATGAGGGTGATGGTGTTTGCCTTATCCTTGCATGGCAGGAAACATGTTCCTTAGCCAGGATGGCAGAACTACTCGAGCAGACTTATAGGGGAGGCTACAAGGGACCTGTAGGGGAGGTTATAGGTTTATGAGGTAGAGTAACAGGAGTGTGATTGATTATTTTCACTATGGAGTTATGGTATTGGGGAGGCTCATGGTGTTATTCATGATGAAGGATTCATGATGAGGTTAATTTTGATGGAAGTACATGTGCGATGATTTGTAGTGACGATATGTTTGGAGATGATGTTGATAAGGATGACATTGATTGCATAGGCATGATATAGTTAATGAGGATGTTGATGATGATCATGGTGTTAAGTCGTGCTTGCTTCCTATGTACAAATTTTATTGTTATTGGTTGTGCTATGGTAGCTTACCCATATTTGTTTGTGTTTGTGGTTGTGTGTGTCTTGCGATGATCATATAACTTTTGGTTATACGGGAACAGATGTTGTAGTTGCTTCAGATGCACGATAAAGAGGCGAGAGTGCGAAAAAGACTTATGTTATTTAAAGTTTTTGTACTATAAATGTTAGAGATAATGTAATCGGGTTTATTTTATTTTGTTTTTATTTTACTAATTTCGGTATTATATAAGTGGATTTCCGTGATGGTATTATGATTTTAAAAATTTTAAATTTGACTCGTAATCGTGACAACCCAAAAATCGGGTTGTTACACCATTCCCCTCGATGTTTCTAATATCATTTATCTTCCTAGGGGTTTTGTTAGAGCATCTGCTAGATTTCGTTCTGACTTCACATAATCAATGGAAATAGTTATACTCTTTTGTAGTTGCTTCACCGAATTGTGTCTCAATTGTAAATGTCTATTCTTTCCATTGTAATTCTTGTTTGTAGCTATAGTTATTACCGATGGACAATCACAGTGTATTAACACCGATGAGTTTGGTTTCACTCCTAGTGGAATGTTTGGTAAGAAGTTTTTCAACCACTCAACCTCATTACCAGTCATGTCAAGAGCAGCAGACTCAGATTTCATTGTTGATCTTGTAATAATTGTTTCTCTGGCTGATCTCCATGTAATTGAACCACCCCAAGTGTGAATACATAACCACAAGTGGATTTTGTCTCATCTGAATCAAAGATCTAGTTTGCATCATTGTACCCTTCTAGTACAACGGGAAGTCCATTACATTCAATAGCATAATTTATTGAACCTCTTAAATATCTCATAAGCCTGGAAAGTTCATCCCAATGTTATTGATTTGGAAATTGAATGTACCTACTTAGTCTACCTACTACATAAGCAATATCAGGTCTAGAAAAGCTCATCAAGTTTAGTAAGCTCCCAATTATCTGGGCATACTGAGGTTGAGAAATAAATTCTTTATTTTTCATTAATTTAGAATTAGCATCATAAAGGGTACTCACTAGTTTAAACTCATAAAACCCAAACTTCTTAAGAAGTTTCTTAATGTATTGTTCTTGGGATAGTAATATACTCTCTCCCTTCCTTATGATTCTAATACCTAAAATCACATTGGCTTCACTCATGTCTTTCATTTCAAAATTTGATCCTAGAAACAATTTAGTTCAAACGATAATCTCATTGCTTGTACCTAAAACTAACATGTCATCCACATACAAACATATAATGACATAAACAACTTTTTCAAATTTAGAGTACACATATTTATCAACATCATTAGATGAAAACCCATCACATAGCAATACATTTTCAAATTTTTCATGCCATTGTTTTGGTGCTTGTTTCAACCCATACAAATATTTTAAAAGTTTACATACTCTATTCTCTTGACCAGGTACAACACACCCTTCAGGTTGAAGCATATAAATTTCTTCCTCCAAATCACCACTCAAGAAGACTATTTTAACATCCATCTAGTGTATCACTAGTTTATGGATAGTTGTTAAGACTAACAACACTCAAATAAAGGAAATCCTAGTCACATGGGAAAAAATGTCAAAATAATCTATGTTGGGTTTTTGACTAAAACCTTTCGTTACTAATCTTGCCTTACACTTTTTTATAGATCCACGAGGGTGATACTTTTTCTTAAAGATCCACTTACAACCAATGAGTTTTGCTCCTTTAGACAAATCTACTAAGGTTCAATATTATTTTTGTTAATTGATTCAATTTTAGTCCTAATGACTTTATTTTATTGTTTTGCATCAAGAGCACTAATAGCTTCTATAAAGCTATTAAGATCATTATCGATAAGATAAGTATAAAAATCATTTCCAAATGAAGTTTCTTTTCTTTCTTTTACTTCTTCTCAAATCCTCATTCAAGGTATCACTATTATTATCAATAGGATCATATTTCTCACTAACCTTTAAGGGAAAAACATGTTAAAAAAACTCAACATTTTGTCTCCATTATAGTGTTACGCTCGATCACATCAATTTTTAAGAACCAGAACCTATAGGCAGCATTATGTTCAACATAGCCTAAGAACATACAATTAGAGGTTATAGAGATTATTTTCCTATTCTTTGGATCGAGTAACATCACCTTAGCTAGACACCCCTACACTCTTAGATATTTAAGGTTATGTTGATAACCTCTCCATAGCTCATAGGGAGTTTTACCAGCTTTTTAATGAGGTATTCTATTTTGTAAAAACATGTAGTAAGCAACTCGTTAGAAAGTGCACTAAGCAAAGTGTGTCGGCATACCTTATTCGCGTAAATCCAATATTTAACTAGTTTTGAGTTTGAAGGGATACTAAAGTCGGGCTCCGGAGATGAAAGAACAGCAACAACTCTATACTTGTCTAAAAGGGTGGACACATTTTCTTGCCAGCGCCGAAAGTTTTGTCTAGAGAAAGACCTCGACTTTTGACATGTTTGGAAGTTGTTTTGCAAATACCGTTTGAGTTCCTGAAAACAATTTTTTTACTTTCTAGAATTTGGTTGTTGATGTCAACCATAAGTCCTTTAGATTGTTTTAGAAATTGTTGACAAGAGCGTGAATAGTATATCCTAAGACTTGTAGTTTAACTGTCCTTAAGGACTTATCTGCGGTATGTTGTGCAAGTCCCCTAGGATACAATAGGAACTTCCTTGAAATTTGTAAGGATCTCATAACTAGGAAGGAACCCTAAAAAAATTAGAAAATAAACTCATAATATTTTTAGAAAAGAAAAGGAGGAAAGATGAAACTAAGAGGAAGGAGAATAAGTGAAAATGTTGTGCGTTTAGGAATGCAGGAAATGCTCTATTTATAGAGCGTGAAGAATTCCCTTAAGTGAGAAACTTGGTCAAAGACAGTTGCCACAATAATGAATAATAAATAAATAAATAAAAAATTGAACGTTGCTCCAAAGAACGTTTTGCAAACAATAATGAATAGTAAAAACTTATCATTTTCACTTTTGAACGTTGTCCATATTCAAATCCAATGTTTCTTTTGTAATAAATTATTCTTTTACAACACTTTCATATAGGGATGTAGCATTTTGGTATGAGGTCAGATGCTATGTTGCATCTTGTAAGGGCAACTGTGTTTCTTGTACGGAAGAGAGAGATAGAAGGCATAAAGAAAACATTCCTAAAATATCTTCGTATTTCTTAACGTTCTTTTGATCTGATGCAGAACTTTTCAATAAGGCTTTGTATTGATTAGATCTGCACAGAAAAAGATAGCATATCACAACAAACAATGAAGAACTATTTTGTACGTGCATTAAAAGCATTAGACTTTTCTTAAGCGTTTAGGCATTATACATGTATAAACATTTGTGCATAGTCTGTTTGAGTAACGTTCAACGTTTAGGATATTGTTTATACATACAATGTTTAGCGAATTAATCCTAGATGATTTATTTGATAAACGTTATTTTGTTAAATATTTTTGTTAAACTTCAAAATAAGGTTTGATTAGACGATCTTATCTTAACAACAAAAATCTGTCAGAGCGGCTGCAGCGGAATGGTTAGCGTGGAATAACAAACCAAGAGGGGGGGTGAATTGGTTCTTACTAAAATCGTGTGCCTTAAAAATTTCTACTCAATTAAACTTACTTAGCAAATAATAAAGACAATAAAATAGAGTAAGGTTGAGAGAAATTTGCACAGTTGATTTTATCCTGGTTCGGATCTTACCAATCCTACGTCCAGTCGCTTATCTCAAAAACAAGATAAACACTTCACTAATCACAAAACTATTACAAACTACAATCACACAGATACAATTTGTAAAAGTTTAGAAAACACCTCTCTTGAAGCCACAAGAGATGAAACAACACCTCCTTTGAATCTTCACAAAGGATGAAACACTTCCTCCGAATACTTCACGAAGGATGAATTCCTCTTCCAAACACTTCCTTAGATACACCAAGGATGAACCAGCTATTCCTCTATCACCGTAGCAGTATTTCACCAACTCTACAGACAGAGTTTCCTTAGCTGAGCAAGAGCACACAATTCTCAAGAGTTTCAGAGTATTTTGGCACAAGGGAAGAGTTGAAGTTGAGAGAAAATGAGAGTCTATTTATAGACTCATCCAAAGGCTCCTCCATTTTCGCTTTTAGACTTTCTGACTGTGTTAATCGATTAGCTACAGTGGTTAATCGATTAACAACCCAACGGATACTTCAACGGCTCTAAAAACGGCTAGTTTTTCAAACGTTCACCTTGTTAATCGATTAACAGCCCTTGTTAATCGATTAACACTAATCGATTAACACCCTCTGTTAATCGATTAGCACTGCACTGCTTGGCTTCTTCATGGCGCACTGGAACAATCGATTAACAGCCTTTGTTAATCGATTAACGCTAATCGATTAGCACCTCTTGTTAATCGATTAGCACTGCACAGAATTTTGCTTATGGCTTATTTTTACATCACTTTTGAATGCATACATAAAACTACTAATTTTCCTATGTTCATACAATTATTACAAAAGATTACAAGTCTTCAAAGATCATTCTTCATGAGTCTTGTTTGTTCTTGACTTTGAATTGGACATCATCAAAATTTCATCTTCATCAATTTGCTAACAATCTCCCCCTTTTTGATGATGATCAAAACTTTCTTGATTTAAAGCTTTTGGTAATAATCTGTATTTGAAACACAACTTAAGGAAGAAATAATGGTTAGGGTACTTAGAAATAAGTTTAAGGCTTTAAATATTTCTCCCCCTTTTTGATCATTATGAAAAAGTGATGAATAAGTGCTCCCCCTAATTTGATTAGAAATTATACTCCCCCTTAATAAAAGCATGTAGGCATAGAATAAGAAAAGACAACATACATTTTATTGAATATTAAGATGCAAGCATACAAGGAAATATAAAGAGCACACACTAATAAAAGCATAGAAACATAAATTTCCTAGGGCTCATCATCGCTATCGGGTACATAGAGTTTTGCCAGTTTTTCATCAATCTCCTTAAGATGATTATCAATTGCATCATATCTAAGAGCATGATAAGCCATCATATCATCCATCCGTGATTGCTGCATAGAAGCCATATCTGCAATTTGTCTAGATATACTCTCTAGACTATATTCTTGGGGAGGATGGGATGGTCCAGCAACATTGGTTGGATGAGGCATAGGTATATCTTCATCTTCTTCAGCTGATGCATCATCTTCTGGTGCAATATCATCTTCAGCACGGACAAACATATTTCCTTGGCGTATAAATCCCATTTGATGCAAAGCTGATTCCTCAATTTCATGACTTCTTAAGACGGATAGATGTTTCTCTCCGGTGACATCAACTCCTTTATACACACATATTAAGGAAATAAGGAGGGGATATGGAAGATGACTTCTATCATACCTCTTTGCCCGGACAATAGTGTCGGAGATAAGATCCACCCAATTGATTTTGATATTTTGAGTAATGGCAGACATGATCATGAGATCAATTTCAAAGCATTGGGCTAGGTTTGAGCCTCTTGGACACAACAACCATACAATAAGATAATGAAGAACCCTTTCCTCCATTCTAAGATTTCCTACAAGAAGATATCGCCTATTTGGTAGAGGTTGTTGAGGGTTGCGCATGAAAGAACGATATGCCAAAATTTTGTTAAAATCACCAAAGTCATTTGGCACATGCATGGTATTTTCTAAGATGGGAAGATGAGCAACATTGGTCCAAATGTCATTATCCAGAATGATATCTATCCCTTTTACACGAGTGTAAATAATACCATTTTGGGATTTTAGATTGTAGTAGAATACTCTTACCAAATCTGGATAGTAATCCCCTTGTAGTTGCAGGAGATGCTGGACACCTTGCTCAATCAATTGCTGAGAAAATTGAAATTGATGTGTGGTAAACCAATTTAGATCTACAAATTTTTGACGAAGAATCTTGCGTTCTTTCCACATTTGTAGATATTCTTCATGCTTTCCATCATCGGAAATCCACCCTTGAATGTTCGGACCACGTGCAATAGGTGTGCTTTCCGATCCATAGCTTCTTCTTCTTCTTCTTCTTGATGGTTCAGCCATGAGAGCAAGAGATTTGAATTTTGAGAGAAGAAATGAAGTGATTTTGAGTTGTAGAGGGATGGGTAAAGTGAGTGGGTAAAAATGAGGGATGGTATGGGTTTAAATAGGCTAAAAAATGACCCCCCAACGTTCAAATTCAAAAAGTTACCGTTTATAGCCGTTTATAACGGCTAGATTCTGCAGAATTTACTGCAGGTTACCGTTGTTAATCGATTAACAGGGTGTGTTAATCGATTAACGTTAATCGATTAACAGGACGTGTTAATCGATTAACAGACGCTGATTTCCGAAAATCAGCAAATTGTTCTGCTTTTCAATTTTTAACATGTTTTTAATATCCCTAGGTCTCTTCTAAGCTCATAGAATCTATCTTTAGGCAATGCTTTGGTGAAAATATCAGCTAATTGGTGTTGGGTATCAATATACTCTATTTCACAATCTCCTTTTTGCACATGATCTCTAAGAAAGTGATGCCTAATCTCAATGTGCTTGGTTCTAGAGTGCATTATGGGATTCTTTGTAAGGTTTATTGCACTTGTATTATCACACTTAAGTGGTATATGATCTAAGTGAATGTCATAATCTTCTAATTGCTGTTTCATCCATAAGATTTGTGCACAGCAATTTCCCGCAGCAATATATTCAGCCTCAGTGGTAGATAAGGCTACACAGGCTTGTTTCTTAGAATGCCAAGAAACTAAGGAGCTACCTAGAAGATGACATGTTCCACTAGTGCTTTTTCTATCTATCTTACAACCTCCATAATCAGCATCTGAAAATCCTACAAGACTAGGTTCCGTTCCAGATGGATACCATAAACCAAATGATGCAGTTCCCTTAAGATATTTCAATATTCTTTTAACTGCAGTAAGGTGAGATTCTCTAGGACTAGATTGATACCTAGCGCACACACAAACACTTTGCATAATATCTGGTCGACTAGCAGTGAGATATAGCAAAGAACCTATCATACATCTATATTTAGTTTGATTTACCTCTTTACCTGACTCATCTTTGTCAAGATAGCAAGAAGTTCCCATAGGAGTAGATGCTTCCTTTGCTTTGTCCATGTCAAACTTCTTAAGAATTTCTCTACAATACTTAGTTTGAGAAATGAACGTACCTTCTTTCGTTTGCTTAATTTGAAGACCAAGGAAGAATGTTAATTCTCCCATCATAGACATTTCAAATTCACCCTGCATAGTCTTAGAAAATTCCTCACAAAGAGATTTATTAGTTGATCCAAAAATAATATCATCAACATATACTTGAATAATCAAAATATGTTTTCCGACTCTCTTAATAAACAAAGTGGAATCAACTTTTCCTCTATTAAAGTCATTTTCTAAAAGAAAATTGCTAAGTCTTTCATACCAAGATCTAGGTGCTTGTTTTAAACCATAAAGTGCTTTCTTTAATTTATAGATGTGATTTGGAAATTTAAAATCTTCAAAACCGGGTGGTTGTTCAACATACACATCTTCTTTTATAAAACCATTTAGAAATGCACTTTTAACATCCATTTGAAATAATTTAAATTTCATTATAGATGCATAAGCAAGAAGTAGGCGTATTGCCTCTAACCTGGCAACTGGAGCATATGTTTCATCATAATCTATACCTTCTTCTTGACTATATCCTTGAGCCACAAGCCTAGCTTTATTCTTGGTGATGTTTCCATCTTCATCCAGTTTGTTTCTAAATACCCATTTTGTTCCAATTACTTGATGAGTATCTTCTCTAGGAATCAATTCCCAAACTTGATTTCTTTCAAACTGGTTGAGTTCTTCTTGCATTGCTATACACCATTGTTCATCTTGAAGAGCTTCCTTAATGTTCTTAGGTTCAATCTGCGACATAAAAGCTACATTCATACAAAAATTAACTAAATTTCTTCTAGTGTTTACCCCTTTTGATATGTCGCCAATGATGTTGTCCAATGATAATCCTCTAGGTTGTTGCCATATTTTGTTTAGATCTTCATCATCTTGAGGATTATTCATTTTCTCTTCATTGGTTGTCTTTTGCAAGTCTTCATTTTCACCTGCATCTGATTCATCTGACTCAAGAGGTTTTACCTCAAGGTCCACAATTTCATCAAAGACAACATGCACAGATTCTTCTATTTCAAGTGTTTTCCGATTAAAAACTCTATAAGTTTTGCTAGTTAGAGAATATCCTAGAAAAATAGCTTCATCGGATTTGGAATCAAATTTTCCTAAATTTTGTTTTCCATTATTTAAGACAAAACATTTGCATCCAAAAATTCTTAAATGTGAAACATTTGGTTTTCTACCTTTAAAAAGTTCATAAGGAGTACATTTCAAAATTGGCCTAATAAGCATTCTATTTAATACATAACATGCAGTACTCACAGCATCAGCCCAAAATTGTTTAGGAACACTATATTCATTTAACATAGTTCTAGCAAGTTCCTCTAAGGATCTATTCTTTCTTTCTACAACTCCATTTTGTTGAGGAGTTCTAGGTGCAGAAAAATTATGAGAAATGCCATATTCTTCACAAAAAGTTTCAAAAGATTCATTTTGAAATTCACCTCCATGGTCACTTCTAATAGCCTTTATTTTCAAGTCCTTTTCATTTTGAACTAAATTTGCAAACTTTTTAAATTCTTTGAAAGCTTCACTTTTAAGAGTAAGAAAGAAAGTCCAAGTATATCTTGAATAATCATCCACAATAACTAAAGCATAATAATTTCCTCCAAAACTTTTTATCCTAGAGGGACCAAATAAATCCATATGCAAAAGTTCTAAGGGTTTTAAACTAGAAACAACATTTTTCGAATGGAAAGATGATTTCACTTGTTTTCCCTTTTGACATGCATCACACAATTTATTTTTCACATATTTTAGTTTTGGTAGACCAATTACTAAGTCTTTAGAAATGAGTTTATTCAATTGTTGCATATGAATATGTGCAGCTCTTTTATGCCATAACCATGGATTTTCTTCTTTTACTACTAAACATGAAATATTCCTATTTGATGCATTTTCCAAATCAATCAAATAAATATTGTTATGCCTAATTCCTTTCAAAGCAATTTCAGAAGAATCATCTTTATAAATAGTGCAAGAATTTTGTTCGAAGGTTACCTTGAATCCTTTATCACATAATTGACTAATGCTAATTAAGTTATGCTTTAATCCTTCCACATATAGCACGTCTTTAATCATCAAGGTATCTTCACTTCCAATATCTCCAATTCCAAGGATTTTTCCTTTGTTGTTATCACCATAGGTGACAAAGCCTCGTTCCTTTTTCCGGAAGCTTGTAAATTTCTTTTTATCTCCGGTCATGTGTTTTGAACATCCACTGTCAAGACACCACATATACTTCCTTGGTTTTGATAATTCCTACAACATAAAAAGAACAAGCTATTTAGGTACCCAACTACTTTGTATGGGTCCTTTGGGTTAGATTTAAAAAGATTAAAATCATTTTGCAACCCAAGCATATCTACCACTTGGAACACCATAATGCTTAATTTTACATTTATTAGATGTATGACCCTTTTTCATACAATAAAAGCATGATGCAACATTTGTGTTCCTAAAAGTAGTTCCTTTTTGTACCCAAGTTCTACGGGTTCTATGATTATGTTTAATTTTAGGAACATACTTATTTTTAACAACCTTATTTTCATTAGTTTTACTACATTCTCTAGTGGTTGTATTTTCAGAAAAATATTTGAATTTTATGCAAGATTCACATTCATTTTTAGCAACATATTTTTCTTTTTCATAATATAAAACCTTACTTTTTAAATTTCTAATTTCTTCCGCTTGATATAAAAATTTATTTTTCAAACTTCTATTTTCTTCACATAAATTTGTAAATTCAGTTTTCAAATTATCATTTATTTTAGAGAAGTTTTCAGAAGTAATTTTCAAATTTTCATTTTCTTCAAGAATATTTTCAAAATTCAATTTTAACTTTTTGAAGTCCTTTTTCAATTTCTTATGAGCTATATCTAATTTTTCAGATTCTACTAATAAAGCAGCATAAGTATCATGCAGTTGATCTTCATCCATATGACTATCATTATCAGAATAATGTGAACTACTTACTTGGCTGACGTTATCATCATCTGCCATCAAACAGATGTTTGCTTCTTCATCTGAGTCGCTTGAATCTGAAATGGTCTCATTGTCGTCTTCCCAGGCAATGTAGGCCTTCTTTTTCTTGAAGAATCTTTTCTCCTTCTTGTCTTCACCCTTCTTTTGATTTGGGCAGTCTGCTTTTAGATGCCCCTTTTCTCCACAGCCATAACATCGGTAATTTGAGGAAGATGCTTGATTATCTTTCTTTTCGTACCTAAATCTTCCTTTACCTTTAGACTTCATGAACCTGTTTAACCTTTTGATCATGAGACTTAAATTTTCTTCTTCGTCTGAGTCTTCATCTTCTGATTTACTTTTGTTTCTTTCAACCTCCGACTTTAATGCCAAGCTCTTCTTGTTGTTTTTGGCTTTTGCTTCTTCTTCATCAAGTCTTCCAAGATCTAGTTCATGTTCCCTCAACTTTCCAAATAATGCAGCCATGGTCATTGTGTTGAGATTTTGTGACTCAGAAATTGCAGTCACTTTTGGTTGCCAAGACCTGTCTAAAGATTTCAAGATTTTAATGTTAAGTTCATCAGTATCAAATGACTTACCCAGTCCAATGAGATGATTAACAATGTTGGTGAAGCGTTTTTGAACATCAACTATTGTTTCCCCTTGCTTCATTCTGAACATCTCGTATTCCTGGATTAAGGTATTCTTTCTGGCTCTCTTTACATCATCTGTACCTTCATGGGTTACTCTAAGTACTTCCCACATATCTTGTGCAGTTTTACAAATAGAAATCCTGTAAAACTCGTCAACAGTTAAAGCAGATGAAATAATATTACGAGCTTTTACATCATTACCAAATTTTCTCTTATCTTCAGCAGTCCATTGGTCACGGGGCTTTGGTTCCTGCATATTGTTAATTGGAACAAAAGGACCAGATACAACAGCATCCCAAATATCTATATCAATAGATTCCATAAATATTTGCATTCTTACCTTCCAGAATGCATAGTTCTCACCAGTGAATAGTGGTGGTCTATTGATAGAAGCACCCTCTGCAAAGGTTTGATGCGATCCCGCCATTTGAATGACTATCAAAGCAAGCTCTGATACCAATTGTCAGAGCGGCTGCAGCGGAATGGTTAGCGTGGAATAACAAACCAAGAGGGGGGGTGAATTGGTTCTTACTAAAATCGTGTGCCTTAAAAATTTCTACTCAATTAAACTTACTTAGCAAATAATAAAGACAATAAAATAGAGTAAGGTTGAGAGAAATTTGCACAGTTGATTTTATCCTGGTTCGGATCTTACCAATCCTACATCCAGTCGCTTATCTCAAAAACAAGATAAACACTTCACTAATCACAAAACTATTACAAACTACAATCACACAGATACAATTTGTAAAAGTTTAGAAAACACCTCTCTTGAAGCCACAAGAGATGAAACAACACCTCCTTTGAATCTTCACAAAGGATGAAACACTTCCTCCGAATACTTCACGAAGGATGAATTCCTCTTCCAAACACTTCCTTAGATACACCAAGGATGAACCAGCTATTCCTCTATCACCGTAGCAGTATTTCACCAACTCTACAGACAGAGTTTCCTTAGCTGAGCAAGAGCACACAATTCTCAAGAGTTTCAGAGTATTTTGGCACAAGGGAAGAGTTGAAGTTGAGAGAAAATGAGAGTCTATTTATAGACTCATCCAAAGGCTCCTCCATTTTCGCTTTTAGACTTTCTGACTGTGTTAATCGATTAGCTACAGTGGTTAATCGATTAACAACCCAACGGATACTTCAACGGCTCTAAAAACGGCTAGTTTTTCAAACGTTCACCTTGTTAATCGATTAACAGCCCTTGTTAATCGATTAACGCTAATCGATTAACACCCTCTGTTAATCGATTAGCACTGCACTGCTTGGCTTCTTCATGGCGCACTGGAACAATCGATTAACAGCCTTTGTTAATCGATTAACGCTAATCGATTAGCACCTCTTGTTAATCGATTAGCACTGCACAGAATTTTGCTTATGGCTTATTTTTACATCACTTTTGAATGCATACATAAAACTACTAATTTTCCTATGTTCATACAATTATTACAAAAGATTACAAGTCTTCAAAGATCATTCTTCATGAGTCTTGTTTGTTCTTGACTTTGAATTGGACATCATCAAAATTTCATCTTCATCAATTTGCTAACAAAATCCACTTGCAACCAACAACAAATTTCTCATACGGTAATGGGTGAGCTCCCAAGTTTCACTATTATGTAGAACACTTAGTTCATCTAGCATAGTCAGACGTCAACTAGGAGATTATCTATGATGTGGAGAGGAAATACGGTGTAACATTGAATTTAATTGACCTATCATTTGTAAAAAGAAATTACAAAATGACCTAATTGAGTCAATATTTCAAAATTTATGAATCAATTGAAACAAAAAAATTAAAATTGGGGCTCAATTGAAATAAAAAGTTTAGTTACATATTTGAAACTTTTTGACCAAACTAGGGTTCAAATGACTTATTCAGCCAAATAATTCATGAGTTGTATTGACCTCACTATGCAAAACATTAGTCGTAGGTCCCTACTTATTTGGCCTTTGGTCCCCAACAAGAGTTATACAAAACTTGGTTTCTTGGTGATGGAGTTGGTTATAAATCTGGTCATCATTGCCTTAAGATGACTTCTTTGTGCATTAATTTGTACAAAAATATTTTTCCACTTAAAAATTGATGTCATGAGCTATGTTGACCTCGCTGTGCAAAACATTAGCCCTGGATCCCCACTTATTTGACCTTTGGTCCCCACCCAATTTTCAAGAAGAGTTATACAAAACTTGGTTCCTTGGTGATGGAGTTAGTTATAAATATGGTCATCATTGCGTTAAGATGACTTCTATGTCCATTAATTTGTAAACAAATATTTTTCCCCTTAAAAATTTGTGTCATGAGCTGTGTTGTCCTTCCTATGCAAAACATTGGTCGTACGGCCCCATTTATTTGACTTTTAGTCCCCACCCAATTTTGCCGTTTTGTTTTTACAGTTTATGGATTATGTTGACAGATTTGAATGATGATCTAGATTAACATGAGAATTAATAACTTCTTCCATTACTATGACATAATAATATCAAAGGAGGAAGACAACGATATTGTAATAACACATGTTGCACAGTAGTACAATAACATATGTTACGCAAATATTGAAATTAATAGTCATTACTCTTTGGTTGCACCAAAAGTTCCAACAATGGATGTGTGTGCTTGTTCAGAAACACAAGGTTGATGAGAGGGATCCATAAGTTTCCGAAGTATTTCCTCAATTTTTTTGTCTACAATCGGGTTAGGTAGAATGATCGGTTTAGATGAAGTCTTTAGTACGTCCATTGTTGGCATAACGTTGAATCCTTGTAAAAATTCTTTGAGGTTAGTGTCGTTAAGATAAAGTTCCTCCCACGGATCCATTGGGGGATGCTAAAAGGAAACAAACAAAAAGAATTAATCCAACTTAAAAGCATGAATGAACATGACAAATATTATGCAAAATCCAAACTCTTTCGAAATAGAATATAACTCCACATACCTTCTTCTTGCCATGATAAACTTCACTCTGTTCACCAACTTCCTTGTTGTCTAATGGAATCTATGATTGTCAAAGAAAACATTGTACAAAAGAAACTCCTTAAAGCTTTAGCTTAGTAGAAATCTTTACACTTATTAACTCCTTAAAACTACATTCAATTTGTCACCAAATTTCATCATAAACTATAAGCCCTCACTAGTACAAAAACAGCGTACAACGTCAAATATTTTGGGCTTTTAACGGCGAATTCGTGACCGACGTCATATCAGGAGACCTAAATTTGACGTCGAATTATGTAGGTTGACGTTAATTGTTTATGGACACGTCGAGTAATAAAGAGCTCGACGTCTAATATGTGAATAAATAGTTATATTTAAAGGAAGATTTTGCTTCTACTGTAAGGGGACTAGACGTAAAGTTCACGTCTAATAGAAAGAGGTTTGACGTAAAGTTGACATCGAATTATGTAGACCGACGTTACTTGTTGTTCATAGACACATCGATTAATAAAGAGTTTGACGTCTAAAATTTGAATAAATATTTATATTTAAAGGAAGATTTGACGTCCACTGTAAGGGGACTAGAAGTAAAGTTGACGTCAAATAGAAATAGGATGAACGTAAAGTTGACATCGATTTTTTGCATGGCCGACGTTACCCTCGCTAAGCCAGAGAGAAGCTCGCCCAACGTTAGTGCCGTTAAAATGGGTTGAAACCCGTGAGCCAACCCGGCTCACCACGGGTTTGAGCCGGGTTGGGTTGGAAAAAAACGCAAAATTTTGATGCGAGCCAACTTTGACCCAGCT
This sequence comes from Vigna angularis, assembly GCF_016808095.1. Classification (NCBI taxonomy): domain Eukaryota; kingdom Viridiplantae; phylum Streptophyta; class Magnoliopsida; order Fabales; family Fabaceae; genus Vigna; species Vigna angularis. Next base: position 12,939,530 of record NC_068978.1, on the reverse strand, counting down.
CACTAAGAACCCGGCTCACACGGGTTTAACCAGTGGTGGGTCGGGTTGGCTCATCAACCCACCTATTTTTTTTAATTAAATTAAATTAATTAAATTAATTATTCAAATTCTATTTTTTTATTGAAATCAAATTAATTAAATTAATTATTCAAAAGCCACAACCTTTATTTAGCAATAGAGCCTTTCATGCTGCTGTCTTTCCAAAAGTTCCCCTCTGTAAATAAAACCATAAGATTATAGATTAGATAATATTATAGATGGAGATAAAGAAGAAGATGCTTCAAGAAAGCATAATACTATGGATTTATCCATTTAGGACTCCAATTTAATAGATGGATAATATTATAGATTGGATAATTTAGGAATATATCATTTGTTTTATCTTATTTTTAGACCTATCTACAAGCATGATATTTTTATCTTGTGCTATATATTTTTATTAACGGTTATATGTAGTTTCTTGGTTAAACGGTTGTGTATGACTCATTAAACTAAATTGGCAAAATTTTATGCTTGATGCACAAAATATTTATGGAGGATGATTATAGACTAGTTGCTCAACCACAGAGAAGACTAAATCCTGTGATGCAGGAGGAGGTGAGAAAAGAAGTTCTGAAGCTTTTGGAGGCTGGCATTATATATCCTATCTCTGACAATGCATGGGTAAGTCCAGTACAAGTAGTGCCAAAGAAAGGTGGAATGACAGTAATTTATAATGAGAAAAATGAGCTCATTCCTACAAGGACAGTTACTGGGTGGTGGATGTGCATTGATTATAGAAAGCTAAATAAGGCCACAAGGAAGGATCATTTTCCTCTTCCTTTTATGGATCAGATGTTGGAAAGATTGGCAGGTCAGGCTTTTTATTACTTTTTTGGATGGATAGTCTGGGTACAATCAGATTATGGTAGATCCAAAGGATCAAGAGAAGACGGCTTTTACATGTCCATTTGGTATATTTGCTTACAGAAAAATTCCATTCGGATTATGTAATGCTCCGGCTACATTTCAGAGGTGTATACAGGCAATCTTTGCAGATCTCATAGAAAAGTGCATTGAAGTCTTCATGGATGATTTTTCGGTGTTTGGTGAGTCTTTTCATGTGTGCTTAGCTAACCTGGATATTGTGCTTAAGAGATGCGTCCAAACAGACCTTGTGCTTAATTGGGAAAATTTCCATTTTATGGTAACTGAAGGAATTGTTTTGGGTCATAAGATTTCTTCAAGGGGAATTGAATTTGATAAAGCCAAAGTGGAGGTCATTGAGAAACTTCCACCACCGACGAATGTGAAAGGAATTAGAAGCTTTTTGGGCCATGTTGGGTTTTATCGAAGATCAATTAAAGATTTTTCGAGGATTGCCAAACCCTTAAGCAATCTCCTTATCAAAGATGTGCCTTTTGTAATGGATGATGAGTGCATGAAAGCTTTTGAGATTCTGAAGAAGAAGCTTGTTTCTGCGCCAGTTATTGTAGCTCCAGATTGGAATCAAGACTTTGAGTTAATGTGTGATGCTAGTGACTATGCTATAGGTGTTGTACTTGGTCAACGAAGGGAGAAGGTTTTTCACACCATCTATTATGCAAGCAAAGTCTTGAATGAAGCTTAGTTGAATTATGCCACTACAGAAAAGGAATTCCTTGTTATAGGATATGCCTTGGAAAAATTTCGACCTTATCTCATTAGGTCTAAGGTGATCATCTACACGGATCATGCAGCTATAAAGTATTTGCTAACTAAACCCGACTCTAAACCACGTTTGATTAGATGGGTACTTTTACTGCAAGAGTTTGATGTGGAAATCCGTGACAAGAAAGGTATTGAGAATGTGATTGTTGATCATCTATCCCGGTTAGTAAATGGTGAAATCACAAGTAAGGAAAAAGAGATTTGGGAGTCTTTTTCAGATGAAACACTTTTGTATATTCAACAAAGGTCGTGGTTTGCTGATATGACTAACTTTAAAGTTGTAGGAGTAATCCCAGAAGATTTTAATTGGCAACAGAAGAAAAAGTTTTTGCATGATGCAAACCAATTTATCTGGGATGATCCGTTTTTATTCAAGATTTGAGCAGACAATCTGTTGAGACATTGTGTTACTAATGAAGAAGCAGGAGGGATTCTTTGGCATTGTCATGATTCACCTTATGGAGGGAATTTTAATGGAGAAAGAATAGTTGCAAAGATTCTCCAATCGGGATTTTATTGGCCTACTTTGTTTAAAGATGCTCATAATCATGCTACAAATTGTGATAAATGTCAAAGAACTGGAAGCATCTCTAGAAGACATGAAATGCCATTGCAAGGTATCTTGGAGGTTAAAGTCTTTGATTGATGGGGGATAGATTTTGTTGGACCTTTTCCACCATCTTTCAATAATGAATATATATTGGTGGCAGTAGATTATGTGAGTAAATGGGTAGAAGCCATGGCGTGTCCCAAGAATGGTGCTAGCATTGTTAATAAATTTTTGAAAAGACAAATTTTTTCCAGGTTTGGAACTCCCATGATACTCATTAGTGATGGAGGATCTCATTTTTGCAACTCTCAGCTTGCAAAGGTACTCAAGCATTATGGCGTGAAACATAAGGTGGCTGCATCTTATCATCCACAGACAAATGGACAAGCAGAGGTGTGTAACACGGAAATAAAGAGGAGTTTGGAAAAAACAGTTGCTTCATCAAGGAAGGATTGGTCTCAAAAGCTAGATGATGCTCTTTGGGCGTACAGGACGACAATGAAGACAACTATAGGGCTATCTTCTTTTCAGTTAGTCTATGGAAAAGCATGTCATCTGCCAGTGGAGAGGGAACATCGAGCTTTGTGGGCTTTGAAATTCTTAAATTTTGATCCATTTTATACTTATGGTAGGAGAAGAAGGCAAATTCTTGAGCTTGAAGAGATGCGGTTGCATGCTTATGATTCCTCTAAGAATTACAAAGAAAAAGTAAAATTTTATCATGACAGGAAGTTGTTAAAGAAGGTTTTTCATCTAGGACAGCGGGTGTTATTGTTCAACTCACGCTTAAAGCTTTTTCCTGGGAAGTTGAAGTCTAAGTGGTCTGGTCCGTTTATAGTTAAGAATGTTCATCCACATGGAGCAATTGAGTTGACAAATCCGGTTGCTGAAGATCCACAAAGAAGTTGGGTGGTGAATGGGCAACGTCTCAAGCATTATTTACGTGGTGAGGTTGAACGCCTTTCCACAGTCATGGAGTTAGTTGATCTTTGAGCTTATTGGGTCAAGCTAGTGACGTTAAATAAGCGCTTACTAGGAGGCAACCCTGTTTTTGTTGATGGATTGGCTAGTGTACCAAATCGTACAAGTAATATAAAATGGTAAGGCCAAATATCGTATCCCTGAAGACTCTTGGCACTAGACAGTTGTGTGATAACTCAATTAATTAAGACTTAAGATAACGAGATCATTGGTTTAAGATGCAAAGACAGAAATTTAAATATGAATGCAAATTGAGCAATAGTAGAGAACACAACGATGAACGGAGGTTGTTTATAAAATGAGATGATTATGTTGTTAGGGTTTGATTTCACCAAGTTTATTCTCATGTATATAAGAATTCTTCTTTTTACATTAATCTTAACGTCACTCACTAAATTACATAGAACCCGATCCCTCAACGCAATAAGCCTGCCTTAATTCCTAGTTCGTGCAATTCCTAGCGTTCCTAGAAAATTAAGTCTGAAGATCAAGAGCTTAAGACGACCAAGTACTCATACCCTCATCCTTGAGAAATATTACCCTTGGGAGAATTCAACAAGAACCTGAATTGTAAGGAACCTCCCGACACTCATGCAATTCATAAATCATGTTACTAAATGAGTTATATAGAGAAAGCATTGAAACAAATGAATTCCCTAATAAATAATGAAAAAGAATATAATTTAAGAATCAATTCAAATACATGAGAGTTTACAAGGTTACATCATTCCCTAACAACAAATAGAGTTTAGTTCTCCATAGACATGGAGAAACTAGATGAACAATGGAAAAGCATGAAATAGTAAAACCCTAAAAGTAGAGGAGGAAGCTCCCGCCTCCAAATCCGCCTTAAGAGAGTAGAAGAGTGTGATGTTGTGTTGCTCCAGCCAGAGATACAAAACCTTTAAATAGATCAGAAAGGAGTCGAAACAGGGCCCGATCCAAAAGAGTCGAAATAGAGCAAAAAATGGGTCTGACCCGCGAATCCCGATGCTCAGACGCCCCATTTAGGGCGCACGGGCGGTCGATGGTCCTCATGTAGGGCTTCAACCTTCAATTGGACACCCAAGCTTCGGGGTTCGCCGCTCAGTCGACCTAGGAGGGCGCCTGGGCAATGGACGTCGTTTCCCCGAGGCTCAAGCCTCCACATAAGGCGCCCAAGCTTCGTGCAGTCCCTCCTTTTGGTGCTTTTCCAGGCCTTTTTGAGCTTTAACTCCTTAGCACTTCATCTCTGCTTTCTGCATTCTCTCATTACTTATCAAAACAAGGGAAATTAGTCATAAAATCATCAAATTCAACCTCAACTCTCTTATTCACACAACTAAAGCAAAAACATGATTCCAAGCAAGTTTATAAGTAGAAAATGGTGTATTTAGTATCAAAATTACATCACAAATAACAGTATTTTTAACCGTTATCAGTTTTCTAAACTTATCATGTTTCTTTTTTATTATTGTTGAACTTATTTGCTTCTGTTTTTAGTATAGGAATTGATGTACTTGGCTTAAAACTTATCTGTAATGAAATGGTTTGATGATGATATGATGTTTGTGATGAGTGTTGCTTTATGATGCTGATTATATTGATTAATGTTGAGATGATGCATGATTTTGATATACAGATGGTTGCTCATAATATTGTGAAACAAATGCATGATGATTTGTGATTATGATACTGAACAGGATGTTTATCTAAATGTTGGAACTTGAAATTAGCCTGTGTGAGGATTGAACTCCAGAAATTTTTGTGAATGATTGCTATTACTTTGAAAACATGAATGATTATGCCCAGGTTTCTATGATTGAATCACTTGCTTGCATGTGTCATATGATTAAGGCCATCTATTGTTATCCCTTTTTAGCCAATGCATGATTTTAGCCCAATAAAAGAGAGCACATTGTGTTCTAACCTTTGAACCTTTCTCCTTAAACATGATATGAAAACCCTTTTTGAAAATCTTTACCTTGAGTTAAGTTGAGAATATTTGTGTGGTATTGATAAAGGTTCAAGTTTGGGGTTGTTAGGAAATCTGAAAAGGCAAAATAAAAAGAATAAGCATTAAGCTAAGTATTGAGCAAATGAAAAGCAAAAGAAAAAGAAAAAAAAAGAAAGAAAAGAAAAGCTCAATGCAAGGGAAAGTTGAGAATAAGTGAGAATGGTCTTGAAAAAAGAGGGATTGTGTTTAAATGATGAAATTATGAATGACTCTCTTAACTCAAGGATTTTGTGATCCGGAAAAACCAATTTTCTTCTTAGCCCAGCCACATTACAAGCCATAGAAAAGTCCTTGTGGTGACAAATTGCTTGTGAGTTTGATTGATTGTGGTTAAATGAAAGTCAAAGTTGATTTATGTGACGTTGTGATAGTAGAGTGAATGAGTTACCTCTATATACACCTGTGTGTTTGAGAGAAACACTTTTCCTTGGTGAGGAGTAGTTCCATGTCTGTATGATTACATCTTTGCTTGGTTGATTGATCATTCATGAGGATAACATCTGTTGAATATTTTGTGATTAGGTGAGCACCACAATGAGTTAATTGAATCAAGGCATTTATTCATCTTGACTGATATTCTTTATAATAAGTTGATATGAGTGATTACTTGTCTTGAAAGAAAAGGTTTTGAAATATGTTGAAACCATTGTATTGATTGGTTGAAAGCTAAGTTACATTTTGTTTGCTTGAGGACAAGCAAAGTTCTAAGTTTGGGGTTGTGATAACGGTTGAATTTACCGTTATTTGATACTTAATTTTGATACTAAAAACACCCTTTTTGACTTAGAAACTAGTTTAAAATCATAGTTTTGTGTCAATAAGAGAGTTGAAGGTCAATCTAATGATTTTATGCTATTTCTTGTTTTCAATAGGAATTGAGATGATTTGGAAGAAAAGTTGAAGTAATAAGGAGTTGGAACTCAGGAAGAGCTGGAAAAGCATTAGCAAGGAGGATCGCAGCAACGCTGAGCGCCATTTTAGGGGCCCTCAGCGCTGGAGTACACTATCTCATGCTTGGCTGCCCTTTTTCTGAAGCCCACAGTGCAGGAAGTCCCTGGCTCGCGCCTGGGTGCCCTTTTTGGGGTGCTGAGCGCCACTTCCTCGAGTCGCACCATGTCTGCTTGCCTTCTGAGCTGACCCTGAGTGTCATATGATTCGGCACGCCACTTAGGCGGCCTAAGTGGGGCGATGAGCGCCAGTTTCGTGGGCTTGGACCCGTTTTCTGTTCTATTTAAGGACTTGGACGTCTGAGGGAAGGTATCTTTTGACAGAAGAGGCGTAGAAACACACCATTTGACCCCTCGGAGGCAGATTTGGATGCGGAAGCTCTTATCTTAAACTTCATAGGTTTTTATCTTTCACTCTTTTCCATTATTCATCTAGTTTCACCATGCCAATGGTGAACTAAATTCTATTTGTTGTTGGGGAATGATGTAAACCTTTGTAAACTCTCATGTATTGAATTGATTCTTAATTATATATGCTTCTTTTAATAATTGTTAGGGTAATTAATGAAGAAGTAGAATTCGTATATACATGACAGCAAACTAGGTGAAATCTAACCCCAACAACATATTCATCTCATAATATCAAATTCATCCATTCATCTTTGCACTTTTGTCCAATTGATCAAGTTGCATGCATATTTACTTTTCTGTATTTGCATTTTAAATCAAAAGATTTTGTTTTCAAGTCTTATTTAATCACAAAATCAAATAATTGTTTAGGCCTTGAGTCTCTAGGGAAACGATACTTAGTCTTATACCATGTGTATTACTTGATACGATTCGGTACACTTGCTAATATCTTAATACGCGCCATTCTTTTATTCTTTTTTTTCTTTTAAACCACCAATAATACATCGAATTTCATGGGCATTCGACGTATTATTCATTAGTCAAAAGCCAAAGAGTTACTCTCTTTTTTAATTCTTTTTTCTTTTTTCTTTTAAACCGTCAATAGAACGTCAAACTCTGTGGGGCTTCGACGTATTATTCATTAGCCAGAAGTCAAAGAGTTACTCCCTTTTTAATTCTTTTTTCTTTTTTCTTTTGAACCATCAATAGAACGTCGAACTCTATGGGGCTTCGACGTATTATTCATCAGCCAAAAGCCAAAGAGCTACTCCCTTTTTAATTCTTTTTTCTTTTAATCCAAAAATAAACGTCAAACTCCATGGGGCTTTGATGTTTTCTTCTTCGTCCAGAAGCCAAAGGTTGCTCACCTTTTTATTATTTTTTCTTTTTTTCTTTTAAACCATCAATAGAACATTGAAGCTCTATGGGGCTTCGACGTGAAGGGCATTGAGTGGTTGGATGCATTAATTGTGTGTTGTTACCAACGAAGTTTTTTACGTCGATTCCTTGGGGCTTCGACATGTTCTTCTTCATCCAAAAACCAAAGGTTGCTAACTTTTTTATTATTTTTTCTTTTTTCTTTTAAACCATCAAAAGAACGTCGAAACTCTGTGGGGCTTCGACGTGATGGGCATTGGAGTGGTTGGGTGCATTAATTGTGTGTTGTTACCAACGACGTTTTTCACGTCGATCTCTATAAGGCTTCGACGTCAACATGTTCATATTAGATTCCTAAGAGATATATTAGTTTTTGACAGAACGATGTTTGAACGTCGAATGTGGCTGGGCTTCGACGTTTATACTACATTTTGGAAAGTGGCAATTATTAAGCATAATTACACGATGTACTCCTCATTCATGATGTAATGTTATTGCATGTCGATGTCTTGGCCAATACAACGTCACATATTCATCTATAAATGTAACTTACATTTCACGTAACCCCTTGCATCTTGTTTCACTATTGAACATATTAGCATTCATTTTTTTTATTTCCTTTGCATTTTCTTTTCCTTAGATTTTGAAGTATTTTTGTTCTTCAAATTGCAATTTGCTAACTTGAATTTGAAAGTGGCGCATTTATCTTCAGTTCATATGAAGGTGTCCTTTCAAATTCAAGTCAACAAAATATTTTTTATAGTACAAAAATGGTTAAGATATCTTACTGAAAGGGAAGTGCTGAGGAAAAAGAAATATGGTTCACAATATGTTTAATGCTGAAACAATTTTAAGAACTAAATTAAATCTATAAAAAAGTTGTTCAACTTCACCATTAGCAATGTATGATTCACTTTTTAAAGTTCTTCAAGTTGTTTTTCTACCATTAGATTTCAGAGCTAACTGATATCATAGGGTGGAAACAACTTAAATCTTAGTATGCGTCGAATATTGACTACATTTCACGTCCTATATCATAGAGGTTTTCTAAAAGAAATCCCTTTTTACAAAACAACGTAGAAAATGAACACCAAACAAGAAAGAATACATTATAATGAAACACAAGAAGTAAATAAAAAAAACAACCAACAAAATAATGGAGAATGTTTTTGAAATTCATAAGTATTAACATTTTCCTCTGGTTTTCCACCATGCCTTCATTGTTAACAAAGAAATGTCTTCGTTTAGTGGAGGAATTGATGGAAAACCAAAGGAAAAAGTTAACATGAATTTGGTTACAAAAGTCATGTAGTGTAGGTTTTCAAAGGGTACTACTTGAAATTCATAAGTGTTAACATTTTCCTCTAGTTTTCCACCATGCCTTCATCGTTAACAAACAAATGTCTTCGTTTAGTGGAGGAATAATGGAAAACCAAAGGAAAAAGTCAACATGAATTTGGTTAGGAAAGTTATGTAGTGTAGGTTTTCAAATGGTACTACTTGAAATGAAATCCAAATCTGTTAACTTATTTCTTTGAATTTTTATTGCTCCTTCATGCATCACCCAAACTTTTGTGACCTTGAAAGAGCTAAGAGAAAACCAAAGACAAAATGTTAATAGAGTGACATGTTCCCAAAAATTTTATAGATGGAGGTCTAGATGATTTCCAAGGATCCGAAATTGTATTTAAAAAAAATGGACATGAACTTTGACGTCCAATTTGTACATTATTCGACGTCTACTTGATATGGGAAAAGGCAGTTGTTGGTCATATTAAATGCTCTTGTTAGAAACAAAGATATTCACGTCCAATTTGGAAAGTCCTCGACGTTAACTATGCATGGGAATGTGTATTTGGTCAATCTTAATAAATGCTCTTGTTAGAAATGAAGATATTCACGTCAGATTTAAGTTGTATTCAATGTTATCTGTCCATGGGATTGGTCAGTCTTGATATGATGTTGTTTCAAACAAAGAGATTCACGTCCAATTAGAACGACGTTTGTAACACCCCCAACAGAGTGCCACGTTTTAATTTATAAAAACCAAAATCTACGCTATGTTTTTTTATTTAAATCACATCGCGAAAACGAAAACCTCAAATTTCTAAATATATTAAAATAGGGTTAAATATGTTTTTAGTCCCTAAACTATTGGTCGTTTCTGGTTTTCGTCCCTCTTTCAAAGTAAGGTACGATTTAGTCCTCCTTCTTAAGGAAACTTTGATTTTAGTCCTCCAAAACTAACACCGTTAAAAACCAGCTGATGTGGCTAACGGTAGACTGACACAATTCTTTTTTTTGTCAGAGTTGATCAGTTTTTCTTCCTCTCTCTCCCTCGTCTTTTCCTTCAATCCCAAAACACAAAACAGTAAAATTTTCCGGTCATTTCTGTCGCATCTTCCATCACCGGTCAGACAGCCACCACCATCAAAACCACGAACGCCAGCCCCGAGAGAAGAACTCACACCGATCTTCAGAAGGAGAAGGAAATCGAAAACTCATGTTTATTCTCTAAGCTTATGAGCCTCGAGAGAAAATTTAACGATGGAGTTTTGATTAGCAGAAAACTCCATAGCCTGCAAATTTGATATAAAAAGCATTCAAGGAAATCGAAATAAGAAACAGTGACTCTCTCAGACTGCTCTGATGCAACTAAGCCATTTAATATCACAAGCTATTTTGTGTACTTTGATTAAAAGTGCACAAAAATCAAAGAGGAACAATAACGGTGACACTGAATAAAATATAAAATATACCAGCTAAAACTGCATTCAAGGCCAAAGACTTCCATACAGAATCGGCTATAGCTTTTGCCAAGGAGCCCTCTCCGAGTTTCTGTTTCCGAAGTGACCCTTCCAACATGGAAGAAGCACTTTCCGCGGATTCAGAACAAGGAACTGGAGGAATATGAGGAAGTTCAAGCTTTTTAACCCGACCCGTTTTGAAAATGGGGTTCAACCAACGGAAGATAAGCTGGTTCCACACACTTGCATTAGTGAAGGCCTCTTCATCGTGTTCCTCCATGGAAAACTCCTCCTCGATCTGAAGCAACCCCTCTTCCATATCACTGCGCTCCCTTCTACACACATTGAAACAAAGAACCACCAACAAAGGCAAGGAAAACGAAGCAACTAAGTTATCCTCTGACAAGAAAAACTACAAGTCCAACACTTCGAAATCTTTGACCACCCTTACAAACAGAGAGAGCACATCCACGAGAGAAGAGAAAACCCACCACAGTATGAGCACAAGAGGGAATTTTTTATTCTCCCTCACTCTGGTACTCACTAAATAAAACGAAACAACAGTGGCCAAAACCCAATTGAGTGGCAATGAAACAGAGTTAAATCCTATTACTTTTGTGGAGCTGTATTGGTGAAAAGCAAGAACCATGTTCATAACAGATATAACAGAAGAGGATAGAACAGTGAACGCAGCCATAAGCATTGGTCCTCGTTTGAAAGACCCATCAGGAACACCTCCAGCTCCATTCGTAATACATACATACGTACACAAAAATTTCTCATCAAAGTTGGTCGTCAAAGATTCCAGTGACCGAGACAGTGACTTGAGCCATCTGCAAAATACAAATTTATAAAGAGAAATATATATTTTTGTTTAATCTTTATAACAATAATCTGTTACCATATCTATACCTAAAAGATATAGGAAAATGTTTTTATACATACACTACTTCATAATTCCCTTTTAAAGATACTTCGGTTATTAAAAAAGTTAATTTTTATATTTATAAATAAAGAAAAATGGCTTAGTTACATCAGAGCTGGTCTGAGAGTCACTGTTTCTTATTTCGATTTCCTTCCTTGAATGCTTTTTATATCAAATTTGCAGGCTATGGAGTTTTCTGCTAACCAAAACTCCATCGTTAAATTTTCTCTTGAGGCTCATAAGCTTAGAGAATAAACATGAGTTTTTGATTTCCTTCTCCTTCTGACGATCGGTGTGGGTTGTTCTCTCGGGGCTGGCGTTCGTGGTTTTGATGGTGGTGGCTGTCTGACCGGTGATGGGAGATGCGACAGAAATGACCGGAAAATTTTACTGTTTTGTGTGTTGGGATTGAAGGAAGAGATGAGGGAGAGAGAGGAAGAAAAACTGATCAACTCTAACAAAAAAAAGAATTGTGTCAGTCTACCGTTAGCCACATCAGCTGGTTTTTAACGGTGTTAGTTTTGGAGAACTAAAATCAAAGTTTCCTTAAGAAGGAGGACTAAATCGTACCTTACTTTGAAAGAGGGACGAAAACCAGAAACGGCCAATAGTTTAGGGACTAAAAACATATTTAACCCTATTAAAATATAAAGTAAACCTTTACAATTCTTGAAATCCATTATTCAAAGATATAAAAAAAACTTTAAAAAATAATAAATTCCTAGTAGCAAATTTCCATCTCTCTCGTCGACTACTCCAGTCCTGCCTTATCTGCAATGTCATCTACTCCCGTACAAGTACGATCATTACAGGTGGAACCACAACCACAAAAGGAAAGGGTGAGTAACTAAGAACATAACACAGTATATGATTTAACATCATACCATCGCATCACAGACTAATATAGTCATAACATCACAATACAGACTAACATATTCATAACATCACAACACATCTCAGTATTCAACTCATAACTCAGATCATCACCACCCAAACTATCAAAGTCATAACATTACAATACATCACAGTATTAAACTCACAACTCAAATCATCTACACAAGCTTCTGTTGTTTCCTTGAATTTTGTCATACCAAACCTGTTTCGCAAAACAGGGCTATTTGAGCCGCCTTCCATCACAACTTCAGGCCTATCTCCCTAACTCCTCAAGGAATTACGAGTAAAAACTTCGGTTAGACGCACCTACCGAGCACTATACTCACACGAGCCGAAGTCATTGGGCGAGACATCCAACCCTCTCTAGTCCTCGCGCACGAGGATAAGGTGACACTAGAATCTTAGTCTCCTCAGAGAACTCAACACAGTATCGTATTGCAATACGAACACCATCGATTCGATAAAACTTCGAAGGAAATGACAGAACACTTCCTCTCACAACTTCACCATCACAATTATACTCATATCACCATCATATATGTTAACCCTCGGCAAGTGTAACTGAATCGTATCAAGTAATAATAAAATGGTAAGACCAAGTATCGTTTCCCAAAGGACTCATGGCCTAAACAGTTATGTGATTTGTTGATTAAATTAGACTTGTGAACGAATTCTTATAGGTTTAAATGCAAATACTGAAAATTAAATATGAATGCATGTATTGATCAATTGGATCAAAAGAAGCAAAAGTGATTGATGTAAATTATGGAATGATGATGTTGTTGGGGTTTTCAATTCATCCTATCCACTTTCATGTATTCAAGAATTCATCTTTTTTCATTAATGTTAATGTCACTTTCTAATTTACCTTAAACCCAATGTCTCGGAGAAGAAAGCCTACTCCTAATCACTAGTTTACAATGTCTTGTCTCCCTAGCTATTATTCATGCATTACATTCGCACAGAAGCTTAAAGGCAATCAATCCTTTTATCCCTATGTCTAGGCAATATTACTCTTGGGAGAATTTCTTCAGTTCTAGATTTACTCATATGTGTCCATACAAATAACATCAATGATCATGCAATTGAATGAGTTAAACAAAGCATGCATAGAGTATAGAAGAAAAACCCTAACAACTAATGAAAGAAAGCATATAGATTAGAGAACCAATTCAATACATGAGAGTTTCAAAGGATTACATTGATTCTCCAACAACAATGAAGGTTTAGTTCACCATAGACATGGTAAAACTAGATGAAAAATAATGAAAGAATGAAAGATAGAACCCTAGAAGTTGAAGAATAGAGCTTGAGCATCCAAAATCCTCCTCCAAGGGGTGAAGAAAGTGTGATTTTGCTTCGTTCTGTCCAAAAATACTAACCCTAATTCGGCTAAAACCTTATATAGCTTTCTAAAAATTACAGAAAATTGGCCCAAGGCCCTATAAAATGGCGCTCAGTGGTAATTACTGCTCAGCGGTAAGTGAGATTCTTCTTTTTGACGCCCAGCTACTGTTTTGCCCCTTAGCGGTGTTCAGAGTGCCGCTCAGCGGTAAAAGTGGCATTGAGCGGTACTTGTGGCTCTTCTTTTATGCACTTTTTCTTTCTTTTCTGAATCCAACTCCTAGCTACTTCACTTCTTTCATTCAATTTATCTTAAAACCTGCAAAAACAAGGAAAACCAAGCATAAAACCTATCCAACTCTCTTATTTCCAAAATTTAAATAAAAACATGATTCCAAGCTAGTTTCTAAGTCATAAAGGTTGTCTTTAAGGTCAAAATTAAGTATAAAAATAACAGTTTTTCAACTGTTATCAATATAGAAAGTCAACCAAATTCTTTGACTAACAATTTAATTAAAAAATCGCAAATAATTAAATAATTTAATTTAATTATTTTTCCTATTGACATATCCGTGAATTATTAATTTCACAACTCTTCCACTAGAACTCCGCTTTTACTAAAATCACAACTCATATTAAAACCCAATTTTTTTTAATGTACTCCCTTTTTATTTTAAGGTTTAATAGGTTCAGAGGTCCTTATATTTGTGGGTTCGTTTCAATTGGGTCCTCCAATTTTGAAAGTGATCAATTTGGTCCCTAATTTAACAAAATTGAGTCAATAATACCCTTTCCGTTAAATATAATGGACGGCGTTAACTTTTTAAACATGTGGCATGTTGAGGCATCCTTTTATTTGCAGGTGGCACAATTTTATTTGAAGGATGCTTCAACATACCACATGTTTAAAAAGTTAATGACGTCCATTGCATTTAACGGAAAGGGTATTATTGACTCAATTTTGTTAAATTAGGAACCAAATTGATCACTTTCAAAATTGGAGGACCCAATTGAAACGAACCCACAAATATAGGGACCTCCGAACCTATTAAACCTTATTTTAATTACACCCACTCTCTAAAATCTACTAACTAAAGTGGACCTATTAAACTTTTAACTTTAAAACAAAATCCATATTTTTCTCTCAGCAAGTGGACCACACTTGAATTACTCATTTCTCATTAAAAATTCTCTTTCTCTCTCTTTTTCTTTTCCTAGTTTTACGTGACCATTCTCTTCCTCCCTCTCTTTCTCTTTTGTTTACAGTTAAAACCCAACTTTCACTCACTCATCATTTTTCCACAAAAGCCATGGATCCCACACCTCTTTTCAAGACCACTTTCTCATATTTCATTTCTCAATTCCTTCTTCTCTCGCTTGCACCTATTTACGTAACTCACTTCACATACCTACACTACAATTTTCATTTCAGTCTTCTCTCTCTTTCTTTCAAAGCTCACGGCCCCACCACACTTACTCACTCTTTTATTTCATTTCACCCTTCTCTCTCCTTCTTCCACTTTTAACGTCAATATCACACACACACTTACTTCCACTCTTTCTTCTACTTTTGACTTTTCAAACACACATCTCTCACTTTTCACTTTTTCTTTCTCCTTCCTTTTCTCTCCTTTTACGTAATTACTACACTATACTCTCCAATCCTTCATCCAATTGTTTTGTTTGACTTTTCAACTCCACTCTTCTCATTATTTACGTCAACCACAAGCACACATTCTCATCAGTTTTTTTTTTTCATTAAACTCATGTACCCCAATTCATTAAAACCTCACATACACTCCACTCTTTCTTATAACTAATTCCTTTCTCTTCTAATAATTGAAGAAAATTCTCAATACCCTCATACCCACACTTTTAGTTAAAGAATGTAAATAAATGTTCCCAAAAACATATAATTCTTACAAGATAATAAGAAACAAAGAGATACACAATATACGGTATTTTAAAGTGTAACCATGACTATTTTTCATACACAAGCACCCCAATTCAACCAACATGCATACCCATTACAAAAATAACACTTTTTGATAAAATATAAATATGTATAGTCCATTATATACCTCCATATGGTAGCAAAACGAAAATGAACATGTGAATATTTATTCTCCATGCAACAACCCATGAAACTTAAACACAAAAGAAGAGTGCATGCATCAACATATTATTTTTAATCTCAACACAAAAGAAAAAAAGCATGCAACAACATGTTAACTATAATCTCAACACAAAAGGAAAAAAGTATGCAACAACGTTATCATGTTACCTTCTACCCATCATACACCATGTTATATCCCAAGTTAAACCCCTTACCTCTGGTTCCAAGCAATCTTTCAAAGTTTTAAGGTTCCTTCATTCACTAGACACACCCATCTTCAATCTTCTCCTCTAAGCTTCCTTTAAGTCACGGCTAAGACACCAAGGGTGAGTGACTCTTCCTTTTCTCTCACCAACTTGGTTGTTCTACAATGAAGTGTATTTCTCCACTCAATCTCATGACGCTCTCTCTCTGTTTCATTTCCAAAGTGCTTGTATTACCACCTCCCTAACTTAAACTTTCACACTTAAGTGGAATTAACTCTACACCTTACTAACCATTAACCAACCACTCAAGGGTACTCCAAAGGTCATCCTACACAATCCACTTCAGATTCTCCCATTTCTTACTCCAAATTGACACCAATAAAACTCCACTTTAATGTGTGTAAATGATAGTTTTAAAGTGTGTTAAAGTGTTCCCGTAATATTCATTTATGTAGGCTACAATTCTCATGAAATGATTGACTTCCCAATGGATTCAAAGGTCTCTTACAAGCTTCCTAAGGCTAATAAAACATGTGCCCAACAATCATGCAAAGATAAAAAAATAAAAATAAAACTCATGCACCCATGCAATGTAATGTACATGAGAAAAGAAGAAAATGGAAAATGAAACCCTTCCCTGGGACGTTCCGTGCACAAATTAAAGAGACCAAGTCTCTCTACAATTTTCTCTCATCATCCATGCAATGTAAATGCATAAAATAAATTAAAAACAACCCCAAAAGAAAATGCACACAAGCTGCAACTTTTATGGACGTAGAGAGCTCACTTTTCTCTTCCAATTCCCATGCACAAAGTATAAAATAATACTATATCTTTTAAACCATTCTCTTTCCTCATTAAATACAAGAAACAAGCAAGGAAAGGAGTTAAATCCACACACTTCCAGCACCCAAAGTTCACGCACAACGAAGGTTTTTCTCCACTTTTTCATACCAAAACTCATGCATAAAAATATAAAATAATACTACACATTTACCCCTTTCTCTTTCTTCATTTAATCAATGATACACACAAGGAAAAATACCAATCAAATTCATTCATGGCTTCACACGCTGATTGTAATTGAAATCACAAACTCAAGATCAAGTGAATTTCAAATCTCTCTTTCTTACTTCATTGTGGGACCCACATGTGTAAAGATGGAAATACAAAAAGTTAAAAATCTTTCAGTTTTGGAAGAGTTTGAACTACCATGTATAAACACAATAACCACTCGATCAACTTCCATTCATTAATATAATAACACAAATAATTATATTTAACTACTCTTTCCACTTTTTTCATAAATTAACATTTAAACAATTATTTATTTTATTTTATTCACTTTTTTTTTCAACATCATTTCACAAAATAATTTATTATTTAACATTCCAAAATAAAATAATTAAATTAAAACATCGTTTTATTTATACGGATCTTACAACGTTTGTCGTTGATGACTCGTTTATAAATACATTGCTTAATTGTTTCTCTCATACAATCTACACGTTAAAATTATTTTGATGATTCATTTTTTAAGTTTTGCTCTAGTTGTTTTTTACAATTAGATTTTAGAGCAAACAGATTCATTGTGAAAAACAACTTGAGCAAACTTAAAACAAGAATCATCCAAATATACCATTGCAGAGTTTGATCATTTTTGAATGATTCATTCATTAAGTTTTCTTGGAGTTTTTCTATTAAACGAAGATATTCACGTCGAATTTGACCATCACTCGCTGTCTACTTTATAAGTTTGTTGGTCATGATAAATCCCTTTTTTCTTTTAAACCACCAATAGTATGTCAAATTCGATAGGAATTCGAAATATTATTTGTCAACCAATTACTCCCTTTTTAATTCTTTTATTATTATTTTTTAAACCACCAATTATACGTCAATTTTTGTGGGAATTCGACATATTATTGGTCAGCCATAAGACAAAGAGTTACTCCTTTTTTAATTCTTTTTTTTTTCTTTTAAACGACCTATAATAGGTCAAAGTTTGTGGGGATTCAACGTAAAACACCTTGAACGATTTCTAAAAGAAATTCATTTTTACAGAACATATGTTCATAAATGAAAACAAAAACAAAAGAAAAACATAATAACACTAAACATAGGAAAAAAATGAAAATCAAAGCACGAAAAGATCCACGGTATAGTTAAAATGTAGAAATATTTTTGTGAATGAAGGTTGTAGTGTTTTGAAAGGGTGCGAAATTCAAATCTCTCAACCTTTTTCTTTGAATTTGTACCACTCGTTCAAGCTTTTCACCATGACAAAGAACCAAACCATAAGGAAATGACTCGCTTTTGTGAACTTGAAAGAGTTGATAGAAAAACAAAGAAAAATGTTAACATATTGTTACGAGATATTTTATGAATGGAAGTTGTAGCGTTTTGAAAGGGTGCGAAATCCAAATGTATCAATCTCTTTTTCTTTGTGTTTCTATCATTCCTTCAAGCTTTTCAACATGACAAATAATCAAATCACAAAGAAATGACTCATTTTTGTGACCTTGAAGAAGCTAATAGAAACACAAAGAAAAAAATTAACACAAAAAAACCTTGAAGGAGTTGTTACGAGAAATTTTATAAACGGAGGTGTAGAGGTTATCCAAGTCTCCAAAACTGTATTTATAGAAAATGGAGGTTTTATGGATTGGTTTAAAAGAAAAAAAAAAGAATAACTGCTGGGATCCAGAATTAATGGCCCATTACTCCAATGCCTATCATGTCGAAGCCATCACTAGTTGGACGTTTTATGGATTGGTTTCAAAGAAAAAATAAAAAGAATAATTGCTGGCAAATTAAACGTCAAACTCAGAAAGAGTACAAGTTATGTGGTTGTTTTAAAAGAAAAAGAAAGAAATAATAAAAAAGGGATTGAGGCTTTGGCTTCTGGTTGTTCACTAAAACGTCGAAGCCCCAAAAGAGTTCGATGTGTTATGGGGTGACCCTTTGGCTTTATGCGCATAATAAAACATTGAAGCCACCAGTAGTTTGACGTTTTAGGGGTTGGTCTAAAAGAAAAAATAAAAAGAATAATTGTTGGCTGTTAACTCATTGGCAATTGTACAAAATCGTATCAACTAATATAAAATTGTAAGACTAGGTATCGATTCCCAAGAGACTCGTGTTACTAAACAATCGTGTAATACCTTAACTAATTAAGATTATAGAGCAATTTAAATGATTAAAAGTAAAATGTAATTGATGAGTCAATATTTTCTTCACTTTACTTAGTTTATTGTACTAAATTTAATTAGGGAATTGTGCATAATTGTCCAGTATTTTCCTATTTTACTGAATTGAGCTTAATCCGATCAGAAATTCTTATTTTAACTAATTTGAATTATCTGAGCTAATTATTTTCATTATGGATTGCAGGAAAAATTTTGGAAATATTTTAGGACATTTGGAAGAAGCTACGCATCATTGGTTTATTTTGTGTGTTGAAGTGAAAAGAAAAAAATGAAAAAAATATATTTGGTTCATGAAGGTTTCGGTTTTGTTGCTGGAAGCAAAGTAGTCCACGGAATTAAGTGACAAACCATTTCATCAATTATTGAATTTTAAGAAGTAAAATGGAGGGGACACGTTGCAAAGGAAGCTCATGATTTGGAATAAGTCACACGGCCATAAAGGGAAAACATAAAAAAAAGTGGATTTATTCTTAGTGTTGCCTAACCAACTAAAGAGTCACGTTTTGCTTCACCTAAGCTAAGGGACACTACGGCCTACCACTACAACAAGCAACTAAAGAGGAATTTTCTTTATTGAAGAAGTAGAAGAAATAAAGGAGAAGGGGGGCCACCATGCAAATGCAGCCACGGTTTTTTTGAAGATGCAATCAACAATTAACTTTGGCAAACTTAATGGAAGTGAAAGAAGGGGGCTACGTTCTTTGCTGAAACGAAAATTGGCTTGCATAGATGCAAGGAGTTCATGGCAACTTGGAGTAGTCCAGCAAGAAAAATTCACGGCCCCATGCAGCTGCCACCTAAGGAGGCAGCCACCTTGGAGAGGTGCACGTTGAAGCTGGAAGGAGCAGTCCAGCACGTCCAGGAAGATGCTCCACGGTCCACCAGCAGCTCTACCTTCACGTCTGCAGCAAGGGAAACCGCCCAACCTTGAAGAAGCTTTCTTCCGTCCAGCAGCTAAGGCAGTCACAGTCCAGCAGGCAGAGAAGTTACTCTAGCATGGAGAGTAAAGAAGGAAGAGATCTGCACTAGTCCAGTAGAGAAGATGGAAGCAAGGGGCTCTCACGGCTGGAAGCAACAACACTTCACAGCTGCAAGCTTCATTCACACCTCATGGCAGCAAGGAGGTCCAGCAACGCATCCACCAACCTTCACACGGTCCAGCAAGTGCAGCGAGGTTGCAGCCATGGGAGGCCAACACAACCACGTCCACAACCCAGAGAAGAACACGGCCAGAAACATTTCACGGCTAGCCTTCACACAGCTTCATCCAGCGGGTTGTTGCTTCCAGCAAAGAAGCTTCACGGTATAACAGCCACCACGGAAGCCAGCAACAAGAAGCCAACACAGTAGCTCCACCCGTCCAGCAGCACCAACAACTGATGCAAGTCCAGCAGTGATTCTTCACGTGAGCAGCAGCACAGCACCATTCCAGCACGTCCAAGGGAGCTTCACGGGAATGAAAAGAATGTCACTGTCTTAGCATAGTCCAGCCTTCACGTGAGAAGGGAGAAGAGTGCTTGGGTGGAATGTCCACAAAAAGTGATTGAAGAAGACAAATTGGCAAAAGAGAGGCTCACGGGTTCAGACAAATTGGCAATATAAAAGGGCAGCGGCAGAGAAGAGAAGGATTAGATTTTAGAGTAGATTTCTAGAGTAGAAGTTAGGTTTCTGGCTTGGTTTTCTCCTCCCTTATTGGGGAGGTTTTGAATTTCTTTTAGTTACCGTTTCCATGAATCTTGTAATTTCCAGTTTGCATTTTCAAATCAATGTTCGTTGAACTTTCTTCTCATTTACCATTTTCTGCACAATTACTGTTTTTGCAAATGCGAATCTTTGACAAATTTCATTTTCAGTGAAGTGTTTTTAATTTTACCGCCTCTTTTATTTTACTATTTAGTATTTTCTGCATCGTTTAATTTTATCATTTTAAATTTACCTTTCTGAATATTTACTGTTCCATTTTTACCGTTTTCCGTTTCTACCGTCTTTTACTTTCTTGATTTTACTATCTTTAAAAATTACTTCAGTGTTGTTAAATTCTGTTTTATTTAAATTCAGCTGTTTTTCAATCTATTTTATTTTTCTGTGTCAAAAACATCCACAAAACCTCCCTTCGTGTAAAAAAATCTGAAACTGAACCGACACAAAAATTGGTCCTTGAGAGACGACCTAGGAGTCATTTCCTAGTTATACTACATTCATTATTTGCAATCAAATTTGTATACAACAACAGTCCTGGATGGAATGACCCTAACTTGGGATGGTACAATGCTCCACAAGACCATTATCAAGAACCACCATTCCAGAGCACTTTTATGCCTCTACCAGTCCAGCAATATGAGAGTCATCAATATGATGCTCCTGCCCAAATAACTCCTCAGCCTTCAACTTCTAAACCTACATTAAAGGAGTTACTGGAGAAAATGACCATACAGAGAATTCAGTTCGAGCAAATCCAGCAGGAAACTCAAGCTGTCATGAAGAATATGACTGATCAGATCAGGCAGATGGCCACTCTTGCACCTGAGGAGAATGCTGAATATTTTGAGGATCAGGCAGATACAAGCAGCTATTTCGAACCAGGTAGACCACTTTCATTTTCCACCAACATACCTCAATTTGATTGCTTTGATGATTATGCTATTGAGAGGTATGTTGATAATTATATTGTTGCTGAGCATGATTTTAATTTTCCCTCTATGCATGATGAGAATAATTTTGTGTTATCAGATCCAAATATTTGTTCTCCATGCACTCAACATGAATCTGAACCTGTTATAGATATTGTTTCTACATTTGAAACGGATTCATGTTATGAGGTTGTATCTAAGGCTCAGTATGATGAATTGGGATTGGGTGTTATACCTCTGCATGATATTTCTGTGGAACCATTTTGCACTAACCATATTGCAGGAGGTACATATAAATTTGATCAGCATGCACCCACGCTGGAAGACAAAGGTTCCAGTACATACAGCAGTTTGAAGATCAAAAGGCACCTACTGAATCTGCTCAGTAACAATATTTGCTGCTTAGATCCGGCGATGGAGGATATTTCCCTGCTTGATCAGATTTGGAGGATGAAGCAGTTCGTCCTCAACAATTTCGTGCTGGATCCTGAAGAGAAGAACATCTCCCTACAAATCCAAAATTGGCAACTGCCACCCTGACCAGGGAAGTTTTCTTTTTCTTTCTTCCCCGTTTTCATATTTTTAGTGCACTTGTCCTTTATCTGTTTATTGTTTTAATTGATGATCTTATGCTTAGAAAACATTTAGGACAGTGTAGTTTAAGTGTGGTCTCGGGAAGTTTCTGCATTTTGTTTTTCTTTTAAGTTTGTTTTTCCTTTTCTTCTTAGTTTTCGAATTGTTATCTTTAAAAAAAAAACATAAAAAAAAAAAATTGTGTTAAAAAAATTGTTTAAAGCGTGCAAAATCTTTCCTTTCAATTAAAATTTAATTGTTATGAGATGTACATATATTTATTTTTCATATATTTAAAAAAAAAAATTGTGTTCTGTTTTAGGTCTCTTATTTTGTTAATGTATGTGTTTTGTTTGCTGTTTTTGAAATATGTGTTTTATTTGGTTTGATATTTTGATTCAGTATTAGGTCTTTTGTTTCGCTAATATGTGTTCTGTTTTTATTTATTTAGTTTTTTGTTATAAAAAAAAAAAAAAAAAATCAGAGAGTATAGTTGTAGTAATGGGGCAGAGGTATATAGTTTGAGCAGAGATGCTAATTTAAGTGTTTTTATTAATAATAATAAAAAAAATGCAACAACAAATATAATAAAATACATAAAAACATAAATATAGTTGTTCGGGGTTCGATCTTCCACGATCGTTAATATTACAAACCTTAATAAATAAAAAAAAAACAACATAAAAAAATTCAAAAACATAAAAAATAATAATTGTTCAGATTACATGCCTCATTAATATTCTGGCCACACTCGGCCAACAAAAACATAAAAAAATATAAAATCATTAAAATTGAAAGTTGTTGCTAGGTGGCGATCTTAGTGTAAGCTCCGTCGAGGGAGCTCTGGTGCGGAATGTGAGTAGCATGGGTGGAGGGATTTGTCGTTCGTCCCTGTCGTTCGTCCCTGTCGTCGTCGATGATGATCGGAACGGGGAACAGATCCAGCAGCCTCGGTGCCCTCATTACCACCCAACCATATTCTTTCAAACAAAAAAAATTCGTGTTAATAATAATAATAAAAAAAAAATTTCAATAAATTGAGATCTGATGAGAGTTCTTACCGTACATGTACAGCGGCAGTTGTGAAAAGAGAGTGCCAGTGGGGTCCATCTCCGCTTGCCAGCGCCTGATCCGATTGCCATGGTTGTTGAACCAGCAGTGCACGTTGTATTCGCTGGCATCTCCGAAGATCCTTAGTCGAGACGTGATCTCGACAACTTGGGCTCTGCTTGGGTGGGTAACCCCGTAGTTGAAGATGTTGGTCATCATCTTGACCTGATCTTCGGTAGGACGCCACCGCTGACTGGTGTATCTCTCGATTTCCATCTCACTCATCATGCCTCTCTAGTTTTCTAATTCATAAAAAAAAAATGAAAAAAATGAAAAAAATAAAAATAAAAAGAACAAAACAAAACAGATTGCAAAACATAAAAAAAAAAATAGATTAGTTCTTTGTTTTCTTGATCTTGTTTCCTGTTAGATTTATTTTTTGTCCTGTCTGTATTTGATGTTTCAGTGTCTGGTCTCAGATCTGTTTCACGGTCCTTGCAAAAGGGTCCTAAACGGATCTACGTCCAATTGTCCTGTTGTCCTTGTTGTTCTTGTAATTTAAGTTTCTGTGTTTTATTTTTAAGTGGGGTACGTGACGTTGTTCTACCCGATTGTCTCTACCATACCTTCAATCGAAGGGAGAATAACGTCTGGTTTCCAGCCTATATACCCCTTAAGTTTTTGACAGTTGTGTTTTATGTGTTTAAGTGTTTTAAGTTTCAGAAAAATGAAAAAAAAAATTGAAAAGGAGAAGATAGAAGCAGGAAAAGGGAGAGGGAGAGTAGGAAAGAAAGAAGCAGGACAGAGCTGAAATATAAAGGAAAGCAGAGAAATAAAGGAAAGTAGGGCAGAAGAGGAAAGAAAAAAAAAGAAAAAAAAAGAAAAAAAGAAAAAGGAAAGCTTAAAAGGAAAATAATCGGGGGAGAGGGTGAGAAAAGCTGAAAAAGCGCAAGAGAAGGCAAAAAAAGAAAAGAAGAACGAAGTGCATAACGTAAAGAAATTACAAGAAAGCAGAAAGAAAAGGACTTACCTGGAGTAGTAGGCTGGCAGAGAAGCTCCTCGGGGTTCTCAGACTCTTCAGATGGCACCGGGGCAGAGGCTCCGCAGAGATCCTAGACGCTCAGGTTGAGAGAGTGAGGAGAGCGGAGAGAGAAGAGAGGGAAGAGAGGAGTAGAGAGATAAGAGAGGAGTAGAGAGAGAGCAGGGCAGTCAGAAATGCCGCTCGGGAGCCGAAGTTGGCCTATTAATAGCCAAAATTCTGCCACTGTAGCAATAGTTCCGGTCATTGCTACCGAAACTGTTGTCACAGTACCGGTCTTCTCCCTTTTTTTTTTTAAAAAAAAAAATTATTTTAGCATCTACTGAGGGGTGCTAGGTGATTTAGACATCTGCTGATGGATGTCATTGATAACATCTACTGATGGATGTTACTGAAAATTTCTTCCCATTTCCTAACTTTTTATTGCACTTGTCTATATTATTTGACTGCTCTGAAATTGATAATCTGATGATTGTGACACACTGAGGACATTGTGTGATTTAAGTGTGGTCTACTGGGGAGAAATTCTGATTTTTCTGTTAGTTTATGTTTTGTGTGTTTATGTTTTGTGTGTTAAATTTTTTGTTTTTGAGTGTTAATTTTTTTCTGTTTTAAGTTATTTTTATCGAGTTTTATGTGCAATAAATTTTACATTTTTCTCTTGATTTCTGGATGATGTCTAAGTTGTAGATTTTTCCTTCACTTACTTAATACTTATAGATTGGAATCCTTGTTTTTCTCTGCTTGGAAAGATGATTATGTGTTCAAGAGGTTGAATTGATTATAACACGGATACCCTATGTGAGATTTGAGCCACTTAATGTTCTTTCTTGTGTGATATGACTCTTGATTTCTTGCACATATGCCTTGGCTTGATTCTTTTTGATATACTTGATTTATATGCATGTTTAGAAGTGATAAAGGCAATTTTATTCTTGAGCCTCTTTAGCCAAATAAGCCTACCTTGTTATTATCCTTTGATAACCCTTTGAGCCTATACTGTATATATTTCTTTGTGTTGAAGCTCATACACTGATCCTAAGTGAAAAACAAATGATTACCTTAACCTTAGGATAGTCTGGAGCTATAGAAGTATTTCGAGAATAAGTGTGGTCTCCTTGGGAATTCTGATGAATTGGCTAGTTGGTTCCTCATCATGTTTTGAAATGATAATTTATATCCTGTTGTGTGATAAAAAAAAAAAAAAAAAAGAGACAGGATGAAAAAAAAATGATGAGAAAAAAAAAAAAACAATTTTGAGAACAATGGAGTCGAGAAGAGGATTGAATTAGAGGTTTGAGTGAGATTTGACTGTATTTCCATTTTTTCCTCACTGCTCCTCTATTTCTTCTGAGCTGTAGCTACTTATCCAAATTTTATCCTCCCCTGTCCTTGGCCCCATTACAACCCAGTAAAGACCTTTTGATCTGAACATGCGTATGTTTTAAGTATTGATAATTAGAGACTTGCCAAGTCTGCTTGTGTTTGCTTTCTTGAGTGCATTGAGTGACATTGATTTACCTTAAACACTTGAGAGAAACACTGTTAGTGCATCTGTGAGGTTTTGTTATTTTTGAATCACCTCTTGAGTTGATTAATCATTTTGCTATGTTTTGAATTGCTTGGATGATTTCTATAAGTATGTGTTTTTCTTGATTTTGTGTTGGAAAATTTCTACTTCTTTCATCTCTCCATAATTCTTGAGAACTTTGTAAATTCCTTTTATTTTTCTTGTTTGTTTTATTTTTCTGTCTGCTGAGTTTGTGTCAATCCCTAAAAGTCCTTTGAACCATTCCCTGATTTGCATCTTAATTTTGCCCAGGAGTGCAAAAGACTAAGTGTGGTCTATTTTGATGAATCATTATTTTCTTTACTTCACTTGGTTTATTGTACTATAATTAATCAGGGAATTGTGCTTAAATGTCCAGTATTTTTCCATTTTTGTTAATTGAGCTTAATTCGATCAGAAATTCTTATTTTAACTAATTTGAATTATCTGAGCTAATTATTTTCATTGCATGGAAATTTTGGAAATATTTTAGGACATTTGAAAGAAAAAAATTATTTGCACACTGCACTATTTACTTGAAGTTGTGCTGTAGTGATTTAATCTGTGTGTTGATCTATGATAAAATATTTTTTTTTTCTGGAATTTATAGGAACACAATTTGGTTTAGAAACATTACACACCACTGCCCATGGACAAATAAATATGGAGCAAGAAAGTAAAAATGGGAGATTCACGTGAAGCTTGATTGAAAGTGAGCAACACTTCATTTTTGTTCAAAAGCCACGGCCCACATGTCCCTCTTCTACCACTATTGGCCTAAATTGATCAAAGAATTTTGGAAAGAGGTGCTGAAAAGTAGGAAATTAATGGGCATTCATTTGGGAAGTCAATAAAGAATGGACCACTTGCAAGTAACTCACGTAAAGAAGCAAGAAATGGCCATATGTAAAAGAAGGTAATGGGGTCCATATACTATTCACGGTTTTGGCTTGCAAAATTCATAACAATTGAAATGAACCCACGGCCATGGAGCAAACATCAAACAAAACTTCTTTCTCTTTGGAAGTGGGGCCGCCACACTCCTTCTTGCAACACGTGAGAAAGCAACCATTTAACGTGGAAGAGCTGCACATACAAAAAGCAAAGGACATATACCTCTTTCACGGCAAACCACACAAAGATAATATACTTTCTTGAATTTACTAGAAAAGTGGGAGGTCCATAAAGAAATTACGTCCCATTATTTTGACAAATAACCAGACAAACATTTTAAAGTGAAATGATGAGGGACACGTTCCTTTCACACCTACTGCTATCTCACAATTGACAAAGCTGGAATAAGAGTCACCACTCACGTCTTCTTTTACAACAGCCATGGGAAATCAATATTAAATGAATTTAAGCTGCACTGTGGGCAGAAGAGGTGCTGCCATCTTCATGCGGACAGCAGCAAGGCTCCATTCAAATGTCCAGAAAGCTCCTCGTTCCAGCACGGAAGCAACACTTTGACGTTGGCAGCAAGGTGAAGATGGACTTCCATGAAGAGAAGCAGCTGCCACGACCAAAGCCTTCAAGCATCCAGCTTGGTTGGAGACGGTGGTGCACTAGAATGAGAGCTGCACCGTAAAGAAACTTGGAGCAGTCCAGCAAGGAGGATGATGTTGAGAGAAAGAAGGGAGCATCACAGGACACGGCTGAAGAGGTGCAGTGGGAAGCATGGTGATTAAGCAAGCAAGTGGTGTCAAGAAAGAAGCACACAGCCAGGAAGAGATGTCCATACACAATGTCCAGCAGAGTTTGGAAGTGCATTTGGAGCAGCTACACACACACACTCCACAGCCTAGAGCAACACGTAGAGCAGCCAGCAATTTGAGAGGCATGGAGGGAGGTCACCGCCTGGTTTGGCTTCACGCAGTATGCAGCGTCCACATAGCACACTGGATGCAAGAAGCGTGCATGAGTTGGAGAGGAAATGAAGCACAGTAATACAGAAGAATCCAGCAGCTGCAATGTGTGAAGGGAAAAGAAGTGAAACGTTGGAATGGTCTTGGAGAAGGGTGAGCATGTCTCGGCAACGGACAAGCAATTTGGAGAGAGCCCCACCCATTTTCATATAAAGGGATTGGTGAATGTTTGATTAAGAATTCAGGGGCTGCCAAACAAAATCATGAAATTAAGAGGTCACGGGAGGCAGCAGCAGTAACAGCACAATTCTGAGGTTTGGCTATAAATTGGACCAGCAGCAGAGAAGCAAGGCATTAGATTTAAGTGGTAGAATTTAGAGTAGTTTAGGAACCCCTCACGCCTCCTGGAAGAGGCTCTGCCTCTTCCTCTTCCAAAGCTCTTTTTAATTTATTTTCAGTGTAGTTTTCATTTTATTTTCAACAGTGTAGTTTTCATTTCTGAATGTGTCACCTTTGCTCGTTTCCTTTTTACTTGTATTGTCCAGAATTTTAATTTAAGTGTTCAAATTGTGATGAATTCTATTTTCAGTTAAATGTTTTTATCTGTTCAATTTATCGTTCAGTATTTTCTGCACTGTTAATTTCTATCATTGCATTTTACCATTTGTTTTATTTTCAAACGTTTTCTATTTTTACCATTTTTTTTTCGTTCAGTTTTTACAGTGTT
The DNA here is from genome assembly GCF_016808095.1 of Vigna angularis. Taxonomy (NCBI): domain Eukaryota; kingdom Viridiplantae; phylum Streptophyta; class Magnoliopsida; order Fabales; family Fabaceae; genus Vigna; species Vigna angularis. The sequence continues at coordinate 12,911,206 of NC_068978.1, read as the reverse complement.
TAAAATTTATTTCAGTGTTTTTAAATTCAGTTGTATTTAATTTCCAATCCACTTTTAAATTTTATTTACCGCACAAAAAAATTCACAAACCCCCCTATTTCGTATGAGATCTGAAACTGAACCCCAATATTGGTCCTTGAGAGACGACCTAGGAATCACTTCCTAGTAACATATACTGCATAAATTTTTGTATCAAATTTGTATGACCGCGACAGTCGTATCAGTAATAAAAGTAAACATAAACTTGAATGTAAAGTCTTGATCTTTTGGAACTAAAAGCAAGAATGAATAAATGTGATTGATGATATGAGATGATGATGTTGTTGGGGTTAGATTTCACCTACTGTCTTTCATGCATATAAGAACTCGTCTTCTTCATAAGAATGTTAATGTCACTTACAAAATTACTTAAAACCTGATCTCTCGACGTAAAAAGCCTAGCCTTAATTATTAGACCTCGATCCCTTGAATCCCTAATAGCCAATTCCGAATTAAGAAAAAAAGCTTAAGACAATCAAATGTCCTATCCCTAGGCAATATTCCCTTTGGGTGAAATCCTCTAATCATGATTCATAAGATATTTCCTAATACTTAAACAAATCAAACATCAAGTCATGAATGGCCAAAACAAGACAAACATTACGAGTATGAGAAAATCATTAACATTCAATGAAAGAAGTATAAATTATTTAAAACATGTTCAAATACATGAAACTTTAGAGGTTACACCATCCCCAACAACAAATGAGTTTAGCTCTCCATTATCATGAAGAATGAAATTGACATGGAAACCCTAGAAAGAGAAAAGGAAAGCTCCTGCATGCCCAATCTTCCTCCAAAGGGTCGCAAAATAGTGTTTTTGTGCTTCAGCTGCCAAAAGATATAAACCCTAATGTGCAGAGGCCTTTAAATAGATCCAAAATTCCATATGGGCCAACGTCGCCAGTGTTCAACGCCCTAACTTGGGGCAAGTAGGCGAAACTGCATGAAGAGTGGCACTCAGTGATAACAGTTGAAATTACTATTATTTGTGATGTAATTTTGATACTAAATGCACCCTTTTCTGCTTAGAAACATGCTTGGAATCATGTTTTTCTGTTAAGTTGTGTGAATAAGAGAGTTGAGTTTGAATTTAATGGTTTTATGACTAATTCTCCTTGTTTTGATAGAAAATGAGATAATGTGGAAAGCAGTGATGAAGTGATAAGGAGATGGATCACAGAAAGGCTTGGAAAAGCACTAGAAGAGAGGAGTGCTCGAGGCTTGGGCGCCCTTTTTGGAGGCTCAAGCGTAGAAGAGTGTCGCTCACCGCTCGGGCGCCCCTTTTTGGGCCGCTTGAGCGCCGGAAGCTCGAAGCTTGGGCGTCATCTGGAAGGATTAAGCGTGGAAGACCACCGCTCACTGCTCGGGCGCCCCTTTTGAGGCGCCTGAGCGCCGGAAGCTCAAAGCTTGAGCGTCATCTAGAAGGCTTAAGCGTGGAAGACCACCGCTCATCGCCCGGGTGCCCTAAGTGGGGCGCTTGAGCACCAACAACACGGGCTTGGGCTTTGTTTCTGTTCTGTCTTCGCTCTATTTAAAGGACCCATGCGTCCTATGTTTTTTATCTCTGGCTGGAGCAGCACAACAACACATTCTTCCACTCTCTGAAGGCGGATTTGGATGCGGGAGCTTCCATCTTCTACTTTTAGGGTTTTGTTATCTCATGCTTTTCCATTATTCATTTAATCTCACCATGTCTATGGTGAACTAAACTCTATTTTTTGTTGGGGGGTGATGTAACCCATTGAACTCTCATGTATTTGAATTGATTCTTAATTACATATGTTTTTTCATTAATTGTTAGAATAATTCATTTGTGCTTATTACATGCCTTAATTAACTCATTCATAGCATGATGTATGAATTGCATGAGTGCCGGGAGGTTCCTTACAATTCAGGTTCTTGTTGAATTCTCCCAAGAGTAATATTTCTCAAGCATGAGGGTATGAGTCTTGGTCGTCTTAAAGCTCTTGATCTTCACATTTAATTGCTAGGAATGCTAGGAATTGCATGAACTAGTGATTAAGGACATGTTTATTCGTTGAGGGATCAGGTTTAGGTGATTTAGTGAGTGACGTTAACATTAATGCATAAAGAAGAACTCTTACATACATGAGAGGGAACTTGGCGAAATCAGACCCCAACAACATACTCATCTTATATTAAACAACATTCGTTTATCATTGTGTTTTTCTGCTATTGATCAAATTGCATTCATATTTAATTTTCTGTCTTTGCATTTGAAACCAATGATCCTATTTTCTTTAAGTCTTAATTAATCGAGTTGTCACACGATTGTCTAGTGCCGAGAGTCCTTTGGGATACGATACTTGGTCTTACCATTTCATATTACTTGTGTGATTCGGTACACTTGTCGATTCATCAACAAGTTTTTGGCGCCGCTACCGGGGACTCACGGTTTAAACTATTCTATTTGTCTGATTCTTGATTAACTTTGACTTTATTTTTATTTTTCTTTTTCATATTTTTTTTATCTTTATTTTCGGTGTTTTGTTTTGTTTATTTTTGTTTTTATTGTTTTTATGCTAACAGTGTTTTCTAGCATTTTGTGTCTAGTACTTGCAGGATGCAATTCGGACAAGTAGTTAACTATATGGACACTCAATTCCACCAAGGTAATTTCAACCACGAGTGGTTACCTCACTCAAGCATGGGTCCAAGTCAATATGGACAAGCTGCTGGACAACAACAATGGCATAAGCAATCCTCTTTATTAGAAAGAATGGCTAAGATGGATGACACACTTCAACAGTTAATGCAGATGTTTGATTCTCATCATAAAATCACTCAAGTGGAACCTAGAAGGATGGAGACGCAAATTTGTCACATAATTCAGAAGTTGGATGATTTTGGGGGTAATATGAAAGTTAACCCTAGGGAGGAGTGTAACGTCATTATCACTGAAAGTGGCAAGGTTTTATATGAGAGAAAAATAGAGAGAAAAGAAGAAGAAATGTTGAGAGAAAAAGAGAAAGATGTAAAGGAAGAGGAAGAAAAAGAAGAGAGAAAAAGTGAGGTTGAGAGAAAAGAAAAGGGGAAGAATGTGGAAAGAGAGAAAAGAAACAAAAGAGGTTGAGAGAGAAAAGAAACAAAAGAGGTTGAGAGAGAAAAGAAAAAAATTTAGAAAAATCTTTTGTACCTTAAGGAGTGTTCCAAGGAGGAAAAAGAGAGGGAAGAAAAGAAAAAGAGAGAGAAGGAGGATGAGAGAAAAAAGAAAGAATCATATGAAAAACCCCTTCCTCACCAAAGAAGTATCATAGGAAGAAGAAGGAAAAACAGTTTGAGCGTTTCATGGAAATCTTCAAGAAATTGGAGATTAAAATTCCTATGATTGGGACACTGCAACAGGTTCCTAGTTATATTAAATTCTTGAAAAAATTCAACAAAAAGAAAAAAATATCTAGAAAAGGGAACAATTAAGACACAGGGCAATTGCAGTGGGTCAGGCTAGTGACGTTAAAGAATCGCTTTCTAGGAGGCAACTGAGTTTCTGATTTTTATTTTTTTTTTTAGTTATGTGGTGTGGATTTGATTTTGTTTTGCAGTAATGACAACATCGGCTGATGGATGCTGGACAACATCTACTGAGGGATGCTAAAAGGATTCAGATAACAACATCTACTGATGGATGCTGTTACGATGAATGATAGCACATATTTCTGAACTTTTCTTTTCAGTTGATTTAATTGTTTAGTTTTGATTTGATTTTTTTCTTTGTGTGTTTGAGTTTTTTTAGGTCAAATGCTGCTTCTGATGGCAGTAATCATAGCATCTACTGATGGATGCTTCTACAACATCTACTGATGGATGTTGTTATGGAAGAGGACGGTGACTAGACATCTACTGATGGATGTTAGGTGATTAGGCATCTACTGATGGATGCCGATAAAGATGAGAAATATTAGTGTCTACTGAGGGATACCAATGAAGATAAGAAATATTAGCATCTACTGATGGATGCTATGTGATTAGACATCTACTGATGGATGTTACTGATAGCATCTACTGATGGATGCTATGATGATGAAGATGGTGTCAAGCTAGTGGCGTTAAAGAAGTGCTTACTGGGAGGCAACCCATCTTTCTAAACCTTTCTTTTTAATCATATGTTTTGTTATTGTACTTTGCTTGAATGAACCACACTCCTTTGATTCAATTGTGTTGTGTTTTGTGATGAGTATTGCTTTGTGATATTCTAGTGTATTGATTGATGTTGAGATGATGCATGATGTGCTGATATACAGGTGATGGCTCACAGTGTATGAAACAGGTGCTTAAGGTAAAATTTTATTGAGATACTGAGCAGGGTGTTTTTCTGAATTCTGGGACTTATGAGTTTACCTATGTGAGATTTGGGCTTTAAAGTGTTTTTTGTGAATAATTGCTATTAGTTTGAAAGCATGAATGATTTTGCCCAAATTTTCAATGATTGAACTCCTTGCTTGCAGGTTTCATATGATTAAGGCTATCTTTTGTTGTCCCTTATTCTTTTAGCCTTCACATGAATTTTTGCCAACTGAAAAGAGAATAAATTGTTCTAACCTTTGAACATTGAGCCTTATGTATGTTTGAAAAACCTTTTTCACTCTACCATCACAATGTAACACAAATCAACTTTGCCTTTCATTTAAACAACATCAAACAGAATTCGGTTTAAGAAGAAAATCATCACAAGGACTTTTTAAAGCTTGTCTTATGACTGGGCTAAGAAGAAAATCGGTTTTTCTGGACAACAAAGTTCCTTGAGTTAAGAGAGTGAACAATTTACTTCATAATTTAACATTAACCTCTCTTTCTACTTTTCACTTGAGAAACCACTTCTCAACTTAATCCCAACTTTTATTCATTGAGCTCATCCTTCTCTTCTTTTTTCTTTCTTCTCTTTCTTTTCTTGCTTTACTCAATGCTCTTTTTCTTTTTCTTTTAACTTTTTTCAACAACCCCAAACTTGAACCATTCTCCTGTACCACACATGCATACTCTACTCAACTCAAGGCAAGGATTTCAAGGGTTTTTCACATTAAGCTCAAGGTTCAAAGGATAAAACAAATTTTTGGGTTAAAATGTTGGCATTAGCTTACAAGGGATAAGAACAGATGGCCATGATCATTTGTAATAAGCCAGCAAATAGTTCAACAGCAAAACTCAGGCAAAATCAATTGTGATTCCAAAGCAATAGCATTCAACAACAATAAACTCTAGAGCCCAACCTCTCAGGTTAATTCAAGGTTCCAAAATTTGATAAACATCATGCCAAGCACATTAATCACAATTGAAACCATGCATCTGCCTTAAACAACTATGAGCAACCACCATCTGTGCGTAAAAGCTAAACCAATCATTATCTCAACATGAATCACAAGTCAATAAGGCGAACACAAGATAATCTTACTTCTCACAATCAAACAATTTATCACTTCACACCAAACCATTGCAACAACTATCCATTTAACCAAGTACATAGATCAAACTAAATTTAAAAACAAAATAAACAAAGTTCAAACACGCTTAAAAAATATGAGATGTTGTCATCACTCCCCTCAAAGGCATCTGAATCTTCCTCCAAAACATCCTCTATCATACCTTCGGCTCCGAACGTGCCACCTCTTCCACTAGCTTGGGCCTGGTCCCCAGGCCAAGACATGCGAGTGATGAACTCATCAAGTGAAATGCATTGAAGTTCGGGAAAAGCAGCATATAACCTAAAAACACAAAAACACTTAAAGATAAATTAAATCAAAATCGTACAATTAAATGAACTAAAAGGAAGAGAAAACTAGGTTGCCTCCCAATAAGCGTTTATTTAACGTTATTAGCTTGACACCACTATGCTTAAGTTGGATTTTTAATATTGGCATTCTTCTTTCTTTCAATACACCAACATAATCTCAACATCTTCCTAACTACCAGCTTGACTCTCCTAGAATAAGGAGCCTCAATTTCTAGATCTCCATTTGCTTTGATAGCCTTAATAGCCCATAACTTGTTCTTGAATTTCACTGGTTTGCCCGGTTTAGGTTCACTATTTTCCAGCACAAAGTCTTGGTGCACTAGTTTTTCTTCATTATCTCCATCCTCTTCCTTCATTTTTGGAGAAAAACAATTATGGCTCCTCTTGACCAACTTGGTAGCTTGATCAGGTAGACTAGTCACTGATAGAACTTCATCTGTTGTTTTAGGACTAGTCTGTTTTACTTGAATTGGCTGCCCATCATAGAAGACATTGAAAGTCACCTCTTCATCTTGATCTTTCAATGTTAAAACTCCATCATCTACATGAATTACAACCTTGGTTGTCTTCATGAATGGCCTTCCAACAATGAAAGGGATCTCTACATCTTCCCCCATTTCCATCACTACAAAATCAACTGGAATTTGAGTTTGTCAATCTGGATAACAACATTTTCCACTACACCATAAGGATGCTTGATGGATCTGTCTGCCATTTGCAAGATCATTCTTGTAAGTTTGACCTCAAGACCACCAATCTTCTTGAGCATAGATAGGGGCATCAGATTGATGCTAGCCCCTAAGTCAACTAGAGCCTTCCCTATATCATGATTCTCAATGGTGCAAGGGATATTGAAACTTCTCGGATCTTTGAATTTAGGACGAAGAATCTTCTGCATAATGACACTACAATTACCTTGTACTTCAATTGTTTCTTCATCTAGATATTTCTTCTTTTTAGTGAGAAACTATTTCAAGCATTTAGCATAAGCAGGAATTTGTTGCAGTGCTTCAATCAAGGGTATATTAATCTCCAATTTCTTGAAGGTATTCATGAAATGCCCAAATTTCTTCTTTTTTCCTTCCTTGAATAAATTTTTGCGTAAGCAAGGGGTTTCTCAATTGTTTTTCCTTTTTTTCTCTCATCCTCTTCTTTCTTGTTCTCCCCCTCATCACTCTCATTTTCTCTTCTCTCAGCCTCTTCTTTTCTCTCTTCATTTTTCTCCTCTTTTTCACTCACTTCATTTTTCTCTCCACTCATATTTTCCTTCTCATCAACTTTGTTCTCTTTTCCCTCAATTTCTCTCTCAGCTAATATCTTGCCACTTCTAATCATAATGGCATTATACTCCTCCTTAGGGTTAACTTCAGTATTAGCCCCAAAATTCTTCTCAGACTTATCCTCCAACTTCTTAGCCAATTGGCCCAACCTGTATCTCCAAATTCCTAATGACAGCTTCAGTGTTTTTGTGATTGGAGATGGATACTTGCATGAATTGTTGAAGTGTGTCCTCTACCTTCGCAGTCCTATCAGATAAGGAAGGTTGTAGTTGGTACTGTTGTTGTGGTGGTCTATTAAATGGCTCAGCTTGCCCTTGACCTATACTTGGGTGAGGTTTCCCTCCTTGGTTGTAGTTACCTTGGTGGCCCTGATTACCCATATAATTCACTTCTTCTTGAGCATTGGCTTGCATGGCACACTGACCATTTACATGATCTCCTCCACATAGCTCACAACCTTGATGTTGAGCTTGAGAGACATTTTGCAGCTCTTTAGGTAATTGAGAGATTTTCTTCATCAGAGTCTCAAGTTGTTGAGTCATTATTTTTTTTAGCCAATAGAGCATCTTGAGATTGCAACTGAAGAACTCATTTTTGTTGAAACTGAGCTCTTTCATTTTGCGTCTCATTATCATTGGTAGCCATATTCTCTATCAACTCATACACTTCATCTAGAGTCTTGTTCTTGATTTTACCTCTAGTTGAGGCATCCAACATCAATTTAGTTTGTGATTTTAGTCCTCCAAGAAAAAGAATGACTACCGTAGGTTCATCAAATCCATGAGTAGGAGTATTCCTCAAAAGGCCTTTGAATCTATCCCATGCTTGACCTAGATTTTCGTCCATGCCCTGCTGAAAAGAAGAAATTCCCTGCTTACCTTTGTTGATCTTGGACTGAGGAAAATATTTGTTCAGAAACTTAGCCACCACATCTTCCCACTCAGTGAAGCTATTCTCTGGGAATGAATTTAGCCACATCTTAGCATTGTCTCCCAAAGAGAAAGAAAACAAGCTAAGTTTGATAGCTTCATCTGACACACCATTAATCTTCACTGTATTGCATATTTCATGGAAAGAGGTGAGATGTTCATATGGATTTTCATGAGCTAAGCCATTAAACTGATTACTCTGCACCAAGTGAATGAGAGTAGGCTTCATCTCTATGTTTACGGCATTAACCCTTGGCCTCGCAATGCTATTAAAATGAAGAGGACCTGTGACGGTTGCATAATTCGCCGGGGTACGTCTATTATTTTGATTGTCAGCCATGTCTTATGTTTCCTGGTCAGATACTGAAGTGAAGGGTTGTTCAAGAGTCTCAGGAGAGGGGAAAAGTTCTCTAGAAACCCTTTTCTGCCTTCTTCGTCTACTATAATTCTTTTAGGCAGTCTTCTCTACTTCCAAACCTGTAAGGAGAGGTTCAAATGATCTTGTGCTCCTATTATGAATTTTGCCCTGCATACACTAAAGAACATTGCACTAGAGCACCAGATTAGCCCAAACAAATTAAAAATAGTAAAAATAAAGAAAAAGTCTAAACAAGTTAAGAATGACACAAAAGTTTAGTGTTACCACGAGTCCCCGATAACGGCGCCAAAAACTTGTTAACTCATTGGCAAGTGTACCAAATCGTATCAAGTAATATAAAATGGTAGGACCAAGTCTCGATTCCCAAGAGACTCGTGTTACTAAACAATCGTGTAATACCTTAACTAATTATGACTAAAGAACATTTTCAATGATTAAAGTAAAATGCAATAATAGTAAACATAAACTTGAATGCAAAATCTTGATCTTTTGGAACTAAAAGCAAGAATGAATAAATGATATCGATGATATGATATAATGATATTGTTGGGGTTAGATTTCACCTACTGACTTTCATGCATATAAGAACTCGTCTTCTTCATTAGAATGTTAATGTCACTTACGAAATTACTTAAAACTCGATCCCTCGGCGTAAAAAGCCTAGCCTAAATTATTAGACCTCAATCCCTTGAATCCTTAATAACCAAATCCGCATTAAGAAAAGACAACCAAATGTCATATCTCTATCCCTACGCAATATTCCCTTTGGGTGAAATCCTCCAGATCATGCTTCATAAGATATTTCCCAATACTCAAAAAAATCAAACATCAAGTTATGAATGGCCAAAACAAGAAAAGCATTACGAATAGGAGAAAATCACTAACATTCAATGAAAGAAGCATAAATTATTTAAAACATGTTCAAATACATGAAAGTTTAGAGGTTACGTCATCCCCAACAACAAATGAGTTTAGCTCTCCATTATCATGTAGAACCTTGGCTTACAATGGAAGAATGAAATTGAGATGGAAACCCTAGATAGAGAAAAGGAAAGCTCCCCCATGCCTGATCTTCCTCCAAAGGGTCGAAAAATAGTGTTTTTGTTCTTCAGCTACCAAAAGATACAAACCCTAATGTGCAGAGGCCTTTAAATAAATCCAAAATTCCACATGGGCCAACGTCGCCAGCGCTCAACACCCTAAGTAGGGGCAAGCAGGAAAAACTCCGCGAAGAGTGGCGCTCCGCGCCTTGGTTGAGGGTAACCAGGCGTCCTACATTGTAGCTGACTGGCGCTCAACGCCCCTAGAAGGGGCGCTTAGGCTTGCTTGCGAGATCCTTGGCCCTTAGAGCCCCTGTAGAGGGCGTCCAGGCATTCATGTGTGACCACCGGTGCTGAGGGCCCCGAAAAAGGGCAACCAGGCGTGGTTGCGTGACAACCAGCGTTGAGGGCCCCAGAAAAGGGCAACCAGGCGTCATTGAGCCTTCTGCAGCCTTCTATTATGGTGCTTTTGTTGTCCTTCCTGGGTTCCAACTCCTTGATACTTTACTCCTCTTCCCAAAACATACCAATAACCTACAAAATTGAGGAAAGTAGTGATAAAAGTCATTAAGTATAACCTTAATTCACTTATTCACAAAGTTCAACTAAAACAAGAGTTTAAGCGAGTTTCAAAGTCAAAGAGAGTTGATTTAGTATCAAAATTACATCACAGATAACGATAAAATCAATCGTTATCACTGGAAAATTAAACGTCGAAGTCCCAATAGAATTTGATGTTTTATAGTTGGTTTAAAAGAATAAAGAAAAATATAATAAAAAAAGGAATTCACCCTTTGGCTTTTGGCTGGCATATAAAACGTCCAATATTTGATATGCTAGACGTCAAATGTGGATGGGAGTAAAACTATGGGGAAGCAAACCATTGTTTAGTATTTATTTATTTTGAATTGAACGTCAGTTGTTTCCTAAGGTGACGTTATGATTCTAAGCTCATTGTTTTATATCGATCTGGTTCTTGTGTTGACGTTAATTTATTTTAGATGGCGAGTTGGATTCCAAAACAACGTGGAGCGATTGAATTATTTACAAAAATGCCACGGGTCATTGTTAACATTGGGTGTTCTATTATTGGATGATGAATGCCTGACGTTATACGAAATTTTTTTACTAGTGCCTTTATTTTAATTCTGATTTATCAAGAACTTAAAATCAGTCAACACTTATCAAAACAAAGTGAAATAATAATGATTATTGTCGTACTCAAGTTTAGCAAGTATTGATAGCCTAAACTAATTCAATCGAACATATATCAACTCATAAATTCCTATAACTATAACACATACTAATTCCTAAAAAAACACATTATAGCATCAAATATTCTACTAATGGCTTAATAGTCTATTTTGTCCCCAGTTTTGCTGAATAATGTCAATTCAGTCCCTCGTTTTAAAAGTGCTTGAAATTGTTCCTCACTTATTAAATTTTGCGTCAACGTCGTCCCTTTCGTTAAATAGAAACAAACGGCATTAACTTTTTCTTTCTCTATCTTCTACTCCTCTGAATTCCTCTAAACACAATAGTTTTTTTCTAAAGTAACTTTGCCGTACACAAATGAGAAATATCAGCTTTTTTCCTTTCTTTAAATATTGACCACTTGAATCCTTTGTCAGCTATTCCTTTTAGACCCTAGTGCATGATAAGTCTGACAAATATGCTCATAGCAAAACTCTTTCATTTTTTTAATCTTGATCAAGCCTAATAAAACTAAATAAACAAAAATAATACTACAAGAAAAGACTTTGTTTTTCCCAGTAATTTTTCCTAGAATTTTACCCTTTCCAAGGTTTCTTTTGTAATAAAAGCAAACACTCAAAAAGCTTCGAGAGTGATAATTGGTGTGATGAGGAAAACACTCATTTTCCATAATAGAGCACCCAAGTTTGAAGCAGCTACTCTCAATTATGCAATTATCAAATATGTGAGTGGTTCTCGGGTTTGGCCCGTGCGAAATTGATAACGGTTGAGTTCACCGTTATCTGAGATGTAATTTTGATTATAAATGAACCCTTTTTGACTTAGAAACTTGTTAGTTCTCTTGCTTTTAGCTTATTTTTGTGAATAAGAGAGTTGAGGTTATACTTGAGGATTTTATCACTAAATTCCCTTGATTTTGTAGGAAATTGGGATGAATTGGAAGAGGAGTTACAATATCAAGGAGTTGGAACCTAGAAAGGACAGAAACAGCACCAAAAGAGAACACTGCAGAAGGTCGCAGGACGCTTAGGCACCCTTTTCTGGGGCCCTGGGCGCTGGTTGTCTCGTAACCAAGCTCGGATGCCCTTTTTTGGGGCCCTCGGCGTTGGAGGTCTCGCATTCATGCCTGGGCGCCCTTTTAGGGACGCTGAGCGCCAGTCTTCGATTATCGTTTCACGCCTGGGGCCCCTCCAGGGGCGTTGGGCGCCACTTCTCCTACAAGCTCGCCTGGACGCCCTAAGTAGGGGCATTGAGCGCTGACGACGTTGGCCCATGATCCAATTCAGCCTTATTTAAGGACTTGCATGTCCTAGACGGGGTATATTTTGATAGAAGGGATGCAAATTCAGACTATTCCAACTGTCTAGAGGCAAAATTGGATGTGGAAGCTCTCCTTTTCGGTTTTTAAGGTTTATCTTACCTTCTCGTTCCATTATACATTTAGCTTCTCCTTGACAAGGAGGAAGTAAATTCAATTGTTGTTGAGGAAGATGTAATCTCTAAACTCTCATGTATTTGAATTGATTCTGATTTATATATGTTTCTTTCATTAATTAATATGGTTATTCTCCTATTCTCTATGCTTGTTATGTTTAACTCATTCATGGCATGATTTTTGGTTTTCTTTGTTATTGACAAATACCTAGAAACCTAGAACTGGGGAATTTCTCCCAAGGGAACTATTGCCTAGACATAGGGATAGAACGCTTGGTTGTCTTAAGCTTTCGTTCGTAATGCAGAATTAATTATTAGAGATGCAAGACATTGTGGTCTAGTAATTAAGGATAGGCTTCTTTCGCCAAGACATCTGGTTCTAAGTAAATTAGAAAGTGACATTGACATTTAATAAAGAAGAAGAATTCTTATATGCATGAGAGTGATTAAGTGAAATCTAAACCCCAACAACATCTTCATCTCATAGTTCCAACATCATCATTCACTTTTCCGTTTATCTTCAATTGATCAAAAATTGCATTCATATTTACTTTCCTCATTTTACTTTCAAAAACCCTAATTTTTTCTTCAAAGTGCTAATTAGTTAAGTAATTACATGATTGTTTAGTGTCGTGAGTCTCTTGGGAAACGATACTTGGTCTTAGCATTTATTATTACTTGATACGATTCGGTACACTTGCCAAGGTCTTAAAAAATTTTTTGCGCCGCTGCCGGGGACTCGTGGTTTAAACTATACTTTTGTGTGATTCTTAACTGATTAGACTTTATTTTTTTTATTGTTTTTAATTTTTGTTTTTATTAATTTTTTTATCTGTTTGTGCTAATTTGGTGCTCTCGTGTTTTGTTCTCTAGTGTATGCAGGGTACAATTCGGACTAGAAGAACGAAAATTTCTGGACCTCATCTTACATGTCTGGACAAAAGTAGAAGAAAAATGAGGAACAGGACATCCAGAGAATTGTTCCCTTCTCCTGAGACTCTTTTACAACCTTCACCTCAAATATCTGACTAAGAAATAGAAGACATGGCTGAAGAATAGAATGGTAGACGTACCCTGGCAGATTATGCAACAGTTAATTGCCCTCATCATTTTAACAGTATTGCAAGGCCGAGGGTTAATGTTGTAAACATGGAGATGAAGCCTGCTTTGATTCAATTGGTGAAGAGCAACCAATTCAATGGATTATCACATGAAAATCCATATGAGCATCTGACCACATTCAATGAGATATTCAATACTATGAAGATCAATGGCGTGCCAGATGAAGCTATTAGACTTAGCTTGTTCCCTTTCTCTTTGGGAGGCAATGCCAAGATGTGGTTGAACTCTTTTCTAGAGAACAACTTTACTGAGTGGGAAGCAGTGGTTGCAAAGTTTCTGAACAAATATTTCCTATAGTCAAGGCATGGATGCAACATTAGGTCAAGCGTGGAATAAATTTAAAGGCTTGTTGAGGAAGACGCCCACTCATGGCTTTGATGGACCTACAGTAGTCATTCTATTCCTTGGAGGTCTAAGCTCACAAACTAAATTGATGATGGATGCCTCAGTTGGAGGTAATATCAAGTGCAAGACTCTAGAGGAAGATTATGAGTTGATTGAAAATTTGGCTACCAATGATAATGAGAGGCGCAGTGAAAGAACTCAACTTTAATAGAAAGGAGTTCTACAACTACGATCTCAAGATGCTCTATAGGCACAAAACAAGATTATGAATCAATAGTTGGAAACTCTGATGAAGAAAATCTCTCAATTGCCAAAGGAGGTGCAGAATGTTTCACAAGTTCAATAACAACTTTGTGAATTATGTGGTGGCGATCATATTAATGGTCAATGTGCTATGCCAGAAGTTACCCAAGAAGAAGTCAATTTTATGGGTAATCAATTTCGTCTAGGTAATTACAACCAAGGGTGGAAACCTCACTCAAGTATGGGTCAAGGGCAAGTTGGGCAATTCAATAGACCACAACACAATGGCAACAACAACCTTCCTTATCTAAAAGAACTGCAAAGCTAGAAGAGACACTCCAACAGTTCATGCAAGTGTCCATCTTCAATCATAAGAGCACTGAAGCTGCCATAAGGAATTTGGAGATACAAGTTGGCCAAGTGGCTAAAACGTTGGAGGAGAAATCTGAAAAGCAGTTTGGGGCTAATGCTGAAGTTAACCCTAAAGAGGAGTGTAATGCTATCATGAGCATAAGTGGTGAGAGGTTAGATGAGAAAAAAATTGAGAGAAAAGAAAAAGTTGAGTTGAGTGAAAAAGAAGAAGAAGTTGAAGAGAGGAAAAGTGAGGTTGAGAGGAAGGAAAAGAAGAAAGAAAAGAAGAAGAAGAGGGCGAGAGAAAAGAGAGAAAAATTGAGAAATCTCTTTCTTACCCTAAAGATTATGCTAGAAAGGAAAGAGAAAGACAATTAGGGTGTTTCAAGGAGATTTTCAAGAAATTGGGGATTATTATTCCATTGACTGAGGCATTGTACCAAATTCCTGCATATGCGAAATATCTAAAGAAGTTCCTTAAAAAGAAGAAATATATATATGAGGAAAAAATTGAGGTGTAGGGTATTTGCAATGTGATTTTGCAGAAGACGCTTCCTCTTAAAGTCAAAGATCAAGGAAGTTTTACTATTCCTTGCACTATTGGGAATTATGATATAGGGAAAGCCCTAATTGATTTAGGGGCTAGCATCAATTTAATGCCTCTATCTATGCTGGAAAAATTTGGTGGTCATAAGGTCAAACCCACAAAGATGGTGTTACAAATGGCGGATAGGTCTACTAAGAAATCCTACGGTGTAGTGGAAGATATAGTGGTTCAAATTGATAAATTGAAACTCCCGGTGGACTTTGTAGCGATGGAGAAGGGGCAAAAATCTGAGATGTGTAACAGTTGAGTTTGGGGTTGTGTAACGGTTAAATTCACCGTTATCTAAGATGTAATTTTGATTATAAATTAACCCTTTTTGACTTAGAAACATGCTAGTTCTCTTGCTTTTAGCTTATTTTTGTGAATAAGAGAGTCGAGCTTATACTTGAAGATTTTATCACTAAATTCCCTTGATTTTGTAGGAAATTGGGATGAATTGGAAGAGCAATTACAATATCAAGAAGTTGGAACCCAGAAAGGACAGAAAGAGCACCAAAAGAGAAGGTTGCAGAAGGTTGCAGGACACTTGGGCGCCCTTTTCTAGGGCCCTCAGCGTTGGAGGTCTCGCATTCACGACTGGGCGCCCTTTCAGGGACGCTGAGCGCTAGTCTTCGAGTACCATTTCACGCCTGGACGCTCCTCCTGGGGCGCTGAGCGCCACTTCTCCTGCAAGCTCACCTGGACGCCCTAAGTAGGGGCGCTGAGCACTTATGACGTTGGCCCATGATCCAATTCAACCTTATTTAAGGACTTGCACGTCCTAGACGGGGTATCTTTTGATAGAAGGGACGCAAATTCAGACTATTCCAACTCTCTAGAGGCATAATTGGATGTGAAAGCTCTCATTTTCGATTTTTAGGGTTTATTTGTCATTTTCATTCCATTGTACATCTGGTTTCTCCATGACAAGGGGGAACTAAATTCAATTGTTGTTGGGGAAGATGTAACCTCTAAACTCTCATGTATTTGAATTGATTCTGATTTATATATGCTTCTTTCATTAATTGTTAGGGTTATTCTCCTATGCTCTATGTTTGTTATGTTTAACTCATTCATGGCATGATTTTTGGTTTTCTTTGTTATTGACAAATACCTAGAAACCTAAAACTGGGGAATTTCTCCCAAGGGAACTATTGCCTAGACATAGGGATAAAACACTTGGTTGTCTTAAGCTTCCGTTCGTAATACAGAATTAATTATTAAGGATGCAAGACATTGTGGTCTAGTAATTAAGGATAGGCTTCTTTCGCCGAGACATCAAGTTCTAAGTAAATTAGAATGTGATATTGACATTTAATAAAGAAGAAGAATTCTTATATCCATGAGAGTGATTAGGTGAAATCTAAACCCCAACAACATCTTCATCTCATAGTTCAAACATCATCATTCACTTTTGCATTTCTCTTCAATTGATAAAAAATTGCATTCAAATTTACTTTCTTGTTTTTACATTCAAAAACCCTAAATTGTTCTTTAAAGTCTTAATTAGTTAAATAATTACATGACTGTTTAGTGTCATGAGTATCTTGGGAAACGATACTTGGTGTTACCATTTATTATTACTTGATACGATTCGATATACTTGTCGAGCTCTTAACAGAAATCATACGAGTGTAATCCTCAGAGAGTTCCATTTCGTTGGCAGAGAAACATCCCATAAACATCCGCTGAGAATTAGCACCTCCTGATGCAGATTTTCCCATACACAGACTCCCATGGGAAAAATTTCCCTTCTCTGCTACAAATTTGGATGATTCAGTTGTAGACAGTGGAGGAATCTGAATCTTAAGCTGAGATCCAAAAACAACCATTCGACTCTCATGTTTCGAACTCACTTCAATCTGTTTCTCTTCGT
The DNA here is from genome assembly GCF_016808095.1 of Vigna angularis. Classification (NCBI taxonomy): domain Eukaryota; kingdom Viridiplantae; phylum Streptophyta; class Magnoliopsida; order Fabales; family Fabaceae; genus Vigna; species Vigna angularis. The sequence goes on along the minus strand of NC_068978.1, from coordinate 12,894,615 downwards.
CGACAAGAGCATGCACTAGGCCAAGACCAACACCTTTAGAATCTAGTCTGTCCCAGTGACGCTTGTGTTCACCTCCTGGGGTTTTAGGGCTGTTTGTTTCGAACCAAAAAGGGTTCTTGAAACCGGAGAAAGGATTGCTGTTAAGTATGGAGGTAGGGCTCATCATGGTTTCTGTTTCATGGAAACCTTTCGGAGTGAAATTGGTGAACAACCTCCTCGGAGAACTAAAGAAAGAAGACGAAACGGGTTTATACACGTGGGTATATTTTATTATAAAAATATGCCTTTAATTATAAAAATATGTTAAATTCAATTCAAACCAGATTTATACACGTGGGCATATTTTATTAATAAATTTATGAAAACATGTGTATATATTATTCTGATTGGATTTAATTATTAAAATAAATTTAAAATTATTTATTGAAAAGTAATTAATTTATGTTACAAACACTCTGACAAAAGATGTATTGTACAAAAAAGTAGAAGAGAGAGAAAGAAAAAGTTAATGCGGTTTGTGCGTGTTTAATGGAAGGGATGACGTTGATACAAAATTTATTAAGTGAAAATTAATTCATATATTTTTAAAACGAGAGACTGAATTGACATTATTCAACAAAACTGAAGAAAATATAGGCTATTATACCTCTAGTAATTAATTGTTTCCATTCAGCAAATTAGTTTTCGAGTAACACACAAGCTAGTATTTAGATGCAGTATTTTCAGTCCAACAACAATACTTTTGGTGCAGAAAAATAACTAAAAGAAATTGCAGTACAACAACTTTTTTAATGCAGATTTTGCAGTCTAAAAAAACACAAAACAGCAAGAATTCTGGTGTAGATTTTTAAACAAAACAACAAAGCTTCTGTTGTGAATTTTTAACTAAAACAACAATGATTCTGGTACCCATTTTTAAAGAAAATAGCAAAGCTTCTGGTGCAGATTTTTAAATAAAACAACAAGGTTTCTGGTACAGATTTTTAAAGAAAACAACAAAGTTTTAAGGCCAAAACAACAAACATTTAGAGCTAAAAACAACAAGCATTTAGAGTTAAAACAACAGTGTATTTGGTACAACACTTAATTTCCTTGTAAATATTAACCCTTTAATCCTAACTAGTGTTTTTAGTCTTATTTCATTTATTTTTATTTAATCAACTCTCAATCACTTGCTCTTTAACCTTCTGAATTAAGCCATGTAACATCATTTTCTACCCACACAACATTTTAGAGACATATTACCAAGCACACAAGATCAGTTTTTTTTGTACCACATAATTAAAACATATTATAAATAATAGTCGAGCATACTTGTTCATGGATAACATCCAGTATTGAAAAAATTTCCAATTCATTTCAATATAATACATAGAACGTTAGATTTCAATTCATGAAGCAACTAAATATGATGCAGTGAACAATGTCTTCATGACTAAACTCCAAAGCACCTAACATATACGACCTTATATGGCTCTAATTTGAATGTAGAACATATCATTTTATTCCAAAAAGCTTATTAACTCAAACCCCTAATTCGTACAAGTCTCATCTTTTATTCGACTATTACCACAAGTACTCATTCGACCTTCAAACCAATAATTAATTGTGAAAAAAAATTTATTCACGAGACATACCCAACTATAAACGCAGTAAGTCATTTATCAAAAAAAGATAAGATTATCTACTCATACCAATTGATACACTTAATAAAATCAAAACATCAATCCCAAATTTCTTTTTCCCTAAACATCTAAATGAATCACATACAAGCAAACAATTAAAGTTATAGTAGCTCCCCAAACTTGGTTCGAAACTTTTACCAATAAAACCTTTGAATCGAAACCCTTCACACCTCATATGCTCACAAAACTATAAATAATAAATTTTGAATACGACACATTTACTTACATTATTTTAACTTTGTTGTCCAATGGAATCCATGATTGCCAAAGAAAATATTGTACAAAAATGTGTCAAAATAAATAAACAACGACCACAAACCCGAAAAATTATTTTGCATGTAAAAAAAAATGTAACTTTCCACCCAAAAAACGAAGCAACCCCAAAATGATAAAAAAACAATCCAATATTTAAAACAAGTGAAAATAAAACCAAAACGAACCACGACTTCAATGGTGGTTTTTGGCTACAACGATGCTTCCAAACAGCAGTTGCAGAGAAACAAACAGTAAAAAGCTTCAAAATTCACATCAATAATATACTTCAAAACAACCGTATGTTCAGCCCGAACGACGATGAAGATAGGTTTTGTCAACGACGACGATTGGGAAAACGTTGGTGAACCACAATTTTTGGACGAACGGAGTTTTCTGGGTGGTAGGAGGCTCTTTCTTACACCTCACAAATCAAAATTTTTGAATCAAAAAATAAACCCACGAGAAGAAAAACCCTCAAATCCCAATTTCATCTAATGCCATGTCATTTTAATTTTTTTTAAATTGTCCACAATGACCAATGACATAACAACAAGTGTCGGAGGTTTTCAAATTTTAGAATTAAAATAATATTATCCTTTAAATAATTACAGAATATATAAAGATATGATATGAGAATAAATAAGAAATTTATGTTTATAATATATATATATATAATATAAATATTCTTCATTATATAGTACTGTTTCGACATTTTACGTGAGGACCCTGTTGAAACACAAATTTGTTTGTCGAAGACGGGCGGACAATCACGAACAATAAAGGCGGGCGGGCGAACGGTGAAGCTGCCATGGATCAGGTGGACGCTTTCTCACCAATTGAGGCAGATCGAGCGGTTCGGGCGCCGGATGCGCTGGAAGCCGACGGAAACCAGACGGTCGCTGCTGAATCCCACGAACTGGAGAAGGCCGGACCGTGAGTGTGGCGGACGGTATGGCGACAGACTGACGCTACTCCACGCTTCGGATTGGAGGCCGGACGGGTTTCTCCCTCTGCGCTCCCGGTGGTGGTCCTCCTACTCCAAGACGGGTGGTCGGGTACCTGTCAAAGGCACTCTGACGCTCAAGTCAGTAATATGACAGAGCAATCTGTGATGCATGTATGTATTGCATCGTAAGGAAAGTTGGTCCAGAACTCATACCTGAAACCTTTATTTATACTGATTGTAATGGGCTTTTACATTTAGTGGGCCTGATAACGACCCTTTTACCTTTAGTGGGCCTGATAACGGCCCAGTCGCACCTTAATGAGTCACTAGCATTTAACCGTGTAGTCAACCAAGCGCGGGTCGGTTGGGAAGGATGGTCGGCCAGGGATGTCAACCTGGGTGGGCGGCCATCTGGTTCTGTTGGCCGGTCACACTAGATGCTCGGTCCTGTTGGCGCACCTGGGTGGACGTTCGGTTCATGACTGACCTTGGAGGGTCACTCGGTCCGTGTGCGGCCGGGCAGCGTTCACTTGGACGCTCGGTCTTGGCGCTCGACCTGGGTGAACGTTCGGTCTTGCTGCTCGACCCGAATGGACGTTTGGTTCATGACTGCGGAGTATCGGTTGGTACATAACGTTAGTTTGGACGCCCGGACGGTCATGACCTTGGTGGGCGGCATTGTATTAACCGCTCGCGAATGTCTTTCCATACGGCGTCCGGTCCTGCTGGTACAACTACTTATATTTTTAATTATACACAAGTTTCTAATTTTTCTAACTTCTAAAAGAAATCCTTGTGTCTACTCTCATTAATGTTGTTTCGAAATCATGTCAAAGATAGTAAAAAACATTTCTTAAATTTCACACTAAAAAAAAGGATGTCAGATACACATATATGTATTTGTGTCTCATATGTATCATACACAGGAATGCCATTGAAGAGGAGACGTGCCTGAGCTTCATAACTTTTGAATACTTGTTTGTTTTCTTTTTATATTATCCCTTTGACTTTTTCTAAGATTTAAATTAAATATTTTCTACGTTCTATTTACCTCTAAATATCTAAATTAGTAAATAACTTTGAATTATACTTTTAAAATTTTAAAATAAATCGTGTTATTTTTTATCTTTAAAAATTTCATTTTAAATCAACTTTAACTTAAAATTAAAAATATTTAATAAAAATTAAATATTAATAAAATATTTATATAAAAGTTAAATTTAATCTTAATTTATCGAAGAAACAAATTATTTAGTTAAAAAAAATATGGGAGTAAATTAAACAAAAATAATTAATATAAATGTCAAATTAAATATAAATTATTAACGATGACAGATTATATGTGAGCATTTCATTAAAATTAAAAAAAAACAAAACAAAAAAAAAATCCCATTTAAATGTTTAATGTCCATTTGAAGAATTCGATACTATTGTTTGCAGCAAAGATGTGGCTCTCAAGAAGTGTTAGGTTTTCTCTTCTTCCTTCCATTGCCAAGTTTCCTCCTTTTCTTCCAATTCACAATTCCCTCTTTTGCTCTCACTCTCACTCTCAAACTTCCTTACACGACGACGCCGTCTCACAATTCAATCGCTTGCTTCATCAGCGTCATGTTCCTCCCATCTTCGAATTTGGAAAGATTTTGGGATTTCTTGTGAGGATGAAGCGTTACCCTACTGCTATTTCTCTCATTAAGCAAATGGAGCTCAAGGGAATTCACAATAACCTTGTTACTCTCAATCTCCTCATGAATTGTTTCTGTCACTTAGACAAATTGGCTTTCGCTTTCTCTGTATTTGCCAAGATTCTCAAACGGGGTTATCATTCAGATGCCATAACCTTAAATACACTCATCAGAGGTCTCTGTGATAAGGGTGAGGTCAAGGAAGCCCTCAACCTTCACGACAAAGTAGTAGCACTAGGATTTCCACTCAACCAAATTACTTACGGGACTCTGATCAATGGATTGAGCAAAATAGGAGAAACTGAAGCTGCAATCAAATTGCTCAGAATGATTCAAGGTCAATCAACAGTAATGTACACTATCATTATTGACTCTCTGTTAAAAGAGAAACGTCCAGAAGAAGCTTATGATTTGTATTCTGAGATGATTATTAAGGGAATTTCTCCTAATGTTGTTACTTATAGTATTCTAATTTATGGCTTTTGCTTACTGGGACAGGTAGAAGTAGCATTTGGTTTCCTAAATGAAATGCTATCAAATAGCATCAGACCAGATGTTTATACCTATACTATATTGATTGATGCATTGTGTAAGGAAAGAAAGCTAGGAGAAGCCAAGAATGTATTAGGTGTGATGGTGAAAGCTTATGTGAAACCTAATGTTGTTAGCTTTAATGCTCTAATGGATGGGTATTACTTAGTTAATAAAGTGAAGAATGCAAAACAAGTATTCAATGCAATGACCCACATGAGAGTGAGTCCTAGTGTTAGGACCTACAATATCATGATAAATGGACTCATAAGGAACGAAAGGGTGGATGAGGCCATAAATCTCTTTCAAGAAATGCACAAAAGGAATATAGTTCCAAATACTGTGACTTACAATACTCTTATTGATGGTTTATGCAAAACTGGAAGAATCTCTCATGCTTGGGATCTTTTTCGTGAGATGCGTGATAGAAATCAACAAGCAGACATAGTCACTCATAATTCCTTGATTGATGGTTTATGCAAAAATCATCGTCTAGACAACGCAATTGAATTATTGAGGGAAATGAGAGAGAATGGAGTTCAGCCCAATATGTACACTGCAACAATACTTATTGACGGCATGTGTAGAGGGGGAAGACTTAAAAATGCACAAGTGATTTTTCAAGATCTATTGAATAAAGGTCACAATCCCAGCATCTGTACTTATAATGTTATGATAAGTGGTCTTTGTAAAAAGGATTCGCTTGATGAGGCATTGACCTTGTGGTCCAAAATGGAAGACAGTGGTTGTTTATCTAATGTTATAACTTTTGAAACAATCATCTCTGCTCTCTTTAAGAAGAACGAGACTGAAAAGGCAGAGAAATTTTTGCACGAAATGATCTCTAGAGACTTGTTGAAATGATGAAAGGTGACACCTTATTTGAATAACAAGTTACATTTGTGTTTGTCATAGAATGTGCATGAATGGTTTGTAAATTTTGTATTAGATGAGTTGGTTTAGGTTGTAACATCTGTTGCTGATGTTTTCCTAGTCAAGGGTTGATGTATTTTTATTTTCTACTCTGCATTTTGATTGCTATGGATCTTCTGTTTCCTTTGACATTACATTTTACTTGTAGAATTTGTTTAACTGATTAGTACAAAGGTTGAAATCAATGATTTTATTGTATTTTCAAGACCAAAATTGTGATCTCCCTCCTTATGTCTAAAATCTGATGATTTTTTTTTTTATTTCCAACTGTTTGATATTCCCCATTCATGTTTGTCAGAGACCAAATATATTTTTTCTTTAGGGCCTTCAGCGTTGCACTTCAAGGAACCATTCACAAAGAATAAGCACACTTACGAAGCTTAGGGATCTTAACCTTGGCAATAATCATCTTCCTGATATGTCTATGCCTAAAGAACTTTTAAGTCTTTCTGAATTCTTCCAATTGCAGAATCTCAAATGTCTATTTCTTACTCTCACTGGATTAATTGCAGGTTCAATACGACCAGAACTTGGTAATTTAGCACAATTGGATACATTGTCTCTCCATAATAATTGCCTAACTGGTTCAATCCATTCTACATTAGGTCTATTGAAGAATGGGGTCAGATTTCATCTTGATTCAAACCAATTTGCAGATATATAACTGGGAAATTTGACATATCTCTTCTCCTTCACTACTGTGTGTTTCTGAGCTAACTTCAGTTTTAATGGTCTCTCAGATAAGCTGTTGCAATTCTCTTCATTGTATTGTTCCCTATAAATCGTGTCAATGGGAGAGGCATAAACAAATGAATTTTTAAGTGGCCTTGAAGAGTTTATGGCTTTTTACTATATATTAAAACGAGAAAATTTTAGCCTCAATCAAAAAGAAGTAAAAAGGGTTTTGTTCTAATTAATGTAATATTATTGTTGATAGGAATTATGCAGTGGGTTATACTAAAATGGAAATTAAAAAGTGAGGGGAAGAAAGAATAGCAGAGTCCATATGAAATAAAGAGTTGAGGTAATTAATTTGATATAATTCGAATTTTTTTGCAAGAAATTACTTGTGAATTTAAAAACACGCAAGAAAATTATTTGTGAAATTTAAATTTGTAAAAAAAAAAAGTATATGTTGTTTTTGGATTGATTTTTTGAAACGAAAAACTGCTGTGAATCTTTTTTTGGACGAAAATTCGCTGCGAATATTTTCCATAAACAATTTGCATAAAAAATTTGCAACAAATTTCTTGTGAATTTTTTAATTTCAAGATAATTAATTATCTTTACTTTCCGATTAAAATTCATAAGAAAAATAGAAAAAAAAAAACACTTTTCTTAACTTTTGTATGAAATCTTAAGAAAATATCTATGAAGTGTGGAAAATTCTAGTAGTGATGGAAAGTCATGTGCAAACAAGAACTTGTAATACAAGATTAATTATGTTTTAACTGCAATATTAATATGGATTTTCAATTCATCTTGTTGTAAATTAATAATGACTTTTACTCTTTTTCCTCTTTTTCATTGAAACTCTTGTAATAGTGTTTAATAAAAAAAATTTATATATTAATGTAAAAAGTAATAATATATGACTATTATAATACATTGAATGTAGATCATAACTAATGCGAATTTTCATTGTTATTGGTAATATAATACTACACATTTTCTAAAATAACATATTTATTTAGGGTTTCAAATATGCTATTATAAAAAAAGAATACATATATCATGTTTGTTATAAGTTTTCTTTTATCAATAACCATTGGATATAAGTCAATTGTAAATTAATAGTATATTTTTAAGTATTAGAAATTAATGGTGGTTCTGGTTTAGTAATTGTAATATCTCAAAAATATAGCTATAAATTAAACTTAAGAGTTCTTACATTTACAATAAAATAGAACAATTACATGAAATAAAGCTAATTTACAGTTATTATAAAATAACCATAAATTAAAAACTTTACAGAAACATACACTAATACAAATTATAAAAACAGACCGATCGGTCATACAAGAGGTGTATCGACCGAACGGTCCTACAAACAGTGTATTAAACCAAACGGTCCTATACTAACTGCAAAATCAGGTACAAGATCGAACGGTCTTACTCTTAATGAAAATCATCCTCTCCAGCCAGTGCATGCTCCAGCGAACCCTCAATATCTTCTCCTCACACCCACAAGGTGATCATTGCAATGACAAGGACGATCGAACGGATAACATGACAAGACAGGAAAGTAGGGTAAGCTTATGTAATTTAATTAATTCAGTAAAACATATAATTCACATAAATATGATATAAATCAATAGGTCAATCATGCAACAACCAATCATACATTTCCAACCATAACCATACAGCAATGCATTCAATGACCGACCGCTTTACTCTGATTGTTCGGACTGTATGAATTTTGTGTAGCTACGACGTTTTTGCACCCGAGTGATGTAGTAACTGGGATGCCCTCAACAATTGCCACCCGAGGTTAGTCCGTTATACCTCGCCCAAGTTCACCTTATGGACTAGGACCTCCTACCATTCTCACACATGATTTACTCTTCTCTACTTGAGAATGAGTAATCACAGAATATAAGGTAAACGCCAATTAAGCATAACCACATTCATACTTTACCATTCCATAACCAATCCTGAGATATTCCTCCCTGGAATACTCTTTCATATCCATATTATAAGTATCTCATCATACCTTCACATTACATTAGAATTATCATACCATACTTCAATACCAACATACTTCCTCATCCATCACGTTTAAGTATAATCAAACTGAACAGTAAAACAACCACCATTCTTGAACACGACCGAACGAAAAAGATCAACATAACCTATCAACAAGACCGAACGGGAGAAACTTTCCCTACATACTAACATGACCGAACGGTCATTTAAGAGTAAGACTCAAGCATGAGTCGAACACAGTTTTAGGGTCGAATATTAGAACAACCGAAATCTAGAGCGCTACTAAGGCCGAACGGTCATGAACTGGGAGGACTCCAATGAGACCGAACCCAGTTAATGACCGAGTGCAGAACAAGGCCGAACGGCCAAATCAGCGCATTGTCAAGAGCGGCTGCAGCGGAATGGTTAGCGTGGAATAACAAACCAAGAGGAGGGGTGAATTGGTTCTTACTAAAAGCGTGTGCCTTAAAAATTTCTACTCAATTAAACTTACTTAGCAGATAATAAAGACAATAAAATAGAGTAAGGTTGAGAGAAATTTGCACAGATGATTTTATCTTGGTTCGGATCTTACCAATCCTACGTCCAGTCGCTTATCTCAAAACAAGATAAACACTTCACTAATCACAAAACAATTACAAACTACAATCACACAGATACAATTTGTAAAAGTTTAGAAAACACCTCTCTTGATGCCACAAGAGATGAAGCAACACCTCCTTTGAATCTTCACAAAGGATGAAACACTTCCTCCGAATACTTCACGAAGGATGAATTCCTCTTCCAAACACTTCCTTAGATGCACCAAGGATGAACCAGCTATTCCTCTATCACCGTAGCAGTATTTCACCAACTCTACAGACAGAGTTTCCTTAGCTGAGCAAGAGCACACAATTCTCAAGAGTTTCTGAGTATATGAGCACAAGGGAAGAGTAGTAGGTAATCCCCTTGAGAGGAAATGAGAGTCTATTTATAGACTCATCCAAAAGCTCTTCCATTTTTCGTTTTCAGCCTTTCTTACTGTGATAATCGATTATCTTAAGTTGCTAATCGATTAGTCACTAAAAGACAAAACAACGGATAGTCGAACGGCTCGAAAACGACTAGTTTTTCAAACGGTCACCTTGCTAATCGATTATCAGCCCATGCTAATCGATTAGCGCTAATCGATTAACAGCCCATGTTAATCGATTAGCATGCAGTGCTGAGCTTTTCCATGGCTCTCTGGAATAATCGATTATTTACCCCTGTTAATCCATTAGCACTGCACAATTTTGCTACTTGGTTTATTTTTACATCACTTTTGAATGCATACATCAAACCACTAATTTCCTATGTTTGTACAGTTATTACAAAAGTTACAAGTCTTCAAAAGATCATTCTTCATGAGTCTTGATTGTTCTTGACTTGATTTAGATATCATCAAAACTTCATCTTCATCATTTTGCTAACAATCTCCCCCTTTTTGATGATGATTGAAACCTTCTTGATGTTTAAAGCTTTTGATAATAATCTGTATTTAAAACACAACTTAAGGAACAAACAATTGTTAGTGCACTTAGAAATAAGGTTTAAGGCTTTAAATATTTTATTTCTCCCCCTTTTTTATCATTATTAAAAAGTGATGTATAAATGCTCCCCCTAAACTTATTAGAAATTATGCTCCCCCTTAATAAAAGAACATATGCATAGAAATATTAAGGAAAAACAGCATATTTTATTGAATTTAAAGTAGCAAGCATACAAAGAAATAAAATATAGAGCACACACTACAAAGAGCATAGAAGCATAAAGTGCCTAAGACGCATCATCACTATCTGGAACATAGAGTTTGGCTAGCTTATCATCGATTTCCTTGAGGTGAGTGTTAATTTCATCATAGCGACGATTGTGATAGGCCATCATGTCATCCATCCGAGTTTGTTGCAAAAAGGCCATTGCTTCAATTTGTCTAGATATACTTTCTAGACTATATTCTTGGGGAGGTTGGGATGGTCCAGCAACATTGGTTGGATGTGGCATAGGAATGTCTTCATCTTCTTCATTTGATTCTTCAGCATCTTGTGCATTATCACCTTCAGCACGGACAAACATATTGCCTTGTCGAATAAAGCCCATTTGATGCAGTGCGGATTCCTCAATTTGATGAGAGGGTAAGACGGAGAGAGATCTTTCTCCCGTAACATCAACTCCTTTATAAACACAAATTAAGGAAATAAGGAGAGGATATGGAAGTTGAGCTCGGTCATACCTCTTTGCACAGACGAGAGTATCAGAGATGAGACTTGGCCAATTGATTTTGAAATTTTGGGTGATAGCAGACATGAGCATCAAATCGGTTTCAAGACATTGTGCCAAGTTTGAACCTCTTGGACAAAGTAACCACACAATAAGATAGTGAAGTACTCTTTCTTCCATTCTGAGATGTCCTACTAGAAGATATCTCCTATTAGGTAGTGGTTGTTGAGGATCACGCATGAAAGAGCGATAGGCAACAATTTTGTTAAAATCACCAAAGTCATTTGGTACATGCAGTGTATTTGGTAGAATAGGAAGATGGGCGACATTTGTCCAAATGTCATCATCAAGAATAATATCAACTCCCTTAACACGAGTGGAAACAATCCCATTTTGGACCTTCAGATTATAGTAAAAGACTCTTACCAAATCTGGATAGTAGCGCCCTTGAAGTTGTAAGAGATGTTGAACGCCTTGCTCAACCAATTGCTGAGGGAATTGAAATTGATTTACAGTAAACCAATTTAGATCAGCAAATTTTTGACGAAGAACCTTCCGTTCTTTCCACCTTTCTAGATATTCTGCATGCTTTCCTTCATCTGAAATCCACCCATAAATATTTGGACCACGTGCGGGATGATTGCTTTTCGATGCATAACTTCTTCTTCTCCTTCTTGAAGGTTCAGCCATGGAAAAAGAAAATTTTTGACAGCAAGGAAATAGTGTTTTTGAGTGAAGAATTGAAGAGAATTTGAGTTGTAGAGTGATGGGTAATGTGAGTGGGTAAAATGAGGGATGATGGGGGTTTAAATAGGGTGAAAAATCACTCCCCAACGTTCAAAAATCAGAAAGTGGCCGTTTATAGCCATTACAACGGCTAGTTTTTGCAGAATTTACTGCCTGTAACGCTTGCTAATCGATTAACCGGGTGTGATAATCGATTAGCGCTAATCGATTAGTGGCACTCACTAATCGATTAACTGACGCTGATTTCCGAAAATCAGCAAATTTCACCTATTTCCATTTTTAAGATATTTTCATTATTCCTAAGTCTCTTCTAAGCTCATAGAATCTATCCTTAGGCAATGCTTTGGTGAAAATATCAGCTAATTGATGTTGTGTATCAATATATTCTATTTCACAATCTCCCTTTTGTACATGATCTCTAAGAAAGTGATGCCTAATCTCAATGTGCTTGGTTCTAGAATGCATTATGGGATTCTTTGTAAGATTTATTGCACTTGTATTATCACACTTGAGTGGAATATGATCTAAATAAATGTCATAATCTTCTAATTGCTGTTTCATCCATAAAATTTGCGCACAACAATTTCCAGCAGCAATATATTCAGCCTCAGTGGTTGATAAGGCTACACAGGCTTGTTTCTTAGAGTTCCAAGAAACTAAGGAACTACCTAGAAGATGACATGTTCCACTAGTGCTTTTTCTATCTATCTTACATCCTCCATAATCTGCATCAGAATAACCTACAAGACTAGGTTCTATTCCTGATGGATACCATAAACCAAAGGATGCAGTTCCCTTAAGATATTTCAATATTCTTTTAATTGCTGTAAGGTGAGATTCTCTAGGACTAGACTGATACCTAGCACACACACAAACACTCTGCATAATATCCGGTCTACTAGCAGTAAGGTATAACAAAGAACCTATCATGCATCTATATTTAGTTTGATTTACCTCTTTACCTGACTCATCTTTGTCAAGATAGCAAGAGGTTCCCATAGGTGTAGATGCTTCCTTTGCATTGTCCATTTCAAACTTCTTAAGAATTTCTCTACAATATTTAGTTTGAGAAATGAACATACCTTCTTTCATTTGCTTAATTTGAAGACCGAGGAAGAAGGTTAATTCTCCCATCATAGACATTTCAAATTCACCCTGCATAGTCTTAGCAAATTCCTCACAAAGAGATTTATTAGTTGATCCAAAAATAATATCATCAACATATACTTGAATAATCAAAATATGTTTTCCGACTCTTTTAATAAATAAAGTGGAATCAACTTTTCCTCTATTAAAATCTTTTTCTAAAAGAAAATTGCTAAGTCTTTCATACCAAGATCTAGGTGCTTGTTTTAAACCATAAAGTGCTTTCTTTAACTTATAGATGTGATTTGGAAATTTAAAATCTTCAAAACCAGGTGGTTGTTCAACATACACATCTTCTTTTATAAAACCATTTAGAAATGCACTTTTAACATCCATTTGAAATAATTTAAATTTCATTATAGATGCATAAGCAAGAAGTAGGCGTATTGCCTCTAACCTGGCAACTGGAGCATATGTCTCATCATAATCTATACCTTCTTCTTGACTATATCCTTGAGCTACAAGTCTAGCTTTATTCTTGGTTATGTTTCCATCTTCATCCAGTTTGTTTCTGAATACCCATTTTGTTCCAATTACTTGATGAGTATCTTCTCTAGGAATTAATTCCCAAACTTGACTTCTTTCAAACTGGTTGAGTTCTTCTTGCATTGCAATACACCATTGTTCATCTTGAAGAGCTTCCTTAATGTTCTTAGGTTCTATCTGCGACATGAAAGCTACATTCATACAAAAATTAACTAAATTTATTCTAGTGTTTACCCCTTTTGATATGTCACCAATGATGTTGTCCAATGATAATCCTCTAGGTTGTTGCCATATTTTGTTTAGATCTTCATCATCTTGAGGACTATTCATTTTCTCTTTATTTGTTGTCTTTTGCAAGTCTTCATTTTCACCTGCATCTGATTCATCTGACTCAAGAGGTTTTACCTCAAGGTCCACAATTTCATCAAAGACAACATGCACAGATTCTTCTATTTCAAGTGTTTTCCGATTAAAAACTCTATAAGCTTTGCTAGTTAGAGAATATCCTAGAAAAATAGCTTCATCGGATTTGGAATCAAATTTTCCTAAATTTTGTTTTCCATTATTTAAGACAAAACATTTGCATCCAAAAATTCTTAAATGTGAAATATTTGGTTTTCTTCCTTTAAAAAGTTCATAAGGAGTACATTTCAAAATTGGCCTAATAAGCATTCTATTCAATACATAACATGCAGTACTCACAGCATCAGCCCAAAATTGTTTAGGAACACTATATTCATTTAACATAGTTCTAGCAAGTTCCTCTAACGATCTATTCTTTCTTTCTACAACTCCATTTTGTTGAGGAGTTCTAGGTGCAGAAAAATTATGAGAAATGCCATATTCTTCACAAAAAGTTTCAAAAGATTCATTTTGAAATTCACCTCCATGGTCACTTCTAATAGCTTTTATTTTCAAATCCTTTTCATTTTGAACTAAATTTGCAAACTTTTTAAATTCTTTGAAAGCTTCACTTTTAAGAGTAAGAAAGAAAGTCCAAGTATATCTTGAATAATCATCTACAATAACTAAAGCATAATAATTTCCTCCAAAACTTTTTATCCTAGAGGGACCAAATAAATCCATGTGCAAAAGTTCTAAGGGTTTTAAACTAGAAACAACATTTTTCGAATGAAAAGATGATTTCACTTGTTTTCCCTTTTGACATGCATCACACAATTTATTTTTCACATATTTTAGTTTTGGTAGACCAATTACTAAGTCTTTAGAAATGAGTTTATTCAATTGTTGCATATGAATATGTGCAACTCTTTTATGCCATAACCATGGATTTTCTTCTTTTACTACTAAACATGAAATATTCCTATTTGATGCATTTTCTAAATCAATCAAATAAATATTGTTATGCCTAATTCCTTTCAAAGCAATTTCAGAAGAATATTTTTTATAAATAGTGCAAGAATTTTGTTCGAAGGTTACCTTGAATCCTTTATCGCATAATTGACTAATGCTAATTAAGTTATGCTTTAATCCTTCCACATATAGCACGTCTTTGATCATCAAGGTATCTTCACTTCCAATATCTCCTATTCCAAGGATTTTTCCTTTGTTGTTGTCACCATAGGTGACAAAGCCTCGTTCCTTTTTCCGGAAGCTTGTAAATTTCTTTTTATTTCCGGTCATGTGTTTTGAACATCCACTGTCAAGACACCACATATACTTCCTTGGTTTTGATAATTCCTACAACATAAAAAGAACAAGCTATTTAGGTACCCAACTACTTTGTATGGGTCCTTTGGGTTAGATTTAAAAATATTAAAATCATTTTACAACCCAAGCATATCTACCACTTGGAACACCATAATGCTTAATTTTACATTTGTTAGATGTATGACCCTTTTTCATACAATAAAAGCATGATGCAACATTTATGTTCCTATAAGTTGTTCCTTTTTCTACCCAAGTTCTACGGGTTCTATGATTATGTTTATTTTTAGGAACATACTTATTTTTAATAACCTTATTTTCATTATTTTTACTACATTCTCCAGTGGTTGTATTTTCAGAAAAATATTTGAATTTTATGCAAGATTCACATTCATTATTAGCAATATATTTTTCTTTTTCATAATATAAAACTTTACTTTTTAAATTTCTGATTTCTTCTGCTTGATATAAAAATTTATTTTTCAAACTTCTGTTTTCTTCAGATAAATTTGTAAATTCAGTTTTCAAATTATCATTAATTTTAGAGAAATTTTCAGAAGTAATTTTCAAATTTTCATTTTCTTCAAGAATATTTTCAAAATTTAATTTTAACTCTTTGAAATCCTTTTTCAATTTCTTATGAGCTATATCTAATTTTTCGGATTCTACTAATAAAGCAGCATAAGTATCATGCAATTCAGTTTCACTATCATATTGACTAGAATTATCTGAATCGTTAGATGTACTTACTTGGCTTCCAGCGTCATCGTCATCCGCCATTAGACATATGTTTGCTTCTTCATCAGAACTGCTCGAGTCAGAAATTGATTCGTTGTCATCGTCCCATGCGATGTATGCTTTCTTTTTCTTGAAGAACTTCTTTTCTTTCTTTTCTTCACCCTTCTTTTGATTTGGGCAGTCTGCTTTTAAATGTCCCTTTTCTCCGCAACCATAGCATCTATAGTTTGAGGAAGATCCTTGATTTTCTCTCTTTTCATTTTTGAATCTCCCTTTGCCTTTTGATTTCATGAACCTATTGAACCTCTTGATTAGTAGACTCAAATTTTCATCTTCTTCTGAGTCTTCATCTTCCATTTTGCTTTTGTTCTTTTCTACCTCAGATTTGAAGGCTAGAGTCTTTTTCTTAGTTTTTGCTTCTTCTTCATCTAGTCTTCCGAGGTCAAGTTCATGCTCTCTCAACTTTCCAAATAATGCAGCCATTGTCATTGTGTTGAGATTTTGTGACTCAGAAATTGCAGTCACTTTTGGTTGCCAAGACCTGTCTAAAGATTTCAAAATTTTTATATTAAGCTCATCAGTATCGAAAGACTTACCTAATCCAATAAGATGATTTACGATGTTGGTGAAGCGTTTCTGAACATCTACTATTGTTTCGCCTTGCTTCATCCTGAACATTTCGTATTCCTGGATTAAGGTATTCTTTCTAGCTCTCTTAACATCATCTGTACCTTCATGGGTTACTCTAAGTACTTCCCACATTTCTTGTGCAGTTTTACAAATAGAAATCCTGTAAAACTCGTCAACAGTTAAAGCAGATGAAATAATATTACGAGCTTTTACATCATTACCAAATTTTTTCTTATCTTCAGCAGTCCATTGGTCACGGGGCTTTGGTTCCTGCATATTGTTAATTGGAACAAAAGGACCAGATACAACAGCATCCCAAATATCTATATCAATAGATTCCATAAAAATTTGCATTCTTACCTTCCAGAATGCGTAATTTTCACCTGTGAATAGTGGTGGTCTATTGATAGAAGCACCCTCTGCAAAGGTTTGATGCGATCCCGCCATTTGAATGACTATCAAAGCAAGCTCTGATACCAATTGTCAGGAGCGGCTGTAGCGGAATGGTTAGCGTGGAATAACAAACCAAGAGGGGGGGTGAATTGGTTCTTACTAAAAGCGTGTGCCTTAAAAATTTCTACTCAATTAAACTTACTTAGCAGATAATAAAGACAATAAAATAGAGTAAGGTTGAGAGAAATTTGCACAGATGATTTTATCCTGGTTCGGATCTTACCAATCCTACGTCCAGTCGCTTATCTCAAAACAAGATAAACACTTCACTAATCACAAAACAATTACAAACTACAATCACACAGATACAATTTGTAAAAGTTTAGAAAACACCTCTCTTGATGCCACAAGAGATGAAGCAACACCTCCTTTGAATCTTCACAAAGGATGAAACACTTCCTCCGAATACTTCACGAAGGATGAATTCCTCTTCCAAACACTTCCTTAGATGCACCAAGGATGAACCAGCTATTCCTCTATCACCGTAGCAGTATTTCACCAACTCTACAGACAGAGTTTCCTTAGCTGAGCAAGAGCACACAATTCTCAAGAGTTTCTGAGTATATGAGCACAAAGGAAGAGTAGTAGGTAATCCCCTTGAGAGGAAATGAGAGTCTATTTATAGACTCATCCAAAAGCTCTTCCATTTTTCGTTTTCAGCCTTTCTTACTGTGATAATCGATTATCTTAAGTTGCTAATCGATTAGTCACTAAAAGACAAAACAACGGATAGTCGAACGGCTCGAAAACGACTAGTTTTTCAAACGGTCACCTTGCTAATCGATTATCAGCCCATGCTAATCGATTAGCGCTAATCGATTAACAGCCCATGTTAATCGATTAGCATGCAGTGCTGAGCTTTTCCATGGCTCTCTGGAATAATCGATTATTTACCCCTGTTAATCCATTAGCACTGCACAATTTTGCTACTTGGTTTATTTTTACATCACTTTTGAATGCATACATCAAACCACTAATTTCCTATGTTTGTACAGTTATTACAAAAGTTACAAGTCTTCAAAAGATCATTCTTCATGAGTCTTGATTGTTCTTGACTTGATTTAGATATCATCAAAACTTCATCTTCATCATTTTGCTAACACGCATGACCGAGCGGCCAACAGCGAACCCTCAGTTTTCTGCATAATTCTGCAGAAACTTCTGCAGAATTATGAACACATCAAATTTTACCAAAACTAAACATTTTCCCAAACTTCTAATCTTTCAAACACGAATCATATACACATTTACACCTATCCAAGAGTACCTAAATCTTTCTAATATCATTACAAAGAGTCTCATACCAGATTTCAATTCAAATTCTGCATAATCCACGACTCAAAGATCAAAAATATGTTTTCCTACTTCTTACACATTTTAGAAGGACTTAAGAATTCTAATAGGCCCTAAACAACTTACCTAGATTATCCTTACAGACCGAAACCACTCCTGATACAAATTCCCCCTTTTCACTACTCCACTTCCTCACAATTCACTCGGCACAGTAACTATAATTTTGCATCAAACATGGTCAGAGCAGTTAACAGTCCACAAAACAATACCGAACATACATACATTCAATTTTCACATACATACAATCACAGCCACCATCTCATTCTCATATATCATAACCAAATCAATTAAATTAAATAGCTTCCCTTACCTCAAAGCAACTTGACAGATTAAAACTTCTCCACAGTTTTGCTAAACCGCAAGTCATCCTAGGACAACCTACAGACTTTGAATCGGTGAAAGGAAACCAACCACCGAACCAGAAACAGAATCAAAACCCAAAAGAAGAGCTGATGAACACATGCAAACAGAACAGTGTTTGCATGTACCAGAAAATACATAAATTCATGAGAATTTGGGAAACGAAACTTACCCACTCTAACCATGAAATTGATCGGTGGAAAAGGAAGCCCTTGATCACAGGATCGCCTAGGAAGCTCCGGATCGCCGATCAGACGAACCACTAGTGAGAAATTTTAGAGAGAAGAAGGAGAAAAGGTAGAGAATAGAGTTTTTAGAGAAATAGAACGTACTGATATAATGAGCTGAGTATTTTAAAACTCTATTTATACTGTTAGCTTATTTTAACACTAATTACTCAATCTCATTATTTTAATACATCTATCTACTCTTAACCGTCTATTTTTTTTTTGTCCTTAGAGTAATCTTTAATATTAGTTGTGTGTAGCAGTTATAATTAATTGGATTTTAGTTTAGATGTAATGTAGTTGCAGATAAAGTTATTTGTTAAATTTCAATAATTATTATTTTAAATAAATATTATAATTTATTGAGCTGTATTCATAATGTTTAGATCTTTTCACTTACATATTTGAAAATGAAAAATATAAAAATAATATTAGAAAAAAATCCACATATTACACTAATTACTGTGAAAACATTGATTTGAAGCCGTTTTACATTAATTACTACTTGAATGGACATATATTGAAACATATAAAGTGCAATACTTATAGTAGTTGATAGTAGCATTATATACCTTCTTTTGCAACAATTTATAACATGTTTACATAATAATATAAAATTAGAGTTTACACTTTTACTAAATTTTATGTAATTTGTGATTCAGTTTTTATTACCTTATTTTAATATTTATAAACACTAATTAAATTTATTTTGATAAAATTTAATAGGTCACAATTTTTCCATGCATGCAATATGTAGACTAATATATTTATAGTTCAACATTATTATTTAAATAATGAATTACATTGAAGTCATTTGACCCTTGTCGATCTTGTGTATATAAACCCGTTTAAAATTTTTATATCTAATTGGTTCAAATTTTAATAACTAACTTTAATAAATATTATATTTAATAACAGAATAATCAAAACTAAATATAAATATTTATTGTTATATTTATGTAGTAGTATTTAATTTGATCCTTTCGAAAATTAGGATAAGTTTTGGAATAAAATTGAAACACTAATAGATGTAAAGTGTGAGATCTTGGAAAATTAGCCCATAATTATACTGTCTAATATGTCATTAATGCACTGCTGAGTCACCTGGCTGCTTCCATAAATGCACCGCGCCACACGTTCAGTGCATTAAAAACGCACTTTGCACCGCATGCACGAGCGCCATGTGTCACGTAGAAGCTTCGGAAGTCAGAAGTGGGAGTGCAGGTGTCAGCAGAGGAGACGCTCGTTCGTTTGGGCGTGGGATTTGACAAAACTGAGTTTCGAAAAAACTCTCTCTCACCTGCACGCACTCTTCTTCTTCCTCAGAACCAAAACCCTTCATTTTCTCTAACTTCTCTCTAGAACCAGTTCACCTTCTCTCTACTGTAACTCACTATCTCCTTCTCCGATCACGATTCAGAACCGTAGAAACATTCCTGGAGACGTGAGCTTTATTCTGGACCGAACAGAAATTGGATCGGAACTGGTAAGTTCTCATTTTTAAGCGTTCGTCCTTTTGGTTTCATGCGAACCCTAGTTCTGGTTGCATGCATGGGTTATAGGTCTGAGTTGTTTATTATTTCTGGTATTTAGATTGAGTGTAAGTTGTTGAGCGAAACCTGAGGGTAGGACGCTGTTAGAGGTCGCGTTGAATCTTGCTTTTTGGGAGTACACTGCTATCCAGGTAAGGGAAGCTTAATAATTTAGTTTATACGTAGATGATTGTGTGCAAGTATGATAGAAATAGAATGCATGAACTGTATGCTGACTGAATTGTTATGAACGATCGTTGTTGTGATGAATATGATTTTGTTGGTTTAACTGCATGTTGATTTGGATACGTATGGAGTGAAAGATGTATGATTGTTGTATAGTTTAATTTGTTAATATGATGAACTTTATAAAGTATGTGAATTAACGATGGATATGAAATTATAAGATTATGAATCGTATGAGAAATGTTGAGTTAGATGAAGATGAAAATCTGAATATAATGATTCTATCATATGATAAAATACGTTCGTCATCGTACGGTCTTATACCGTTCGGTTTCTCTGAAAATGACTTAGAGTGGAATTCTTTCATTTGGGAAGAATTCTATCCGAGAACGAGCGTCCTCATTTGAAATACTATGTTTGAGCGTTCGGCTCAGCATAGTGATACCAGATACCTTAACTTAAATAATTTCAAATTATACCCTTACACTTTAAATAGCGCTCGGTCTTACACCAAGCGTTCGTCTTAAGTAGCGCTCGGTCTTACACTGAGCGTTCGTGCTAAATAGCGCTCGATCTTATGTCTAGCGTTCGTCCTAAGAAGTGTACGTTCTTATACCGAACGCTCATCCATACCTTTGATTTCAGAACGTACGTAAATAGCGTTCGTCTCAAATTATCAGTAAACGAATATTCGCTTTCGATCATTGACTGACAGTCGATCCTGTTAAACAAATTGTCCTCAGGATAACTAAATAATCATCTTTTTGTATCTTTATTCCTTTGAATTTGGTCTAAAGTCTTTGAACCTAAATTATTCTGAAACATTTATGTTATATCGCTAAGAGTCGGTTCACTCAACTGATTCTAGTAAAAGTCACGTTCGTCATGAAAAATGCGTCAGTTTTATTCTTTTTGAAAAGAAGATCTTTCTGTCTCACTCTTGACGTTCGTCCTCGTTATGTAGAGGATTGAACGCTCGTCTTTTTATGGAAGTGGAACATAGAATGAAAATGTAAATAAAAGGAAGTATTAAGGTGTGCGAACACTATAAGAAGTGAAATTATGATTTTGGTATTTGAACGAGCGTTCCATGGAGGAACGACTCATATATATATTGGATATTAAATTTGGTAAAGTATGACTGTGGATAAGTTAAGACTCGATGTCCATCCTGATGTTCTGTGAATACTATCTTCATGTAGAGGAAGTATGTCATGTGTGGGAACGGCAGGAGGTCCTTAGTCCATAAGTTAACATGGGCGACGTAAGAACGGACTGACCTCGACTGGCAGCTGTTTGGTGTATCCCAGTTACTACATCACTCGGGTGCAAGGACGCTTGTAACTACACAGATTCATACGGTCCGGACGGTCGGTCTATATGTATATATATATATATATATATATATATATATATATATATATAAATATATGTTGGATGATGATTTATGTTGAGTTATGTGTTTGAATGATTTGAATTGTTAGTATATGTGTTGACGTATGAATTAAATTACTTAAGCTTACCCTTTCGTTTTTCCTTGTGTTGTCATCTTGTCTATGTACGTTCGTCCTGTCATTGCAATGATCATCCGTGTGGGTGTGAGCAGATGGAGGTGCGTCACTTGAAGAGGTGCTGGAAGAGGAAAATTTGGAAGACGCGAATCTGGTGGATGTAGAAGTTAAAGCCGAGCCTTAGAGCGCTCGCGGGTTTCTATAGTTAGTTTCATTAATTTTATTTTGAACGTTCGGTCATAGTTTTGTAAGACCGTTCGTCTCTGAACTCTTGTTTGTATCGCGTTCGTTATTTCTGTATGTTAAGCCGTTCGGCTTTTGACGCTCGTTCAGATTTGTAAGACTGCACTGTTTTATTTGCTTAATGTAATTAATTCTGATTATGGTAATTACTATATTTTGGGATGTTACATTAGTGGTATCAGAGCAGTTTTGTTCTCTTAAAGGACACTGTAGGTTATGAGTGCACTGTGTTTTTGCTGTGTGCTTAATATGTGTTTAAATGAGTTATTTTTCTCAACTCTTTGCACGTAACTAACATTCGTTTTTCTCTGTGTCCAGAGAAAGAATGGCACCTAGACTCCCTCCTCCACCTCAACCTACTGACCCAGATGCGTCCAACAACGCTAGGTTGTTGGAAACGGTGATTGACCGATTGCAGCAACAAAACACGACCTTGATGGAGCAGAATGCCACCCTGATGCAGCAGAATCAGAGTGCCATGCAGAGTTTGGAGGCCTCGCGTGCCAACTCTGAAACGACTCAAAGACAACTGATGGAAATTCTAGCAGCAACCAGGCACACTCCAGGGGCGTCTTCTTCCAACACTGCCCCGCCTGCTACTGAGTGGAGCTTGGAGAGCTTCCTCCAACACCATCCGGCTAAATTTAGTGGGAAATGCCTTCCTGATGAGGCGGACCAGTGGCTGAGAGACATGGAGCGTATTTACAATGCTAAGAGGTGTCCAGATGAAAGCCGCTTGGCTTTTACGGAGTACTTGCTGACTGGTGAAGCTAGCCACTGGTGGACGAGTATGAAAGCCATCTTAACGGACGCTCAGAATCCCATCACCTGGGCGGTTTTCAGAGGCAAATTCTATGAGGAATACTTCCCAGATAGCGTTCGTTACGCTAAGGAAGTCGAGTTTCTTCAACTGGTGCAAGGGACAAAGTCTGTGTCGGAGTATACCAACACCTTTAAACATCTTTTGAGGTTCAATACGATGGCCACCAGTGAGGAGTGGCAGTGTAGGAAATTTGAGAATGGACTGAGGAGTGATCTGAAGGTGTTGATCTCAAGTCTGTGTATTCGGTCGTTTCCTGCCATGGTTGAACGAGCGAAAGTATTGGAGAAGAATATGGCAGAGGCGGAACGGCAAAAGAAGCAGCAACAAGTGAGTAGGGGACCGATCGTGTCCAGGGGAGGAACTGTTCAGAGGAGACTTCCTTACGCTCGTCCAAACCAACCTTCTCATGCGAGCGGATCGCAAGCAGTGGTTCCTGTCGGACAGTCTGGACAAGGAAACGTTGTTTGCTTCCGGTGTGGAGGGCCACACTATAGGTCTTCATGCCCTCAGCTGGTGGGAGGAAAGCACTGCAACCGTTGCGGAAGGAACGGGCACTTGGATCACGAGTGCAATATGAGCGCCCGCGCTGTTAGTAAGGAAGAAGGATGGCAGCTCTCGGTTATGTATAGACTACAGGCAATTGAATAAGCTGACCATCAAGAACAAGTACCCATTGCCAAGGATAGATGACCTGCTGGATCAATTGCATGGGGCTGCTGTGTTCTCAAAGATTGATTTGAGATCTGGGTATCATCAAATCAGGGTCAAGGAAGACGACATCCAGAAGACAGCGTTCAGGTCTCGCTATGGACATTATTAATACGTTGTGATGCCTTTTGGAGTAACGAACGCTCTAGCCGTGTTCATGGAGTATATGAACCGCATCTTCAGGCCTTATTTGGATAAGTTTGTGGTCGTCTTCATAGATGATATTCTCATCTATTCCAAGACCGAAGACGAGCATGAAGAGCATCTTAGACTTGTACTTGGAGTGTTGCGGGAGAAGGATTTGTATGCCAAGTTGTCTAAATGTGAATTCTGGATGAAGGAGATTCAGTTTTTAGGGCATGTGGTGTCGGCTGGAGGCATCTCGGTAGATCCAGCGAAAGTGCGAGCGGTACTGGAATGGGAGAGTCCGCGTTCGGTCATTGAGGTGCGTAATTTTGTTGGACTCGCGGGCTACTACAGACGTTTCACTGAAGGATTTGCTAAGATAGTAGCGCCGCTAACTCAGTTGACTCGTAAAGACCAGCCGTTCGCTTGGACCGATCGTTGTGAGGCCAGTTTCCAAGAGTTGAAAGTGAAATTGACGAGCGCTCCAGTGCTAATTATTCCAGACACGTCTAAACCATTCGAAGTGTATTGCGACGCTTCTCACCAAGGTTTGGGTTGTGTTTTGATGCAAGAGAAGCGAGCGGTAGCTTACGCGTCTCGTCAGTTGAGGATTCACGAAAGGAATTACCCAACGCACGACCTGGAGTTGGCAGCGGTCGTTTTTGCACTGAAGATGTGGAGGTATTTCTTGTACGGATCCACGTTCCAAGTCTTCAGTGATCACAAGAGCCTCAAATATTTATTTGATCAGAAGGAGTTGAACATGAGGCAGAGGCGTTGGTTAGAATTTTTGAAAGACTACGATTTTGAGCTGCTGTATCACCCTGGGAAAGCTAACGTGGTAGCGGACGCTCTAAGCAGAAAAGTGGTGCATGTGTCGTCCATGATGGTGCGCGAGCTAAGTTTGGTGGAAAGTTTTAGAGATCTAAGGTTACAATTCGAGTTGGAGCCGAACAGTATCAAGTGTTGTAACCTTAGAATATCCAGCAACGTGTTTGAGCGGATCAGAGAGAAACAACGAGAGGATGAAGAGTTAGTGAAGATATTTGATGCCCTCGGTACGGATTAGGCCAAAGAATTTAACACTGGAACGGACGGTTTCTTACGTTATAAGGGCCGGACGTGCATCCCGAATGATGGAGAACTGAAGAGGATTATTCTGGAGGAAGGTCATCACAGTCGTCTTAGCATGCACCCTGGCATGACTAAGATGTATCAAGATCTCCGTAAATCCTTTTGGTGGCCTGGAATGAAGAGTGATGTCGCTCGTTTTGTGGCATCATGTTTAACGTGTCAACGAGCGAAGGCGGAGCACCAAAGACCTGGCGGATTACTTCAGCAGCTGGAAATTCCCGAGTGGAAGTGGGATAGCATATCCATGGACTTCGTGACTCATCTACCACGCACGGTCAGGAATCATGACTCGATTTGGGTAATCGTGGATCGGCTAACGAAGAGCGCCCACTTCCTAGCAGTCAACTTGAAGATGTCCATGACTAACTTGGCTAAGTTGTATATTCAGGAGATCGTTCGCTTACATGGAGTACCTTCGAGCATCATTTCCGACCGAGACACAAGGTTCACTTCACGGTTTTGGCAGTCACTTCAAAGCGAGCTCGGAAGTAAGTTGCAGATGAGTTCAGCCTATCACCCTCAGACGGACGACCAATCTGAAAGAACAATCCAGACGCTTGAAGACTTACTGAGGACGTGCGTCCTAGATCACTTGGGCGCCTGGGATGAGGTCCTGCCGCTAGTGGAGTTCACGTATAACAACAATTTCCAGGCGAGCATTGGAATGGCACCGTTTGAAGCACTCTATGGGAGAAAATGCCGAACACCACTTTGTTGGTTCAAGGAAGGAGAGAACGTGCTAACTGGACCTGAGCTTATCCAGCAAACGATTCAGAAAGTCAAACAAATTCAGGAGAGGTTAAAGACGTCCTTGAGCAGGCAGAAATCTTATGCTGATAAGAGGAGAAGACCGTTGGAATTCGCTGTAGGAGATCATGTGTTTCTTCGACTCAACCCAATCACTGGTGTAGGCCGAGCCGTTCGTCCAAAGAAGCTGTCTCCCAAATTCATTGGACCGTATCAAATTCTGAGGAAGATCGGACCTGTAGCGTACGAGCTTGCATTGCCACCTCAGCTATCGAACCTTCACCCCGTTTTCCACGTTTCTCAACTTCGGAAGTATATAGCGAATCCATCACACGTACTGGAGTTGGAAGACGTTCAACTTCGTCCAGACCGAACGTTGGAGATGCAGCCGGTGCGAATTGAAGAAAGTGATACCAGATATTACAAGCGGAAAGCTGTCCGAATGGTGAAAGTGTTATGGGACGCAAGAACGGGTGACTCAACATGGGAAGTGGAGAGCGCCATGAAGAGCTTATACCCTAATCTATTTCCGGGTGAGTCTTTAATTTTCGAGGAAGGAAATTTTTTTAGATAGGTGGAATGTGAGATCTTGGAAAATTAGCCCATAATTATACTGTCTAATCTGTCATTAATGCATTGTTGAGTCACCTGGCTGCTTCCATAAATGCACCGCGCCACACGTTCAGTGCATTAAAAACGCACTTTGCACCGCATGCACGAGCGCCATGTGTCACGTAGAAGCTTCGGAAGTCAGAAGTGGGAGTGCAGGTGTCAGCAGAGGAGACGCTCGTTCGTTTGGGCGTGGGATTTGACAAAACTGAGTTTCGAAAAAACTCTCTCTCACCTGCACGCACTCTTCTTCTTCCTCAGAACCAAAACCCTTCATTTTCTCTAACTTCTCTCTAGAACCAGTTCACCTTCTCTCTACTGTAACTCACTATCTCCTTCTCCGATCACGATTCAGAACCGTAGAAACATTCCTGGAGACGTGAGCTTTATTCTGGACCGAACAGAAATTGGATCGGAACTGGTAAGTTCTCATTTTTAAGCGTTCGTCCTTTTGGTTTCATGCGAACCCTAGTTCTGGTTGCATGCATGGGTTATAGGTCTGAGTTGTTTATTATTTCTGGTATTTAGATTGAGTGTAAGTTGTTGAGCGAAACCTGAGGGTAGGACGCTGTTAGAGGTCGCGTTGAATCTTGCTTTTTGGGAGTACACTGCTATCCAGGTAAGGGAAGCTTAATAATTTAGTTTATACGTAGATGATTGTGTGCAAGTATGATAGAAATAGAATGCATGAACTGTATGCTGACTGAATTGTTATGAACGATCGTTGTTGTGATGAATATGATTTTGTTGGTTTAACTGCATGTTGATTTGGATACGTATGGAGTGAAAGATGTATGATTGTTGTATAGTTTAATTTGTTAATATGATGAACTTTATAAAGTATGTGAATTAACGATGGATATGAAATTATAAGATTATGAATCGTATGAGAAATGTTGAGTTAGATGAAGATGAAAATCTGAATATAATGATTCTATCATATGATAAAATACGTTCGTCATCGTACGGTCTTATACCGTTCGGTTTCTCTGAAAATGACTTAGAGTGGAATTCTTTCATTTGGGAAGAATTCTATCCGAGAACGAGCGTCCTCATTTGAAATACTATGTTTGAGCGTTCGGCTCAGCATAGTGATACCAGATACCTTAACTTAAATAATTTCAAATTATACCCTTACACTTTAAATAGCGCTCGGTCTTACACCAAGCGTTCGTCTTAAGTAGCGCTCGGTCTTACACTGAGCGTTCGTGCTAAATAGCGCTCGATCTTATGTCTAGCGTTCGTCCTAAGAAGTGTACGTTCTTATACCGAACGCTCATCCATACCTTTGATTTCAGAACGTACGTAAATAGCGTTCGTCTCAAATTATCAGTAAACGAATATTCGCTTTCGATCATTGACTGACAGTCGATCCTGTTAAACAAATTGTCCTCAGGATAACTAAATAATCATCTTTTTGTATCTTTATTCCTTTGAATTTGGTCTAAAGTCTTTGAACCTAAATTATTCTGAAACATTTATGTTATATCGCTAAGAGTCGGTTCACTCAACTGATTCTAGTAAAAGTCACGTTCGTCATGAAAAATGCGTCAGTTTTATTCTTTTTGAAAAGAAGATCTTTCTGTCTCACTCTTGACGTTCGTCCTCGTTATGTAGAGGATTGAACGCTCGTCTTTTTATGGAAGTGGAACATAGAATGAAAATGTAAATAAAAGGAAGTATTAAGGTGTGCGAACACTATAAGAAGTGAAATTATGATTTTGGTATTTGAACGAGCGTTCCATGGAGGAACGACTCATATATATATTGGATATTAAATTTGGTAAAGTATGACTGTGGATAAGTTAAGACTCGATGTCCATCCTGATGTTCCGTGAATACTATCTTCATGTAGAGGAAGTATGTCATGTGTGGGAACGGCAGGAGGTCCTTAGTCCATAAGTTAACATGGGCGACGTAAGAACGGACTGACCTCGACTGGCAGCTGTTTGGTGTATCCCAGTTACTACATCACTCGGGTGCAAGGACGCTTGTAACTACACAGATTCATACGGTCCGGACGGTCGGTCTATATGTATATATATATATATATATATATATATATATATATATATATAAATATATGTTGGATGATGATTTATGTTGAGTTATGTGTTTGAATGATTTGAATTGTTAGTATATGTGTTGACGTATGAATTAAATTACTTAAGCTTACCCTTTCGTTTTTCCTTGTGTTGTCATCTTGTCTATGTACGTTCGTCCTGTCATTGCAATGATCATCCGTGTGGGTGTGAGCAGATGGAGGTGCGTCACTTGAAGAGGTGCTGGAAGAGGAAAATTTGGAAGACGCGAATCTGGTGGATGTAGAAGTTAAAGCCGAGCCTTAGAGCGCTCGCGGGTTTCTATAGTTAGTTTCATTAATTTTATTTTGAACGTTCGGTCATAGTTTTGTAAGACCGTTCGTCTCTGAACTCTTGTTTGTATCGCGTTCGTTATTTCTGTATGTTAAGCCGTTCGGCTTTTGACGCTCGTTCAGATTTGTAAGACTGCACTGTTTTATTTGCTTAATGTAATTAATTCTGATTATGGTAATTACTATATTTTGGGATGTTACATAAAGATATTTCAAAATTCGATTTTGAAAACCAGTGTTTATTTCTTCTAGATTTTGAATTTTGTGATTTATTTCTTTCAAATTTCAAAATCCTATATTTAGTTATCTCCAGTTTTGAAATAATGTAAACACTTCTACCAAATTTTGAAATCGATGAAAACTAGTATAATATATTTAAGCATAAAACTTCATAAATGATTTATTATTAATACTATTAATGATATTAAAATTTATATAATAATATTAATGATATAATTTTTCATAATTAATTATTTTAGTAATAATTTATCAATTTTTACTATTTTATTTATTATAACCGAATTTTTCACGGAAAACAAATTGTATTCTTTAAAGAACTAATTTAATTTATGATATTCCTTCCTATTTACTCATTAACAAAATTGATATACTTTCAAATTAATAATAATTTTTTGTATGGTATTGTGAAACCGTAATGTTTTTAAGAATTGATACCAAGTTTATATAATAATAAATAATTAGAGTTTATACGTTTAAAAAGTTTCATGTAATTTATGGTTCAATTTTTTTTAACTTATTTTAATTTCAAATACTAAAACACTACTAAATATATATTAGATTTTAAAATTCCATTAAGAACTTTTTTTTTATTTCTATCTCCATCCAAACTATACTAAATATTTACAAACAAATATAATTGAACAATGGCGATTTATCGAAGAAAAGAATAAAACAAAATTCGATATAAAGGTGGGATGGTGTAACATCCCAAAATACAGTAATTACCATAATCCAGAATTAATTACAATTAACAGTAAATCAATGCAGTCTTTCCATTAATAAAACGAGTTCAAAAGCCGAACGGCTTGAATACAGAATTAACGTGCACAAAACGGAAACAGGGTGATTCTAGAACGAACGATTTTACAAAATAATGAACCGAACATTAAAATAAAAGCTAATCATCTACACTCCTATCATTAACGAGCGCTCTAGGGCTCGGCCTTGACTTCCACCTCGACAAGATTTTCTTCTTCAATGACGTCTTTCAGAGTGGCCTCGCCTTCTGCTCACATCCACACGGATGATCATTGCAAGGACAGGACGAATGTACATAACAGTAGACAACACAAGGAAAAACGAAAGGGTAAGCTTAAGTAATTTAATTCATACGTCAACACATATACTAACAATTCAAATCATTCAAACACATAACTCAACATAAATCATCATCCAACATATATTTATATATATATATATATATATATATATATATATATATATATACATATAGACCGACCGTCCGGACCGTATGAATCTGTGTAGTTACAAGCGTCCTTGCACCCGAGTGATGTAGTAACTGGGATACACCAAACAGCTGCCAGTCGAGGTCAGTCCGTTCTTACGTCGCCCATGTTAACTTATGGACTAAGGACCTCCTGCCGTTCCCACACATGACTACCCTCCTCTACATGAAGATGAGTATCACGGAACATCAGGATGGACAGCGAGTCCTAACTTATCCACGATCATACTTTACCAAATTTAATATTTAACATATCTGAGACGTTCCTCCTTGGAACGCTCGTTCAAATTCCATAATCGTATAATCATTTAATATAGTGTTCACACTGTAATTTCTTATAAATTATCATCATTCTCATCTTTAGATTTAAGAATATAAAAAGACGAACGTTCCGTCCTTTGAAGGATTAGGACGAACGTCCAAATAAGGCACTGGATGGACGAACGTGACTATCTATTTGGTCAGTTAAATGAACTGACTCAATTGAAGGTGTACTGATACTTAGAAAAATTTCAAAATAAAGATCTTGGACTAGATTTAATATAAGAATGATGGTCAATAATACTTAGAAATTTTCTTTGAAGAAGTTTGCATATGAAAGACCGATACTAGTATTTGAACGAACGTAAGAAGATGAATATTTTAATACTTGAACGAACGCTGTTTTATCCAAGTGATTATTCAATATTACGAGCGCTTGGTATGTGACCGAGCACCGATTATGACGAACGCTAGGTAGATGATCGAGCATCAATTATGACGAACGCTTGGTATAAGACCGAGCGCTATTTAGTACGAACGCTTGGTATAAGACCGAGCGCTATTTAGGACGAACGCTTGGTATAAGACCGAGCGCTATTTAGGACGAACGTTCGGTGTAAGACCGAGCGTTACTTATTTCAGTTTTATTCAATTTAAGGTGTACGACATCTCTATGCTGAGCCGAACGCTCAAACATAGTAATTCGAAATAAGGACGCTCGTTCTCAAATCGAATTCTTCCCAAATGAAAGAATTCTACTCTAAGTAATTTTCAGGGAAACCGAACGGTATAAGACCGTACGATGACGAGCGTAATTTATCATAGGGAAATTATCATATCCATATTTTCAACTAAGTTAACTCAACCTTTCTCATGTGATTCCTACTTTGAAAATTCATATCCATTATCAATTCTCATACTATACAGATTTCATTATATTAATAAATCAAACTATACTATAATCATACACCTTTCATACGTATCCAAATCAACATGCATTTCAAACAACAGAAAACATATTCAATATCAGTGATCGTTCATAACAGCTAAATCGGCATACTTTTCATACATCCAAGTCAAATCATACAACATGCAAGTATAAATTAAATATATAAGCTTCCCTTACCCGGATCAGTATGTGAACGTCTTAAAGCAAGGGTATGGTGCGTCCTCTAACAGCGTTCTACCCTCAGTTTTACTAAACACTTTCACTTGATCTAAACACCAAAATCAGAGATGACTCAGATATAATCCATGCATGAACCCAGAACTTGGTTTCGCATGAAACCCTAATGGACGAACTACTAGAGAAGAGGACTTACCAGCTTAGATTCTAATTCTGTTCGGTCCAAAATAACGTCCGCGTCTCCGGGAACGTTCCTACGGTTCAGAAATGTGATCGGAGGAGAGGCGTGAGATTTACAGTAGAGAGAAGTTGAAGGTTTTTAGAGAGAAGCGGGAGAAAACGAAAGGTTGGGTTCTGAGGAAGAAGATGAGTGGTGCAGGTGAGAGAGAGTTTTTCAAAAACCCAGTTTTGTTAAACCCACGTTCGTTCGAACGAACGTCTCTCAAGCCGACACCTGCACACCCACTTCTGAATTGGAAGCTTCTCTCGCGACAGGTGGTGTGCGTGCATGCGGTGCAAAGTGCGCTTTTAATGTTTCAGTGGAGTGACGTGGTGCGTCTTTCAGTGCAGGAGTGGGTTTTAATTACCCTGAGCAGTGACGTGGTGTGCGTATTAATGGTGATGTGACAGATAATTTGCAGAGTTAATTTTCTGGGTCTCACAGATGGAGATGAACAATAGGAGAGATTTTTTTTTTCCACTTATTAAATATTTAGTTTTGACATTAAATGAAATTTAGATGTGCACTGATAAACTTTCTAAAATTTGGAAGAGCATGAAAAAATCCACTCATTTGAAGGGTATCACTTAGAATGAAGTTGTAAGTGTTAATAATTATTTCAAATTTAAATAACTTTTAGAATTTAGTGGTATATATATATATATATATATATATATATATATATATATATATATATATATATATATATATATATAATGTTTTTTAACAGTTTTTATTTATACGTAAATATCTAGAGAATATTTTCTTTTGTTTACAATGCTTTTAAATTATATGAATTTGAAAACGGATTATTTGTTTTAATAAAAATTCCAAATAAAATATCTATTAAAATAAAGTTGTTAAGATTGTATATATAGTATTATTTGTTTTAAAGTTTTATTACAGTTTTATCCTCAAAAGTTATATTTTAATGTTGAAAGAAGAACGGTTTTATCTTTAAAAAAAAGTTTTGAAAAGTTAAAAAAGAAAAATGCTTACTCTCTTAAACTATGTTTATAAGAACATTTTGCATACTATCTCTACAAGTTCAAACCACAATAAACGTTATTTCATTCATTATCTTTGCTTGATGTCTAAGTTAAATTTCAGTAACTTTAAATAAAATTATCAATAATTAAAGATGTATACAAAATGTGAATTATTCACACTAAAACAAAAGTATCATATAATTAAGACATTAATTTTCTATAATTTTAAAATTAAACCCTCACAGAATAAAATAACAGCTATTGAACAAAACAAAACCAAACTATAGATATCTCCTTACTACAAATACTTAAATTTTGTAAAACATTTCATTTCATTTATCAATTAATAACAGATATTTAAACACTTAACCTATATTTAAGTGTTTTGTTCCTGCTACTGAACAATAGTCTCAGATAGTTACTTCCTCCACCCAAAAATTTCTTATCTCACCAACCAGAACATCGTTTTAACATTTCATATTAGACAATCTGAAAGGTAAAAATTGTTAAGGTGAAAGAAAGAACAACCTTAGTTTCATGAACCATAGTTCTTTTTAGAAACTTGTTTGGTTTTGCAATCAAATAATGAGAAACTAATGTAAGAGCCTCTTTTCAGAAACTACTGTGAACAACTTTGATTGAACTTCAAAATTTTAGTGACAAGCTCATCCACATTTAAAATTCAGAAACTAGTCTGCAACTAAAGAGTAAATTCCAGCACAAAAAGGGATTGTTATTTCACTCAACCAGAATACAAAGGAAATGTAAGAAGAATATTGCATTGCTTGGGAAAACAGTTCCTATCATTATGGGAACATAAACACATTAGCCCCAGAAACCAGCATCACACTACCTTGGCCTCCATTGCTTCCTTCATTTCAACATGACACAAGCACCTTTTTTAATCATAATGTAACCACATATATTCAACCAAACATCAATCATAATGTAACCACATATATTAGTCAATAACAGAACAAGACCACCCCAACATCCACAAGTCCAAGTTCTGTTACTTTTTTAGTGTTGTTACTCAGCTAAGCTTCAAAATACACTGATTTTGGTATATTAAAACAGCTTCAAGTAACTTTTATGTTCGATCAGAAGTTTCATACAGTTAAATTGACAACTTGGTTTTTTAGATAAGAACACTCATCTTTTTCATATTTCCAAATTCTACCGGTATATGACCAGAAATTTTGCTGTTTTGAAAGTACAAAATAGTCTACTTCTCTTATTGGCCCTGTTAGGATATTTATCCTATTTTATCATCATTATAGTGTGTCAAGGGTTACCCTATTTATCATGATTATATTATGTCTAGGATTACCCTATTTATCATGATTATATTGTGTCTAGGGTTACCCTATTTATCATGTATTTGTGTATCAATTTATTCTTATAAATAGAAGATTGTGAGAGGGATCAATCAAGCCCTCTAGAATTATTTTACAGTTTCAATCTTAAGTTGGTATCAGAGCGGGTCGATCCCGCTCTGGTTTCTGTCTCGTAATATATATTTGTCCGGCGCCACAGTTCTTTGTCGCCCGCCGCTGCCCGCCGTCGGCCACCGTCAACCGTCGGCCACCGTCGGCCACCGTCCGGCCACCGTCTCCGGCCACCGTCCGGCCACCGTCACCGCCGACCACCGCCCGCCATTGCCGGCCACCGTCGTCCATCACTGTCAAAGTTTCCTTCGTCTAAACCCTTAGGGTTTTCTTGTTCTTCGTTAGTACTATTCGTCTTCTTCAGAAATGGCGTCTGGCAGTACTCTTTCCTTCTCTGGAAGTCCATCAATTACCTCCGAGAAGCTAAATGGAAAAAATTATCTATCATGGTCTGCTGCCGTTGAAATGTGGTTCCTTGGCCAAGGGCATTATGACCACCTTGAGCGAGATGGAAGCCATGTGCCTACTGAAAAAGCTGATCAGTGGAAACAAGCAGATTTCCAGTTGTGTGCCCTGTTATGGCAATCAGTGGAACCCAAACTTTTTGTATCTTTGAGGGCTTTCAAAACTTGTCACTCCTTTTGGAAGAAAGCCCAAAACATTTATGCCAACGATATTCAACGTCTCTATGACACTACGAATAAACTTGCATCTCTTAAAATGGCAGACCATGATATGGTGTCCTTCATGACTGAAGCCCAATCTGTTGTCGAAGAACTTAGGATGTTTTTGGAAGTAGATCCATTAGAGGATATAAAAAAGAAACTAGACAAATTCTACATGGTGTTGATCCTTCGTGCCCTACATCCCGATTTTGATCATCTCAGAGATCAACTTCTAACTAGTCATGATGTCCCCTCTATGGAAACATTGACCACTCGCCTTCTGCGTGTCCCGGTATCTCAAACTCAAGAAGCGCATGAACTAGTGGAACCATCTGTCATGGTTGCCACACGAGGAAGAGGAGGACGTGGCACTAGAGGAGGAGGACGAGGAGGTCGGGGACGTACTCAATGCACATATTGTAAAAGGATGGGTCATACTCAAGAGAATTGCTACTCCTTACATGGTTTCCCTTCCAAAACCGCCAATATTTCGAAGACTGAAACTTCCACTTTGAAAACTGAAACCTCTACTTCTATGTTTTCTGAGGATGAATATCAAGAGTATTTAAGGTTAAAGTCTAACAGCTTGGCACAACCATCTCAATCTCCCAATACATCAACAGCCTACGTTTCTCAATCTATGGAATGTCAAAATTCATGGGTAATTGACTCAGGTGCTTCTGATCACATTTCTGGTAATATCTCTTTGTTCTCATCTATTTCCTTTCGAGAAAAACCTCATTTCATAACCCTTGCAAATGGATCTAAAACTTCTTCCAAAGGAGTCGGTCATGTTTCTTTGTCTCCCTCCCTCAATCTCAACTCAGTCCTTTTTGTCCCTAATTGTCCTTTTAATTTAATTTCCTTAAGCCAGTTGACTAAAATGTTAAATTGTTCAATAACCTTTGATCATAAATCTTTTGTTATACAGGAGCGTGGTTCGGGGAGACAGATTGGAGAAGGATATGAAGCTGGCGGATTATACCATTTTGGATCTCGTCCAAGGGTGTCTTGTGTTGCTGCTCTTAATCCTAAAGTGCTACATGATCGACTTGGCCATCCTCATTTGTCCAAATTAAAAAAGATGTGTCCTGAACTTAGTGGTCTCCAAACCTTAGAATGTGAGTCATGTCAATTAGGAAAACATGTTAGATCTTCCTTTCCTAAAAGGTCTCAATCAATATGTAATTCTAGTTTTTCCATCATCCATTCTGATATATGGGGACCTAGTCGTATCTCCTCCTTTGGTTATAGATATTTTGTTACCTTTATTGATGAATATTCAAGATGTACTTGGGTTTATCTTATGAAAAATCGTTCTGAATTGTTAGCTATCTTTACATCCTTTTTGAATGAAATCAAGAATCAATTTGGTCAAGTAATCAAAATATTAAGAAGTGATAATGCCAAAGAGTATTTTTCATCCTCCTTTTCTGCCATCTTGAGTTCCCATGGTATCTTACATCAGTCTACTTGTCCTCATACACCACAGCAAAATGGTATAGCAGAACGAAAAAATAGACACTTGGTTGAAACTGCTCGTACCCTTTTGCTTGGTGCCCATATTCCTGTCCATCACTAGGGGGATGCCATCTTAACTGCATGTTATCTTATTAATAGGATGCCCTCCTCCTCTCTTGATAATAAAGTCCCTTTCTCCATTTTGTTTCCTAATGATCCTCTCTTTCATACATATCCCCGAGTGTTTGGCTGTGTATGTTTTGTTCATGACATGTCTCCAGGTCTAGACAAACTCTCCGCTCGCGCTCTCAAATGTGTCTTCTTAGGCTATTCTCGACTTCAAAAAGGATATCGGTGTTACTCTCCTGAAACTAAGAAGTATTACATGTCTGCCAATGTCACATTCTTTGAACAGACTCCTTACTTCTCTCCATCTGTTCAGGATGTTTCTATCCTCCAGCAGGTCCTTCCTATTCCAATGGTTGAGTCAAATAGCTCCACTGTCTCTGTCATTCCCAGTCATGATCACAATCCTTCTACACCTGTTTCTCCACATACTGAGATCATCCCACACAGGGCCCCAATGGATAGTCCACCTCCCCAAGACAATGGTGAATCTCCTACTTCAGATTCTTCTCCCTCGTCACCTCCTCCCACGCCTCCTGGTGCAAATGATTCAGCATGGCCTATTGCCCTCAGAAAAGGTACTCGTTCCACTCGGAACCCTCATCCCATTTATAATTTTCTAAGCTATCATCGATTGTCGCCCTCCTATTTTTCTCTTTTATCCTCAGTGTCCTCTGTTGTTATACCCAAGAATGTGAAAGAAGCACTTGATCATCCTGGATGGCGACAAGCTATGATTGCAGAAATGCAGGCTCTTGACCACAGTAATACTTGGGAGCTGGTGCCCCTTCCCCTAGGAAAAAAGGCGGTTGGTTGTCGATGGGTGTATGCAGTTAAAGTTGGCCCTGATGGTGAAATTGATCGGCTCAAAGCTCGGCTTGTTGCAAAAGGTTACACTCAAGTTTATGGTCTTGATTATTGTGACACTTTCTCTCCTATAGCCAAGATGACTACTATTCGTCTCTTCTTTGCCATGGCAGCCATTCGTCACTGGCCACTTCATCAATTGGATATCAAGAATGCCTTCCTACATGGTGATCTTGAGGAAGAAGTTTATATGGAGCAACCTCCAGGGTTTGTTGCTCAGGGGGAGTCTGGTATGGTATGCAAATTGCATCGATCTCTATATGGCCTCAAGCAATCCCCACGTGCTTGGTTTGGAAAGTTTAGCTCCATTGTTCAAAAATTTGGGCTAAAACGCAGTGAAGCAGACCATTCAGTTTTTTATTGTCATTCTTCTCTCGGGAAATGTGTTTACTTAATAGTATATGTTGATGATATTGTCATTACAGGAAATGATGCTGTTGGAATATCTCAACTAAAAGAGTACTTGTGTAGACATTTTCAAACCAAGGATCTTGGAAGTCTCAAATATTTCTTAGGCATTGAAGTAGCGCAATCAAAAGATGGAGTTGTAATCTCCCAAAGGAAGTATGCTCTTGATATATTACAAGAAACAGGCATGATTGATTGTAGACCGGTAGACAGTCCCATGGACCCAAACCAGAAATTAAGGACAGAAGAAGGTGAATTATTCTCCGATCCAGAGAGGTATAGGAGGCTGGTTGGCAAACTGATTTATCTCACTATTACAAGGCCAGATCTATCCTTTGCAGTTGGAGTGGTTAGTCAGTTCATGCAGGCTCCATGTATTGACCATTGGAATGCTCTCATTCGCATTCTAAGGTATGTAAAGAAGGCTCCCGGGCAAGGATTGTTATATGAAGATAAAGGAAGCATTCATGTCTCTGGGTATTGTGATGCA
Source organism: Vigna angularis (assembly GCF_016808095.1). NCBI lineage: Eukaryota > Viridiplantae > Streptophyta > Magnoliopsida > Fabales > Fabaceae > Vigna > Vigna angularis. The sequence continues at coordinate 12,856,351 of NC_068978.1, read as the reverse complement.
GATTGGGCAGGTTCACCTATTGATAGACGGTCTACAACAGGATATTGTGTTTTTCTGGGAGGAAACATTATTTCATGGAAAAGTAAGAAACAGAATGTAGTAGCTCGATCAACCGCGGAAGCCGAGTATAGGGCAATGGCATCACTAACATGTGAACTTATATGGGTGAAACAATTCCTTCAAGAGGTTAAATTTTGTGACATCCATACTATGAAGATGTATTGCGACAATCAAGCTGCTCTCCACATTGCATCAAATCCAGTGTTTCACGAGAGGACTAAACATATAGAAATTGATTGTCATTTTGTTCGTGAAAAGTTGTTGACCAAAGAAATATGTACTGAGTTTATTGGGTCAAACGATCAACTCGCAGATGTATTGACCAAGTCATTAAGGGGTCCTCGGATTGAGTTTATTTGTTCCAAGCTTGGTACATACAATTTGTATGCTCCAGCTTGAGGGGGAGTGTTAGGATATTTATCCTATTTTATCATCATTATAGTGTGTCAAGGGTTACCCTATTTATCATGATTATATTATGTCTAGGATTACCCTATTTATCATGATTATATTGTGTCTAGGGTTACCCTATTTATCATGTATTTGTGTATCAATTTATTCTTATAAATAGAAGATTGTGAGAGGGATCAATCAAGCCCTCTAGAATTATTTTACAGTTTCAATCTTAAGTGGCCCAATGCAGAAGGGACTGAATTTGTGAGTAAATTATTTGATAGATGTAATTCCATTAATTGTGTCAAATTTCCAAGTTATATATCTGCAAATTGGTTTGAATCAACATAAAATCTGACCACATTCTTCAATAGACCTAATGTAGAATGGATTGAACCAGTTAGGCAATTATTATGGAGAGACAATGTATCCAATTGTGCTAAATTACCATGTTCTGGTCGTATTGAACCAGCAATTAATCCAGTGAGAGTAAGAAATAGACATGTGAGATTCTGCTATAGGAAGAATTCAGAAAGACTTAAAAGTTCTTTAGGCATAGACATACCATGAAGATGATTATTGCTAAGGTTAAGATCCCTAAGTTTCGTAAGTGTGCTTATTCTTTGGGAATGGTTCACTAAAGGGCAATACTGAAGTCCCTAAAGAAAAAAATATTTGGTCTCTGACAAACATCAATGGAAAATATCAAAAAGTTGGAAATAAAATCATTGATTTCACCTTTGTACTTGTTGGAAGTCTCTCATCGACTAGAGATAAAGCCAAAATATAATATATAAGGGAGGTGCAAACCTCACCTTACAAGCCGGTTTTGTGGGGTTGAGTTAGGCTTAAACCCACCTTCTAATATGGTATCAGAGCCCATGGTTCAGGTCCGCTGACCAGGCTCAGTTGAGTACGTCCCTCCATGATCAGGTGAAGCCTTGCAGGTGGCCGGCAGATAGCCTGGAAGTGAATCATGAGAGTTGGAGAGCAAGAGATGCTCAGTGTTTGACCATGGATTGTGAAAGAGAGAGTTTTGACCATGGTGTACTCGAGGATAAGAACTTATACACATAACATATCTCCATTGTTAAGAGGCCTTTTGGAGTGGTACCAAAAGCAAATCCGTGAGGGTTTGGCCCAAAGCGAACAATATCTTATCACTGTGGAGATATCTATGTGTATGTGTGTGTGTGTTGAACCTCCCTACAAATGATATCAGAGCCATGGTTAGAGCCTATCCTAGCAAGTTCTATGTGAGCATTCTATTCTTCTATTCTATTAGTAAGTGGGTTTTTAAGCTTAACTCAACCCCACAAAACCGGCTTGTAAGGTGAGGTTTGCACCTCACTTATATTATAATTTGGTCTTATCTCTAGTCGATGTGGGACTTCCAACACACCCCCTTCACGCCGAGGTATAGACATCTCGTGCGTGATAGTAGAAATTGGGTGGTCCGATAACGGCCCGATAGCAGGTGGAATAGAAGAATAGATTGCCCACTTAGAACTCGCTAGGATAGACTCCAACTATGGCTCTGATACCATATTAGTAAGTGGGTTTTTAAGCCTAACTCAACCCCACAAAACCGGCTTGTAAGGTGAGGTTTGCACCTCACTTATATTATAATTTGGTCATATCTCTAGTCGATGTGGGACTTCCAACATATTCCACCCGCTATCGGGCTGTTATCGGACCACCCAATTTCTACTATCATGCACGAGATGTCTATACCTCGGCGTGAAGGGGGTGTGTTGGAAGTCTCACATCGACTAGAGATAAAGCCAAAATATAATATATAAATGAGGTGCAAACATCACCTTACAAACCGGTTTTGTGGGGTTGAATTAGGCTTAAACCCACCTTCTAATAGTACTAATCAGTTAAACAATTTCTACAAATAAAATGTAATGTCAAAGGAAACAGAAGTTTGATAGCAATCCCAAATGCAGAGTAGAAAATAAAAATGTATCAACCCTTGACCAGGAAAACATCAGCGACAGAGGTTACAACCTAAACCAACTCATCTAATTCAAAATTTACAAACCATTCATGCACATTCTATGACAAACGCATTGTTAGTCAAATAAGGTGTCACCTTTCATCATTTCAACAAGTCTCTAGAGATCATTTCGTGCAAAAATTCCTCTGCCTTTTCAGTCTCGTTGTTCTTAAAGAGAGCCGGGATGATTATTTCAAAAGTTATAACATTAGATAAACAACCACTGTCTTCCATTTTGGACCACAAGGTCAATGCCTCATCAAGCAAACCCTCCTTACAAAGACCACTGATCATAACATTATAAGTCCATATGTCGGGATTGTGACCTTTATTCAATATATCTTGAAAAATCTCTTGTGCATTCTTAAGTCTCCCCCCTCTACACATCCCATTAATAAGTATTGTTGCAGTGTATATATTGGGTTGAACTCCATTTTCTCTCATTTTCCTCAATAATTCAATTGCCTTGTCTAGATGATGATTTTTACATAAAACATTAATCATGGAACTATAAGTGATTACGTCTGCTTGTTGATTTCTACCACGCATCTCACGAAAAAGATTCCAAGCATGAGAGATTCTTCCAGTTTTGCACAAACCATCAATAAGAGTATTGTAAGTCACAATATTTGGAACTATATTCCTGTTGTGCATTTCCTGAAAGAGATTTATGGCCTCATCCACCCTTTCGTTCCTTATAAGTCTATTTATCATGATATTGTAAGTCCTAACATCAGGACTCACTCCCATGTGAGTCATTGCACTGAATACTTGTTTCGCATTCTTCACTTTATTAACTATGTAGTACCCATCCATTAGAGCACTAAAGCTAACAACATCAGGTTTCACATGAGCTTTCACCATCACACCTAACACATTCTTGGCTTCTCCTAGCTTTTTTTCCTTACACAATGCATCAATCAATATATTATAGGTATAAACATTTGGCCTGATACTATTTGATAGCATTTCATTTAGAAAACCAAATGCTACTTCTACCTGTCCCACTAAGCAAAAGCCATAAATTAGAGTACTATAAGTAACAACATTAGGAGAAATTCCCTTGATAACCATCTCAGAATACAAATCATAAGCTTCTTTTGGTTGTTTCTTTTTTAATAGGGAGTCAATAATTATGGTGTACATTACCGCTGATCGACCTTGAATACTTCTGAGCAATTTGATCGCGGCTTCAGTTTCTCCTATTTTGCTCAATCCATTGATCAGAATAGCGTAAGTAATGTGATTGAATCGAAATCCTAGTGCTATCACTTTGTCGTGAAGGTTGAAGGCTTCCTTGACCTCACCCTTATCACAGAGACCTCTCATGAGTGTATTTAAGGTTATGGCATCTGGATGATAACCCCGTTTGAGAATCTTGGCAAATACAGAAAAAGCGAAAGCCAATTTGTCTAAGTGACAGAAACAATTGATGAGGAGGTTGAGATTAGCATGGTCACAGAGAATTCCCTTGAGCTCCATTTCCTTAATGAGAGAAATAGCAGTAGGGTACCGCTTCATCCTCACAAGAAATCCCAAAATCTTTCCAAATTCGAAGATGGGAGGAACATGGCGCTTATGAAGCAAGCGATTGAATTGTGAGACGGCTTCGTCGTTTAACGAAGTTTGAGAGTGAGAGCAAAAGAGGGAATTGTGGATTGGAAGAAAAGGTGGAAACTTGGCAATGGAAGAAAGAACTGAAAACCTAAAATTTTTTGAGAGCCACATCTTTGCGGCAAACAACAATAGTATGAAATTATTCAAATTTAGGTTTTCTTCCTTTTAAAAGCTTAACTTGAATTCTTTAAATTTTCTTTTGTTTGGACAAATAATTAAATTTAATGAATTTTAATTTTATTTTAATTTTTAATTTGGATAAAAGTTTTTTAATTACCACTAAATTTTAAAAGTTATTTAAATTTGAAATAATTATTAAGACTTACATAGGGATGACAACGGGTCGGGTTGGGTACGGATAGTGTCTACCCGCAACCCGACCCGACAAAAAAAAAATCACCCGCTACCCGCACGGATATCCGCTTAAAAAATATCCGCGAATATTTTAAAACCCGTGGATACCCGCGGATACTCTACAAATATTTAAAAAAATATATTTTTATAAAATATTATAATAAAATTTAAATAAAATTACAAAAAATATATAAAATATAATATATATTAAATTAAATATAAATTAAAATTTAATTTTAATTATATTTAACTTTATAAAATATAAATTAATGTTAATTTTAATTAAATTTAACTTAATAAAATATAAATTAAATTTTTATTTTTATTTTTTGCGGGTAGCGGATATCCGCGGGTACGACGGATAGTATAATACCCGGACTCGACCCGTTTATAAGCGGGTATTAAAAAACCCGCAACCTGCAGGTAGTAAATATTCGCGGGTACCAACTATCCGTCGCAGATTTTATCCGCGGGCGCGGATTCTTTTGTCATCCTAGACTTGCACCTCCATTCTAAGTGATATCTTTTTTCTCTGGTACTTCCAAAATTTATTACTGTACTTTTGAATTTTGTCACAATGTCAAAACTATACTTTTAACAAGAGTAAAAAAACAATTTCTCTCCTATTATTATCCAAAAAAAAATTTCTCTCTTATAATTATTCCTGCATCGAATTTTGTCTTATTTTTCTCTTTCTCAACTCTTTTTCGTAATAAATCATATTGTTCAATTATACTTGTCTGTAAATACTTAGTATAGTTTAGGTGAAGGTAAAAATTGTAAAGACCGAAAAATTTAAGAAATTGGAGAAGACAGGTGTATGCGCAGGATTGGACACTCTGTTTTCAGAGTCATATATAAATAAAAGTTTCAAAAATTCATCTCATTCTCTGCATGTACAATATCTCTCCAACCTTCTGATCTCTCTTTTCTCCTCATTCTCTCTAGATTTCTTCCATCTCATTCTATCTGTTCAGCAACCAAACCGTGCTTAAGCAATCTAGGATCAAGGGCTTTCTCTTTCACCAATCAAATTAGAGTTTATAGTTGGTAAGTTTCGTCCTCTTTCATTCTTGTGAAAATCCTGAAACTTTTGAGTACATACAAGCCACGATTTTGGTTGCATGTGTTCATCAGTTTCCTCTTCTTATTTCTGATCTTATTCTTGGTCTTTTGGTTGATCTCTCTCATCAATCGGTGAGCTATAGGTGGTTCTAGGATTTTCTGGTGTTGTGAGCAAAGTTTTGCAGTTGTTGAGCTCTTGGTCCAATTAAGAGGTAATGGAAACTAGTTAATTTAATTGATTTGGTTATGATATATGAGAATGTTGGTTACTGTGGTTGTATGTATGTGAAAATGGAATGTTTGTATGTTCGGTATTGTTGTGTGGGCTGTTAACTGTTGTGGCCATGTTTGATTTCGGTTATGCAGAATTATGGTTACTGTGCCGAGTGAATTGTGAGAAAGTGGAGTAGTGAAAAGAGGGAATTTGTATCAGGAGTGGTTTCGGTCTGTAAGGATAATCTAGGTAAGTTGTTTAGGGCCTATTAGAACCCTTAAGTCCTATAAAATGTGTAAAAAGTAGGAAAACAGATTTTCAGCCATTGAGTTGTTGATTATGCAGAATTTGGAGTGAAATCTGGTATGGGACTCTTTGGAAAGATGTTAGAAAGATTTAGGTACTCTTGGATAGTTGTAAATGTGTATATGATTCGTGTTTGGGGAATTAGAAGTTGGGATAAATGTTTAGTTTTGGTAAAGTTTAGCTTGTTCATCCTTTTGCAGATGTTCTGCAGAATTATGTAGAGCTGAGCACGCATTGTTGACCGCTCGGTCATGCGCTATTAGCCGCTCGGCCATGTTCAAGTACTCGGTCTTTAGCTGGGTGCGGTCTCTAGTCTTTCCAGTTCATGACCGTTCGGTCTTAGGTGGTCGGTCTCTTGGTAGTGCTAGGTTTCGTAATAGCGTTCGATTTGTTATAGGTATTAACTATTAATGACCTTTTGGTCATGTACTGTCTTGATAGTGCTCGGTCATTTACCAGCACTCGGTTTCAGAAGCACTTGGTCTTGTACTAGCAGATAGGTTAGTGTGTGCGCTTGATCTTGTACTAGTGATCGTTCTTGATAGCGCTCGGTCTCGTACTAGCGCTTGTTCCTGGTAGTGCTCAGTTTTGTACGGGTACTCGGTTTGTATTGGTGTTCGGTCTTAGCTTGTATTCGGCTCACGTTTGAGCCTCACTCTTTAAATGACCGTTCGGTCATATTTACATGTTAATGATGTTTTCCGTTTGGTTTTGTTAAAGGGTATTGGTGGTTTTACTGTTCGATTTGACCTTACTATGAAGTATTTGGTCTCTCTTAGTGGTCGGTCCTTAATAGTGTTCGGCCACTTCTTCAGTCTTATCTTTTATGGATCGTTCAGTCCTGTCCTTCGGGAAGTGAGAAGTTGTTCGGTCTCCACCATTTACAGGGCATCCGGTCTTGTTCGTAAGATTTGTTGATCTTTTCCGTTCGGTCGTGTTGGTATCGGAGGGGGTATTTTTCGAAGAGTATAGCGCAGCGGAATTAAAACTCAGAGAGCGGAAAGCGTGTTCGATCACAATTAAAAATAATTTGGTCCTTTTAGTAAAAATAATTTTCTTTCAGAAAATTAATCAAACAGTTGATATACGTAAAATAATATGAGTGTAGGGAATAGAAAAATCACACAGATATTTTTATACTGGTTCGATTCAACAGAATCTACGTCCAGTCGTTAATCACTATAAATAGTGATTGACAGTTCCACTAAAAATGGTTTAACAGATTACAATCAAATGAACAGGAATAAAACGAAAAGAACCACTCTACCAACTTGAAGAGAACCGCTCCGACAATCGACCAACGATTCGCAAGCTTCTCCTTTCACAAGACCAGGCAGAGTACCTTGCTAACTTGAAGAGAGTCTGCTCCGACTATCGACACACGATACGCGAGCCTCTCCTTTCACAAGACCAAGCAAGGGAACAATGAACAAAAAGCTCTCTAAGAACGTTCCTCTGACACACAGTGTTCTAAGCTTTCTTAGTTTAAAAAAAACGTTCACTTCTGATTTCTCCAAATCAAATTATATAGCCAAGTACACTGAATGCCAAAGGTCAGCTCCCAACTTCCATGAATAATCTATTATTGTAAGTGATAATCGATTATTCAAGTCCATTACAGAGTTTTCAAAAAAGTGATAATCGATTATATGAAGTGATAATCGATTATTCAAGTATGACTTGTGATAATCGATTATTGCTTAACCATAATCGATTATACTAGTAAAAATTATAATGTTTAACATTTTTCTACTACATTCAAAATCTACAAGTTGCTTTCTTTAAATATTTTCCTACTACATCCAAAATCTTTAAGTTGCAGCATCATCAAAACACTTCTTCAGGTTTTACCAATACTCCTTATTGGTAACAGGTCGTAGTCAAGGGTTGTGTTGTTGGCCGTTCGGTTTTCTTCTATGAAATGTTATTTTATCTTTAAAATGCTGATTTCATGGTTTGGCTCTGATTGCTTATTATGGTTGCATTGATCTACTATGTACGAGAAATTATATTGGTATTCAAATAAGTTATATGTTTCAAGTAATGTGGAAGAGAATTTCAAGGAGGAATGTCTCAGTGAAAAGTGTATCAAAGTGGTGTTATAGTATGAATATGGATAGTGAAATTCACGGAGTTCATCCTGATATTCTAATGATTACCAATTCTCAAGTAGAGATGGGTAAGGCATTGTGTGAGAATGACAGGAGGTCCTAGCCCATAGGTTCTTGGGTGAGTTATAACGGACTAACCTCGAGTGGCAGCTGATGGTTTTCCAGTTACTACACCACCCGGATGCATGAACGACCTTAAGCTACATATTCATACAATCCGGATGGTCAAGTCAAGGGTTCAGTTTATGCATGAAGTATAGTGTTCGGTCTTGTATGCTTATCTGTATTTGCATTGGTTGTACTTGTGAAATGTATGTATGATTGCATAATTAAATTACATTAGCTTACCCTTATTTTTCCTGTCTTGTCATGTTATCTGTTATGTCGTCTACGTCTTTGCAATGATCACCCTGTGGGTGTGAGCAGAGTGCGAAGAGGGTTCTCTGTAGCAGGTGCTGAGCGAGGAGTCTTCAACCTCTTAGAATATGACCGTTCGGTTGATACATTTCTTGTATGACCGATCAGTCTGCTCTTATGGTTTGTATCAGTGTAGGATTTTGTAAATTTTAAATTTTTTGGTTATTTTAGGATAAGTGTAAAATAATTTTTCCTACAGTAACTGTTCTATTTTATTTGTTCTATTTTATTATTATGTGATGTCTCAGTAATATAGTTTTGTACTATAGTTTTTGGGATGTTACAAAAATAAGGTGAAGTCATTAACTAAATTTCAAAATTGGGTATGTATTAATTAGTTCTTTAGTATTTGAAATTAAAATAAGTTAAAAAAATTAAACAAAAATTACATGAAACTTTGTAAAAGTATAAATTCTAATTTTTTATTATTATGTAAACATGTTATCGTGGAAACAGTTATAGTGCCACAATATCATAAAAAAATTGTTATTAATTTGAAAGTAGATCATTACTAACGAGTAAATATGAACGAATATCATAAATTAAATTAATTATTTAAAGAATACAATTATTTTGGCTGATGAATTCGGTTTTAATAAATAAAAATAGTAAAAATTGATAAATTATTACTACAATATTTAATTATGGAAAATTATATCACTAATACTATTATACTATGAATTATAACATCATTAACATAATGCTTAATACCAATTTTGGTCCCAATTTTTGTCAATTTTATTTGAAATGGTCCTACTTTTTTTTTAACGTTCAATGTAGTCCTAAAGATAATAATTTGTGTTCAATTTAGTCTTTTTTGCAAATGTAGTTTAAATAGTTAACGGCCAAATGCCCAGCTGTGCAATCAGTGAATGACATGTCATTTAACTACTGGAGTGGACAATTTAAGACGTAGTGAGGTGGATGTGGCCAATGAGGCCTTCCCACGTGTCAGCCCCTTACCCACCCAAAATTAGGGTTTTAGATTGGGGAAAGGGATCTCATGCGCCTCTTCTCTCTTCTTCCTTGCGGTGCAAATTAGGGGTGAATTTGTAGGTATGTGAAGAAGCTTGGTGGTGTTGTGGCTGACGAGATGGTGGAGAGGTTGATGATGGTGATCCTTGCGACTGCACATGGTGTCGCGACATGGTTACGATTGAACGGAGAAGACGAAGATGTTTTGATGCGCAATGATTGGAGGCGTGATGTTGATGCTTTTCGCGTGGTCACAATGCTGTGTGCAGGTTTTGAACTGGTTTCACGAAGGAGATTACGACTCTGTAATTTTAGGGTTCGCATGATGGTGGCGGCAAAGGTCTTGCGGTGTTGATGGCGGCAGCGACTTGAGGCATTGGTGGCAAGGTAGGCATTGCTGTGCTGCGAAGAAGAAGTGGCTTATCGCTGTTACTGTTGTGTCGCGTTTCTAGGTTCCTCTCTACAGGTGCATGTTGATGGTGGTGAGGTAGTGTCGCGGCGGCCCTCCGCAATGAAGGGAGAGTGGTGGCACATTTGGGCTTCACAACGACGGGTTGGGTGGGGTTTGATGGTGGTGAGGTGTTGTCCACGTCAACAGTTAAATGACATCTCATTAACTGATTGTGCATAGTTTGACATTTGGTTGTTAACTATTTAAACGACGTTTGTAAAAAGGACTAAATTGAATACATTTTTAAGACTACATTAAACGTTAAAAAAAATTAGGACTATTTCGAATAAAGTTGACAAAAATTAAAATCAAAATTGGTATTAAGCCTTAATATAATTATACAAGTTTTAATATCATTAATAATATTAATAATAAATCATTTATGAATTCTAATATGTAAATATATTATATTAGTGTTTATCAGATTTTTTTTGAAATTTGATAAGAGTATTCACAATATTCAAAATCAAAGAGAAATATATCTTGGATTTTAAAATCTGGAAGAAATAAAAAATAATTTTTGAATTTTTGAGAGAAATAAATACCGAATTTCAAATCTGATGAGTTCCTATACCAAGTTTCGAAATATGGTATGTATGCATTAATGTTTTAGTTCTATTCAAAATCTTATCCATTATGCTTATTTTCGAAAGGATGAAATTAAGTATTGCTAAATAAATATAGCAATAAATATTTGTATTTAGTTTTGATTATTCTGTTATTAAATATAAATTATTTATAAATTATAACACGTAAATATATTATACTAGTGTTTATCAGATTTCGGAATTAGGTAGTCATTAAAATTCAAAATGTGAGAAAAATAAATATTAAGTTTCCAAATTCGTGAGAAATAAATATTGCATTTTTTAAATTCGTTGATTTCGTAAATGAGATTTCAAAATTGGATAATTTTCTAAACCTAATTTTAAAATCAGATGATTTTCTAGATTTCAAAATTCATTGAATTTCTTAATCTAAATTTCAAAATCCAATATATAAAAAAGGACCATGAAGAAGAAAAATTATAAGAACTTAGAAGTGTATGGTTTAGTAAATATAAAGAATACAATAAATATATTATAGTAAGTAGTAATTACTACTTATGTAATTTTATTTTATTTTATATATATTTTGACAAAAGGATAAAACTTTGAACTTGGAAGTGCAAAAGAGAATCCTTGGAGATGCAAAGAGAAGCTCCGTTTCCCAATGAATTTAGATATTTGGGTCATTCCTCCAACCATTTGGTAGGAAATCTTGTTGTATCCGATCTATAGAGGAACTAGAAGGAACATATATTACTTTAGTATATAAAACATTGTATACACTAACCATATTAAGAGGAAAAAGAGAAAAAATGGTTATTACACTCATTACTGTGAAAACATTGATTTGAAACCGTTTTTCTTTAATTACTACTTGAATTGACATAGATTCGAACTGCAATACTTATAGTAGTTGGTAGTAGCATATGTACATTCTTCTAATTCCTCCATAGATTTTGCATACTATCTTTACAAGTTCAAACCACTAAAAACCTTATTTCATTCACTATCTTCGCTTGATGTGTAAGTTAAATTTCAATAACTTTAAATAAAATTACCAATATTTAGAGATGTCTACAAAATTTGAATTGTTCACACTAAAACAAAAGTATCATTTAATTAAGATATTAATTTTCTATAATTTTAAAATTAAACCCTCATCAGGATAAAATAACAGCTATTTTACAAAACAAAACCAAACTATAGATCTCTCCTTTCTACAAATACGTAAATTTTGTTAAACATTTAATTTCATTTATCAATTAATAACATATATTTATACACTTAACCTATACTTAAGTGTTTGGTTCCTGCTACTGAACAATAGTCTCAGATAGTTACTTCCTCCACCCAAAAGTTTCTTATCTCACCAACCAGAACATCGTTTTAACATTTCATGTTAGACAATCTGAAAGGTAAAAATTGTTAAGGTGAAAGAAAGAACAACCTTAGTTTCATGAACCATAGTTCTTTTTAGAAACTTGTTTGGTTTTGCAATCAAATAATGAGAAACTAATGTAAGAGCCTCTTTTCAGAAACTACTGTGAACAACTTTGATTGAACTTCAAAATTTTAGTGACAAGCTCATCCACATTTAAAATTCAGAAACTAGTCTGCAACTAAAGAGTAAATTCCAGCACAAAAAGGGATTGTTATTTCACTCAACCAGAATACAAAGGAAATGTAAGAAGAATATTGCATTGCTTGGGAAAACAGTTCCTATCATTATGGGAACATAAACACATTAGCCCCAGAAACCAGCATCACACTACCTTGGCCCCCATTGCTTCCTTCATTTCAACATGACACAAGCACCTTAAAAAAACAATTTCAAAAAAAAAATACAAAACAAAACATCATACTAGGTGTCTGTGTAGATGAATCGCTGGGGGCCACATTTACTTACAGGCTACATTGTGTTAGAAAGTGGAAGTAGATGGTTGTGGAGTCTCCCCATGTCTTTTGTCACATGAAGTGAATATATATTAGCTTTTAGAACTATTGGGAATCAAAGTCAGGTTTTGAAGGATAGTCAAGACCTTGTAGAGCTGGCATCTTTCGGATATCCTCATCTGAATATGAAGGAATGAACCAGTACTTCTTGTCCATTCCAAAAACCTGATATCCAACCAAACATCAATCATAATGTAACCACATATATTAGTCAATAATAATACCAGAACAAGACCACCCCACCATCCATAAGTCCAAGTTCTGTTACTTTTTTAGTGTTGTTACTCAGCTAAGCTTCAAATTTCACTGATTTTGGTATATTAAAACAGCTTCAAGTAACTTTTATGTTAGATCAGAAGTTTCATACAGTTAAATTGACAACTTGGTTTTTTGAATAAGAACACTCAAACATAAAGCACACACAACTTCAAAATCAATTCTATTTAGAATCAATTTTACATAATACACTCAACCAAACACACTAAATAACAAGATACGGTCATATTAGAAATAGGCATATGTTAGGTTTCTTGGTGTCAAGAAACGTAGATACTATCTCAGAATAAATACTCACCACAGATTTATGAATCCTCACAGTGAGAAAACAGTTTTATTGAATGGAAACAGAAATACACTGAAAGCAATCAACAACAATCAAGGGAAAACATTCCCTTACACAAGACAGATCCTGTTTCTGTAATAAAACACTCAACAACCAGAACTAGAACACCCCTCCTTAAAAGACAAAAATTGTCTAACTACTAATTAAAACTTCCCCTAATTGGTGTTTAAACTCCTAATTACCCTTAACCACTTCATACTAACTTCTATGTTTTATTTTTGCCAAACTATCTAAAAACTGTCTACAAACTGTCTTATACATTACATATCATATCGCTGCTGCAATACAACCTTGTCCTCAAGGTTGTAATCTAAAAACTGGTCCTTATCGTTGTGATAACTTTCCATGTGACTACCTCAAGGCTTCCTTTCAGCCGTTGGATTAATCCTTTAATATGCAAAGATCTAACTTTGACAACATAGTCTTTTGCAAAAGATGCTTAATAAACAGTCTGACTCGGCTTCCAAAATCAACAAGTTTATTACTAAAGTTTGCTAGCAATCAATTTCCATAACTGATAAGTAACCCAAGACAAAAGGGAGGTTGTCCAACTTTCTTGTCCTTCTTGCATAGGGCCTGCCACTTTGTCAAGAAATACTCCGCAACTGGTTTTCTGATGTTGGGTTTACTAGAAACACCAATATCTTGAATTCTTGGATGACTTTTTCCCCGCCCTTCCTTGTTACTGCTGTCATCCTGTCATATAAAATTTCCACACTCCCAATGATAGGGAATGGATAGTTTATGAAAGAAAGAGAAAAGGGAGTAAAGCGGGGGAGAATTGTTAGGTAGTTATAACTGTATTAGTAATTGGGCGTGAAATAAAGTTCCTATAAAAGAGTTGTTGTATTTTGATATTGGACACTTTTTGAATTGTTTAGTGTAAAGACAGGATCACGTTATCCTGTGGAGGGGAGAGTATTTGGCTCTCTTGGAGGTTGTTGAGTGTGCAGTTACTATACTGAATACAAAAATATACAGTTTATATTTTCTTTTCTGGTTGTTTAGTGTAAGCGAGTGCAAATTAGATAGGTTTCCAATCCAAAAACCTATCAATTTGGTCCGACTAGCCGGATCAGTGAGAGACAGGAGTGAGATGGAGGGAAAATTAAATGTGTTGGAAGGAAGAATGGAGGGAAGGTTGAACATGATCAAGGGACGAATGGAGACTATTGAGATGATAGTGGATGGGTTGAAGGCGGAGACGATGGGCCTACGACAAGAACTTAGAGAATTTATGCGAATGTTTGGAGAGAGAGGACGAAATACCGAGAGCCATCAAGAGGGAAGTCAAGATTCGGTGAACAGAAGCATAGGAGGACGAAGAGAAGGCGATGATGAAGAAGATCCGAGTGGCACGCAACCAAACTGGGTGAAGAGTATCGAGTTACCAACCTTCGAAGGAATCGATTCGCTAGGGTAGATTTCTCGCGCGGAGAAATTTTTCGAGATCCAAAAGGTGACAGAAAGGGAAAAACTCTTACTAGCGTACGTCTGCATGGAGGGGAGCGCGAGTTATTGGTTCCACTTCTGGAAAGAGAAAACTCAGGCGCCAACATGGGAAGGTTTGCGGGAAGCACTAATAAGGAGGTTTGGAGGTCGCGACAGAGGAACAGATTTTGAGAGGCTAGCGGTGGTCAAACAAAAGAGCATCGTCATGAGTACATCCAGGATTTTGAAATGTTTGTGGCACAAACAAAGGGCGTGACAGAGGATCAGCTCCTTGGGTATTTTTTCACGGGTTTGCAAGGGGAAGTTCGAAGTCAGATTCATCCGCATAATCCCCGGGATTTATTAACAGCGATGGAGGTTGTGCGAGACGTGGAGGAGGCGAGTCGAGGCGCACGAACGACGGGAGGAACCGGAGCCAAGAGCGGCCAGTCATGGGGGCGATATCAAGGTGGGACCGACACCGTAGCGAGATCAGAACTGTTTAAACCGGGTCTGGGACGATTGAGGGTAGCAGAGAATACGACGACGACACGAAGGGAAGTTCCTCAGGGAACGACAATGTCCCGACAAATTCCCGATACCGATCATAGAGGAATTATTGGATGAATTGAGAGGGGCGAAATATTTCTCCGAAGTGGATTTGAAGGCTGGGTATCATCAGATTCGGAGGGGGGAGGAGGATATCCAAAAAACGCCCTTTAGGACACATTAAGGACATTATGAGTTCCTTGTTGTGCCTTTTGGCCTCACCAATGCACCAGCTACATTCCAATGTATGATGAATGATCTGCTGAGACCATACTTAAGGAGGTTTGTGCTGGTATTTTTTGATGATATCCTGATATACAGTCAGGAGTGGGAGGAGCATTGGAAACACCTTGGGCAAGTGTTGAATATGCTGAGACAACACCAGTGGGTGGTAAATGGAAGGAAGTGTGAATTTAGGAGGAAGCATATCAGATACCTAGGACATTTAATTTTAGAAAAGGGGTGGAGATGGATAAGGAGAAAGTGGTGGCAGTGGAGGAATGGCCAGAGCCCAGGACCCTTAAAGCTTTAAGGGGGTTTTTGGGTCTCACAGGCTATTACAGGAGGTTTATGAGGGGTTATGGAAAGCTTGCAATGCCCTTGACAACACTGTTGAAGAAGGGGCAGTTTACCTGGTCTGCACAGGCAGCAGAAGCTATGGCAAGATTGAAGGATGCCATTACTACTGCACCGGTTTTAGTGTTACCAGATTTCAAGCAGCAGTTTCACATTGAGTGTGATGCATCAGGGGGTGGAGTGGGGGCTGTTCTAACTCAAAACAAAAAGCCTATTGCTTTCTTTAGCAAGGCACTATCAGAGGGATCCCTAAATAAATCCATTTATGAAAAGGAGCTCATGGCTTTGGTGATGGCCATCCGGTATTTGCTTGAATAGCGGATAACTACCCAAAATCAACAGAACTGGTTGGCAAAGCTGTTAGGGTATGATTTTGACATAGTTTACAAATCTGGGGTGACCAATAGGGTGGTTGATGCTTTGTCAAGGAGAGGAGAAGACAAAGAGCAAGAAGAGGAGGTGGAATTAAGGATTATAGCCAGACCATATTGGCAGGATTTTCAGGAGGTTTTGAGGGAGGTTAAGAGGATGAAGTGCTCAAGAAGATAATAAAGGAAGTAAGAGTAGATTCTAATTCCCATCTTGCTTTTACAATGGAGAACGACCGACTGCACTACAAAGGGAGGTTGGTGTTATCTGCTAGCTTGGTATGGATTCCTAAACTCCTAGCTGAGTTCCATACTACAAATACTGGAGGGCACTCGGGGGTATATAGGACTTATCGTAGGGTGGCCCAATCACTGTATTGGATAGGGATGAAGAAGGCTGTGACTGATTTCGTAGCCAGCTGCTTGGTATGTCAGCAGCATAAATACCTGGCATCTTCTCCTCAAGGATTGCTACAGCCTTTACCAATACCGCAAACAATTTGGGAAGAAGTCAGGATGGACTTCATAGTAAGACTACCAAAATCACAGGACCATGATGCGATTCTAGTAGTGGTAGATTGTCTGAGCAAGTATGGACATTTTTTTCCCTTAAAGCATCCCTACACTGCCAAAACCATAGCAGAGATTTTTTTTAAAGAAGTAGTCAGATTACATGGGGTGCTAGTATAGGTGGTCAGTGATGGAGACCCTTTATTTTTGAGCTTATTCTGGAAAGAATTGTTCAGATTGCAGGGCACACAGCTGCAAATGAGTACTGCATACCACCCAGAGTCTGATGGGCAAACTGAGGTTTTGAACAGAATATTGGAGGGGTATTTGAGGTGTTTCTGTACAGAACAACCCAAGAGTTGGAATATAGTTCTTCCTTGGGCTGAGTATTGGTATAATACTACCTATCAAGGTGCATTTAAATGTAGCCCATTTGAAACCGTTTATGGACAAGCCCCTCCTGCTCTTACTCGTTTCATTCTTGGGGAAACTGCAGTAGAGATTGTGGCTCAAGAGCTTCAGACACGAGATGAGGCGCTCAAACAACTCATACTTCACTTGACAAGAGCACAGGAATTGATGAATAAGTATGGTAACAAGAAGAGGAAACCAGCAGAAGTTAAGGTCAATGACTGGGTGTAACTAAAAATTAGGCCTCAGGCAAGCTTCCATGCCAACTAGGCTACATCCCAAATTATCAGCAAGATACTTTGGGCCTTTTAAAGTAATACAACAGATTGGAAAAGTTGCTTTTAAACTGCTGCTACCCAAGACAACAAGAATTCATCCTATCTTCCATGTGTTGCAATTGAAGCTAGCAGTGGGCACAAGACAAGTTTCGAAGGATCTGCTAGATGTACTGCAAGAAGTTGATGGCCCAATGTTCTGGCCACTCAAGATCCTTGACAGTAGGCAGAAACAGCGTGATGAGGAGGTCATACCGAAAATATTGGTTGAATGGCATGAAGGGGGGAGAGAAGGAGCAACATGGGAGGATGTGCTAACTATCGAGGAACAATTCCCAGACTTCAACCTTGAGGATAAGGTTGCACATCAAGCGGTGGGTAATGATAGGGAATGGATAGTTTATGAAAGAAAGAGAAAAGAGAATAAAGCGGGGGAGAAGCGTTAGGTAGTTATAATTGTATTAGTAATTGGGGAAATAAAGCTCCTATAAAAGAGCTATTGTATTCTGGTATTGGACACTTTTTGAATTGTTTACTGTAAAGACAGGATCACGTTTATCCTGTGGAGGGGAGAGTATTTGGCTCTATTGGAGGTTGTTGAGTGTGCAATTACTATACTAAATACAAAAATATACAATTTATATTTTCTTTTCTAGTTGTTTAGTGTAAGCGAGTGCAAATTAGATAGGTTTCCAATCCAGAAACCTATCACCCAATCTGTGTTACTACTGCCAAACTCTCAAATAACATGTTTCCCTTGTTCCCTTCAACTATCCTTAGTTGAGGTGTTGCAAGATCTTCCCAAGAAAGGTTATGGGATTTCTGTTGCCAGGTCTTGAACCCCTTGACTGCATTTTTTCCCATGTTATTGATGGTTAGGTGTACTTCTACTGTTCCTATGATGTTATGGACTTCAAAAACATTTTTTGTCCCAACACCAACTACCTTTGAACCATCTACACTCAAAACAGCCTCATCTTTTACTTTACTCCCAGAAGTAATGGTTACAATGTTCCTATTAAGAAGTGGACTTTAAAAGCCTAACTTAACCCCACAAAACCGGCTTGTAAGGTGAAGTTTGCATCCACTTATATACTATAAATTGGCCTTATCTCTAATCGATGTAGAACTTCTAACACACCCCCTCACACCGAGATATATACATCTCGAGGGTGAGACATTAATGGGTGGTTCGATAGTGGCCCGATAACAGGTGGAACAATATGTCCACCTAAATTTCGCTAGGATAGGCTCGAACCTGACTCTGATACCATGTTAAGAAGTGGAATTCAAACCTAACTCAACCCCACAAGACCTGCTTGTAAGGTGAGCTTTGCACCCACTTATATACTATAAATTGGCCTTATCTCTAGTCGATGTGGAACTTTCAACAGTTCTCACCACATTCGGCCTTCTTTCCTCTGTCTTCACCCTCCTTCACTGTTTTGACACATTCACCAAGACCTGCCACACTATCCCCACTAAAACCAGCAGCTTTTGCAACTTCATTCTGAGAAGCAAGAGTCACAACATTCCCATCACAGTCTTAGTCTCCACCTTCCTCTTCACGATATCCTTCTCTTTTCTTCTCCCAATTGATGGAATTGTCTCCTCCATTTAAGGGTTTTTTGGCTTTCTTGATGTCATGAAGAAGTTCCTCTCTCCCTCCCTTTCTTGCTCTATCAACAAATTTCTCCCTTCCTTTAGAGTCCCTTTTCTGAATTTGGACATCCAGAATCCTATTACATTCCCGTATCATTTCTTCCAATTTTTGGAAACTTTTTCTCATCTCTTGATGCCATGCCCTCCCCTTTTCTAGTTCGCTGGTCCCTCTCTCCAAAGTATTGAAGCTTCCTTCCATGCTTTCCCTCCTTCTTCATCCGGCAAGTCGGACAAATTTGTTAGGTTTCGTGGTGTCAAGAAATGTAGATACTATCTTAGAATAAATAATCACCACAGATTTATGAATCCTCACAGTGAGGAAACAATTTTATTGAATGGAAATACACTAAAAGCAATCAATTACACAGGACAGATCCTGTTTCTGTAATAAAACACTCAACAACCAGAACTAGAACACCCCTTCCTTAAAAGACAAAAACTATCTAACTACTAATTAAAAATACCCCTTACTGGTGTTTAAACTCCTCCTAACTACCCCTAACCACTTCATACTAACTTCTATGTTTTATTTTTGCCAAACTATCTAAAAACTGTCTACAAACTGTCTAATACATTACATATCCTTTCAGCATACAATTTATATCAGGTAACCTCACCAAATTTGGTTATAGGGTCTACTTTATTATACTTTTATATCTCAAACAAGCTCCCTCATTAGTTTTGGAACCACGTCAGAGATTCTAAAGAACATTTCTTGAATTTGACACTACAAAAGGGTGTCAGATACACATACATGTATTTGTATCTGATATGTATCAGACACAGGAATGTGCCATTGAAGAGGACGTGCCTGAGCTTCATAACTTTTGAATAGTTGTTTGTTTTCTTTTTATATTATCTCGTTGACTTTTTCTTAAGATTTAAATTAAATATTTCCTATCTTCTATTTATTTCTAAATATCTAAATTAGTAAATAACTTTGAATTATACTGGTTGAAGACAAATTTCAACTAAACTAAGAATAAACGAAAACTAGTTAAAAGAATTACGAAAATCAACTAGTTTACCTCTAACAATTCTTAACCAGTTTGGAGGGTTGACCAATTATCCCTCAATTTTTAAAAAGTATTATTATTCATTGTAGACACAATATGACCTATAATAGTACAATAGTTGAAGAAATAACAACAATTAAAGGATACAACAGTGTCTATGCCTCCTAGGCAAGGAAGACTAGAATTACATTATAATTCTCAGAAAGTAAGTGTTGTTCTCTCATGTGAATATCAACAAAATGGCAATAATATAGTTTAAGTCATTGCTTAAAGCACTCTATTTTGAAAGAGCTAGGCCTAAGAATGTGGATGAAACTATGTTTCCAACATTAGTTTCAACTGGTTAAATTATAACTAACATGGGAAACATGAACGAAGTTATGGCATAGCCCTTTAAAGTTTCAATAATTCAAAGTGGTACGGTCATGTATTGGATACTTTGAAAACTAAATTAGCTTTCTTATTTATAAGTGCAAACTGACATCTTGAACAGCAATTGAGTGTGCTTAGATCTCTGTGCGTGTCCAAGTTTATTTTTCAATGAACACACACTCGGTCATTTGTCAGAATTCTTGATGATACTTTTCCCTTATTCTTTAGTGCTTAGATTGTTTTGGCTTAACGGATTTTATTCAAGCGACATGATTTATCAAACAATACTTTGCAGCCAGCATCAAATTCAACCATAAAGTGACATTTAAAACGAAGTGATATAAACTTTCATTGAGTATATAATCCCACACACAGACCTGCTCAAAATTTTTTCGACGACCAAGGTCATAACGCCATTTTGGAGTAGTTTTCTTCTCATAAGCCTGTCCACAAGGAAGCAAATTTGATCAGTTCCCACTTAATGCGCTATAACACAAGGAAAAGTACATAAAATATCATGCAGAGGAATATTGTAAAATTTTGACAACACAGTCTCATTCAAAGCATTTACCTCTGTAACAGAGGGTACAGTTTACTACCAGCAAATCATCATCAATTCAAATGCAACAAAATACTATCATTCAACTACGAGCAGAACAATTTCTTCAGGTAAAACTCAAGATATTCTGGATCAACTTCATAGAAGCGAGACAGGTAACATAATTTTCTGTAGCTTATTTTAGGCAAAAGTTTACCTCAATAGTGGTAGTATTAGCAGCCACCAAAGATATGTGCATGATGAGAAATCCCAAGACACTTAGTGCAAAGGCCAGGTTTAAAACTGCAGGTAATCCAACATAGTTATAGAAATTCAAAGATGGAAACAACAGCTTGAACCATGTTCTGAGACCCTACCAAAAGCAAGAAAAGTTGTAGCAAGAGAGCCAGGTGTTCCAGGGATTTCTCCATCACTAAAGAATGCAATAAAATGTGGCAGTAAGGATGCAGTCACCAGAGTCGTCTCAAGAAATGTGTAGAACTGCACTAAGATTCAATTAAATCATATTAACAAAAGGTAAGTGTTTTGTGTAAGCTGAAATATATATAAATCGAACAAATTTACAAATAGTAACAGGAAAAATATGAAGACTTCTTATGCATAATCATATACTTCATACTAATGTGACATTTATTACAGTGTAAACACAATCAAAGCAATATCATCTTTTTCAAAAGTATAAATGACATAAAAAAGGTTACTGAATAATTAGCCTTAACACAGGTCACACGGAAAACACCAAGCAAATAATGCTACGACCAAAAACGTATCAGTTCTTTGCTGCTTCAGACAGAAGAAGCCACCCAAAGTGACAAATCAAAAGCAATGAAAAAGTATCATAATTAGGGTTACATAATCCATCAGGCCCTAAAGAAAGTTTCTGACAAGCTGTATGGACTACAACAGGGAGATCATAAAACTTTAAACTCCTTGTGGCTCAATTATACTAATAACAGTATAGCTTAGCCCATGTCATGAAAAATGACAATTGTCAACAATAATCTTCTTTTAAGCTTACCCACTCTGTGTTGTCATAAATAAGTTCCCCTTAAATCCAACACTATTAGCATAACACCATTAGGATAGTCCAAATTCAGAGCTCCCTCCAATTCAAAATTTGAAGAGAAATAAGTTTAGTATGGCTAATTGGCAGAATATAAGAACACTGCACACTACAGAAGAGGAAATTTTAAACCAGGTAAGAAGTAATTTAGTATGTGTATGTTTCTACTTTCCCACTTAAAAATATTTAAACACTGCGTAATATAAAACAGTGTAGATCACAAGATTATTGGCAAAGCTCTTCAAAGAATCAAAGACATCAAAACATCATTGTATGTCAGAAATAATACAATTGACGCAAGTATTAACCAGATAATGAAACAATAACTCCCGCTAAGGCATCCATACCAAGAAGAGAAGGAAATACTTGTAATTTAGAGCTCCAACACAGTTGACTACCCACACACAATGGTGGTCCATCTTCAAAACACAGCGCCCACCTGGTATAAAGCCAAAAAAACATCAAACGTTTGCTGACTTATCTTCACGTGGCAATACAAAAAATGGAAACTTTTGCAAGCAATAAAACGCACAAACTGAACAATGGTGGCATCGAGGTGGCTTGAGCTGATTGCACTTCCGACAGTACCGAATCCGTTGATTGGGATCAGCCTGCACGTTACTAAACTCCGTCCCAACCAGCGGATCAGCCTCTCCTCTTTCCTCATCAATTGTAGGCCTCCAGTTAGGAGGAACGCTCCCAGGATCAGTAAAAACAACAGAGAAGTAACTCCACAACAGCATAACCAACTGCTCAACCAAGAGAAAAATTCCAAATTACAATATCATGCCTTAAAAAACCAAACTTCATCAATGCATCAAAACTAACTATACGTCTTTAAACCGCATTCCAGCATCCGACAAAAGGCCAAAGTCAAAATGAATTTCCACGCGCACATTTCCAACATCATGCTCAATTGCTTCTCAAAAATCTCACTTTAGTATCATAGTTAAAGCAACAAACTCTTGCTCATCATATAAACCAAATAAACGATCACGATGCTAACTATTTCCGGCTATGACAAGATAAGGTCTAACAAATTTGCAAACATCTCTCATACTTAAACTCAATTTCCCATAAAACAAATCAAAATATTGAAAAACCTAAAGATCAGAAAATTCAAAAACAAAAAACAGCTCTAGAAGCTTACCAAACTATGAAACAAGATCAACACTAGCACGGCAACAAGAGAATCAAGTCCTCCAGCAGACAAAGCAGGGCCAAAATTGGTCAAAACAACAGCATAATAAGTCACACCAACGACCCCAAGAACCAACAGAATCATGATCGAGCCCAATCCTCGCAGGGCAGTGCAGAACTTGAACACGTTCCACGCCATCGTAGCTCCAGATCTATGCATACTCCACAAACCCACCACGATTCAGCCCCAAAGCTCGTTACTTTCCTTCCTTCACGTTGATCCCACAGACGAAACAAGACCGGGTGTTCTGCAAAATCATCAATTTCCTCGAAGGAAACACATGGCCATGCCCCCACCCGACAACCTCGGAGCAGAAAAACTGTGTTTTGAGTCGCCGGGTTCCTTCTTTGTCGGTGGGTTCGGTGAATCTAGGGTTTATGGCGAAAATTGGGTTGAAAAGGGGAGATTTTGATTTTTGGGTGCAGAAGAAAATGAAGAAGGAAGTGAATACAGCACCGGATAAATGAAAATACTGGTTTGTTTCCTTAATTATAATTTTAGTTTGTGTTTTGTTTTTATGTTTGTTTCTTTTCCTTCAAGGCATAACTTTTCACTCTTGTAAAAAAAATTCTATTACAAGAATTGAGACAGGTTTTTAAAAGTGATAAGATATGATTTTAGCTAATAAGGTTGTAATAGTAGAGTATCTGCTGAAGATTTTTTTGGATAAATTATTGCTGATTTTTTTTTTTAATAACTACTATTAATACCAGATAAATTTATGGAATCATTGATTACTTGTTAACTGATACTATTATTAGTAATTAATATATAAATAGGTGATGAAATATCTAACAACTGCATTAATTTGGTCAAATATCTAGAAGGTGGACATAGGACTTGACAGATTCATATTACCTGAGCGAATAATTCTTCAAGCAGAATAGAAAAGATGGTTCATGGAAGGTGAGTTTACAATTTGTTTGAATTATTGTTTTTGAAATTAATAAATTCTGTGTTAAGTATCAAAAAATTTTAACCAGTGCATGTGAAATTAAATTGAATACACATATTATACACTTTTTTGGTTACATGGCATGTCATACATTCAATTCAAGTTTAAATGAATTGAAATATTTTGTTTTATAAAATAGGATAAAAAAATCATTTTTGTAAAAGCAGATATTTTATAGAATATTATCAAATATTATTTTTAAAATTAAAATAACAAAATATTAGTTCAATTAAGTTTAATTAATTATCAAGCTAACAACACTCAGTTCTGATAACTTAATAGTTAATTTGGTATAGGAAATAAATATTAATTAGTTTCTTAAAGTATTGAGTGTTTTGGCTTAAAAAATAATTGAGCACTTGAATATGTTTCTCTCATCTAATTACTTATATAGAAATTGTTTCTTTAATCAAAGAAAAAATAGAACTAAGTTATTTTTATATATAAGTAAATTATATTCAAATTTTGAGAATTGGAGTCAATGATTGTGATGGTGTAACAAATTATTTTTCAAGTTCTCCTATTCCTCCAATGTTAAACATACCAATAAGTTATCTTGAAAAGGAATACACTTTCTGGAATTTTAGCCTATCTATATAGTAGTAGGATAAAATCACTTAAATGGGTCTGAATATAATTTAAAAAATTCAAATTAAAACTAAATCGATCCATTAATTTTAAAAATTAGTTTTTGAGAAATTAATTTGGAGTTTATTTGAATTGATTTAAAACCAATTGAATATGCAAAATTAATTTAAAATTCATTTTTTGTTTAAATGACCAGGAAATATCTTCTTATAGGAAAGATCTTTCCGGTTGTATTAAGTTTAAATTTTGATGATATGAATAATCAATATCAAAATATATGAGGGTGTTTTGAAATGTAAAATTCCAAAAGAAAATCACCTCATATAAATATACATTGAATCTGAAAGGTCATGAAAAATAATTCAAGAACATGTAATATGAAAGTTTGTGAAAATCATTTATGTAACAAGTATTCTAAAATTATTGAATGATAGTTCTATAACGTGTGTTGTTAAACTAGTTTTATAACCCAAGAAGATGTACCCCTTCCTAGGTTTAGTTTTTTTTTTTATAACCCAAACATAATGCTGTTGAGATTTAAAAACATAAATAAAGTTTTAGGTCCTAAGCTAATTGGATTTTCAGCCCATTAAATATCTTGGTTTCCTTAATAAGTCATACCTGAAACTTCCCATTTTAATTAACACTTCCACATGCACCTCAGTTGCAGATTTGTGAGTAAGGGACGAAAACAAAATTCTTGAGGAAGGCCTGTGCAACAAAGCCATACAAGAACCTTAACTTTTCTTTCTTTTACGTAACTTTCTCACTATTTGCAAAATGCATTCCAAATGCAAGAACTCCTTTGAAATTCCCATGCACATGCATTCCAAATACATTAAATGCATTTTCAAAAAGGAAGCACCAAATTCCCCTTATTCACGTTTTCTCTCTCTTTCTACAAGCATTTAATTCTCACACACACCCATTTCTTTTTCTTCGTGTGGGTCCCACCCGGCCAATGGGAAAAATATAAATAACTAGGAACCCACTTTGGCCAAGAAAGGAATTGAAACCAAGACCATGGAGCAACCCTCCCTATTGCACACACTAGTGCAAAATTAGCTTTTAACGTCAACTCGTAGATGTTGGACTAAAAAATAACCAACTAAATTATTGATCAGTGACATTTTCGTAAATAAATTGGGTATATAGAAGTCGGGTAGGAGGGGCCCCTACGTCTATAGACGTCGAGGCCCTTCCTACCCGACGTCTATATGCCTGACAGGTAGGTCAAAAGTCATTTTTTTCCATCATATAGACGTCTGATCCCGCCATCCCCGACGTCTATATACGATTATAGACGTCGGTCCCCTGTAACAGACGTCTATATGGTTGACAGGGTAGGTAAAAAGTTAACCTAGACGTCGGGCACCCTCCTAACTAATGTCTATATGCGCCAGAATGTGAAAAGTCATTTTTTCGCCATTTAGACGTCGGATCCCGCCACATCCGACGTCTATATACACTACGAATATTAATTTTTAAATCGAATGGACGTCATATTAGTGAGGTCCCCGACGTCTTGATTCCTGTTAAATCAGAAATCTCGAACTCGCGGTTACGCATACTTCATCGTCTTTCTCCTCGCCTTTTCTCTTTGTGGCATTGCATTTCCAGGTGCGTTTTATCTCTTTTGAACCGTCTAAATTTACTTTTACTCCGATTAAATTAGTCTTTGATGGATTATGTCCCATTTGAACCGATTAAAATGAGTTTTCGTTGTGTTTTCGTGCAGTTTTTCTCGTGTCTTTGGGTAGCGTAGTAGCACCTTCTCCCTTTGCTAGTTTCCTTGTAAGAAAAGTATGCGTCTTTTGTATCTCTTATAGCATTTCAACCCAAAATCGAACCTGGATCCTTGTCTAGTTCGCATGTCACCGTATTCTTTTTCATTGGTGGTTGGAATGGAACTAGGCAAGGACCCAGATTCGGTTTTCGGTTGAAATGCCACAAGAGATCCAAAAGACGCAAGTTTTTCTTATGAGGAAACTACCAAAGGAAGAAGGTGCTACTACGCTACCCAAAGACACGAGTTACTGTAGACGTCGGTTAATGCCATGTCCGACCTCTATAGTGCCCTTAGACGTCGATTTTGGTGTAATCAGACGTCTTTGATACGTCCCATTAACGTCACCCGTAAGGACGTCGGATCGGGATCTGACGTTAAAAGCCCAAAATAACAGACGTCTAAAGCCCTTTTTGCACTAGTGACACACTTTTACCACTAAACCAAATTCAATTGCTAAATTTATAATGCACAAACTACTATATAAATTATGTTTCATGTGTTTTATGAATTTAACAAAAATAATTATAATTAATTTTTATCTACTAATCCAACACTTTTTAACCCACAAACACAACCATAATTAATTATCTTAGTATTAAAAATATATAAATAAATAAAAATATTTTATTTTTATTTTCTACGGGTCATACATAGATGATGTCTATGCCATATGTGATGATCACCATGAAGGGTTATGGGAGAACGTTCCAACTTGACAATGTATAAATTCAAATTTTAGATGTATTTCAAATTTTATGTTTATTTTAGGTTTAATAGCCAATTTAGTCCCCACTTTGGTTGAAAAATCTCAATTTAGTCCCTCGTTATAAAAGTGTTTTACATTAGTCCTAACTTTTAAAATAGTGGGTCAGATTGGTCCCTTTCGTTAAATATAAGTTAACGAAATTAATGGATGATGATGTGACACAGCTTAAAGCTGATGTGTTAGATTGGTCCCTCGTTAGTTTTAAGTTGTGTCACATCATCATCCATTAATTTTGTTAACTTATATTTAACAGAAAGGACCAATCTGACCCACTATTTTAAAAGTTAGGACTAATGCAAAACACTTTTATAACGAGGGACTAAATTGAGATTTTTCAACCAAAGTGAGGACTAAATTGGCTATTAAACCTTTATTTTATCTATTAATTCTTGCTAAAAATTAATGTTTTGAACTAGGATATGTTAGGTCACACACCATTGATAAGTGCCCAATATAAGTTAATTTTGAGAAGAATTTGACACTTATCTTACTTTAAGTTTTCTTAATTTTGTGTGTAACGCTCCAAATTTTTGGATGTCACGGGTTTACAAAAACTAAATATTATAAACTTTCTTATATCTCGGAAACGTATTTTTCAAAAACCTTAACTTTTAAACATGCATAATTGGTTCAAAACATAGCCGTTTCAAAAGTAATTAAAATGACTACAATTACATTATTCCAATTACATTATTCCAAAAGTAATTAAAATGACTAAGGAAATAAAATAACTACAATTACATTATTTCAAAAGTTTATACCAAAAGAACTTTTTAAAGAAACTCAAATCTTTCTCCCGTCATTTCACGAATCTATCATGCCTCTAGAACATCTACATCATTTGCTCACATATATTACATTATACGATCATCGCCGATAATATCATTCGCAAACACACAAACACAAACACAAACACGTATAGAGTAAGCTATTGATAAAACAATCATAATAACAAGATATAAACATACTAATTATATCAACAATAATCAAACACCTCATACATCATAGTAATAACAATAGGATTCCCAATCTCTAACATAAACAATTCAATCATAATGAATTACTCGATCATCGATCCCCATCCTCGAACCTTGATCCTCGATCATTGATCACTAACCCTTGATGTCATCACTAACATCTCACACATAGACCCTTGGTTTGTCTAGTCATTAACACTTACGCTAACTACTTACTATACCCATCATAGCAATACCATTATCAACATAACATCACTTGGAGTATCTCCAATACCGTGATCATCATCATAGATACACCACCATCATAACTTTCCCAATCATGAATCACACCATAAACATTACCAAACCATGAACTCCATCATGACAAGACTTAGTCACACTCCTGTACCCTACCTCATCGATTTAGCCGCTCTTACAGCCCAATCTGTAGCTTCCCCATAAAGGTACACTCAAGTCATCCTTCTTTTGGCTTCGGACTTGTTACCCTATCACACAAGGCAAAACATCTATCCCCCTCACTAAAGAAGATTCAACTCTCGAATACCATTCTCTTTTCTACAACTATTTGCCAAAGAGAATGTCACTCTCTTTTCAACAACCAATGCCAAAGAGAGTCACCCCCTTTTCAACAACCAATGCCAAAGGGGATATCCCTTAAGGGAGCACCTATCCATAAATAGAACCATGATTTACTAGGTACAACAAGTAGATTAATCTCCCATGCCTCATGTTCATTAACTACACACACTCTAGTGCATTCAGTCTTCCCCTCAAGCTCAAATCTCAACCACAAATCAACCCTGACCTTAAACACAACTACTAATCTCAATCTTTGATTACCATCATATTTCACAACTCCTCAAGCTTGCTCCACGTCCATTTTTCATCAAAATGCACTATTTCCAGTAAAAATACTCTAGGACAATCGATTATCACTTATTATTCCCGAAACACACTATGACAATCGATTATCACTTAAGATAATCTATTATCTCAGTGGTTCCATACAAAAAATCACCAGAATTCATCACGCATGAAGGGATAATCGATTATCATCCCAGATAATCGATTATTCCCATAATAATCATGTTCTTGTAACTAAAAAAAAAAGGTCCAACCCCTCATGTATCAATCCCAAATCACGTGAAAACATGCTTAGATATCATACATGCATTCAAGCACCAATACCCTTGTTACATACACAAATACATACATCACAACACTTGAATCATCCAAACCCAACCATTATACATGTTATACCACAATAAAACCCAATTATGCTACATATGATTATCACCATACTCTTACAACATATATTTGCATGGAAAACCCAAGCATCATAACTTTGTCCTCCCTTAGCATCCAACCCTTTGTTGGGATAACCCAACAAACCATACATACATTCATAGGCAAAACCCATCACAAATATTACATAAACGCTATCCTCATGCATACAAATAATGCATTGTATTTTATTATTATTATCTAGACATAATATCTAATTATATATAATAATATCTCAATATATCTTTTAATTAACTGCATAACAATATTCAAGAATATCTTATAGAATATCTAACAATATCTAATAATATCCTTTTTTTTAATAATAATACATCTTTTAATCTCTAAACCCACCAAGATTATATCTCCTATTTTCTTTCAACTACTTTTTAAAATAACAACAACTAAATCTTTTAAAAGATTCACATAATCTCTTTTTATTTAATTTCCATATGATTTAATTTTCATGCTTTTCCTTTCTACACCCTTTATTTTAATTTGGGTTAAATATGTTTTTAGTCCCTTAACTATCAAGAGATTTTGGTTTTAGTCCCTATTCGAAAGGTTTGTTCATTTTAGTCCTCTTAGTTTTGAAACTCTTATAATTAGTCTTAAAATTGAACAACGTTAACTTCTGTTTGATGTGGCAAACGAAGAGCCCACGTCTGATGTCAGCTTCCTATTTTACTCTCTGCCACATTGCTTTTCTTTTTAGAAATCGGATTAAGTGATTGTTACGTTTTGGTTTATGAAATCAGATTAGCATTAGGGTTCTTAACTTACTTTTTTTCAATTGGGGAAAAGTAGTTTTACTCGAAGCATTCTACTCGAAGCATTGTACTCGAAACATTCTACTTGAAGCATTATAACACGGTGGTCGTTGTGGTGGTCCTTACGGTGGTCGTGAAAGAAACGGTGGGTGTGAAAGACAGGCGTAAGCAATCAAGGTAAGTTTTTATTTATTTTTTTCGGTTATGGTTGGTTGGTCCAATTTGGGCGTAAAACGTTGATGTTTGAATGTAGGTCTAGAAATGGTTTTCGATGTGTGTTTGCATCACATGGGCAAGTTTGTTAAGAATAAGGGGCTAGATTATGTTGGAGGAGAGATACACGTGATCAAAGGGGTTGATTGGATTATTGGTCGTATTTTGAAGCAGTTGGAATAGTTAAAGAATTTAAGTATGATGCAGAGTTCAAGCTATGGTGGAAGGGGTCGAAACAAAGGCTGATGAATAATATCAGAATACTGAGTGATGATAGGGAAGCACTGTACATGGCTAACTACGCAGAGGAGAATAATGAAGAGGTAGAAATATATGTTCAACATGTTCCTAGTGAGGCAGTGGAAGCTCAGTTTCTTACTTGTGGTGAAGAGGTGATGGAAGACCATCTAAGATGCACATTGGACCTCTTACTAGAGCCATGGCAAAGAGGATTCAAGAGGAAGAAGGACCACATACTATTTTGCTTCTATGGAAGGTTACTTATAAAAATCCTTCTTCTCTTAACTAAAGCATTTA
The DNA here is from genome assembly GCF_016808095.1 of Vigna angularis. NCBI lineage: Eukaryota > Viridiplantae > Streptophyta > Magnoliopsida > Fabales > Fabaceae > Vigna > Vigna angularis. The sequence goes on along the minus strand of NC_068978.1, from coordinate 12,825,391 downwards.
TACTTTGTTTTGTAGGAATTAATAAATCTTGGAGACTATGATTGAGCCATCCAAGAAGATAAATCAATAGATCAAGCAAAAGAGCCAAAAAGAGGTGCTTACGGCATGCACCAACATTTTCCACGTGAAATGGGCTGATGTGGAAGGAAGCACACACCTTGCTTGATGAGCTGGAAAGAGGCATGGACCTTGCTTGATCAAAATAAATCTGAACCATTTGAATTTAGGAGGGAATTAGACTTAGAAATTAGGCTCCTCTTCACCTATAAATAAGAGGGCCTTTTCCTTGTATTGATTCACTTTTGAGCTTAATAATATGCTGCAGAAATTGTTTTCCAGCTTTTGTGCTCTTAAGTCACCTTTGAATTACTATTTCTCCTCCTTTCCTCAAGCTTCCTTCCTCTGTAGGAAGGCCCTCTGAGCTGTGAGGCTTCACCCATACACCTTTCCTCCATTAAAACACATCAAACACTGCATCATTTCATCCATCCGCTGCACCAATTTTCATTACTGGTTTTTCTCTGGTCTGGAACCTCTTCCTACACGTTTCCAGCTGGGAATTGGTCTCCATCAAGTGGTATCAGAGCTTAGGTCATCCACGCACCAAGAGCTAAGCTATTCCTCCATCTTTGCACTCCCTTTCTACATTCTGTTGTGATCTCTGTTCCAGCTTTCCAGTTCTGTTTTAAGTACTTTTGTTTCTGTTTTGTGCTTTTTCCAGTTATTAATTTCGTGTTTCCTGTGCATTAATTGTGTTTCCAGTAGTCATACATGTTTGTTACTCATTTTAAACGGTGAATCATTCTTGTTTATGTCTCTTCCAGCTTTAATTTTCAATTCCAGTTATGTTTTAGTCTTGTGCAGTCCATATTTGCAGTTTTAATTCTGTTTCACTTTGGTTTTCTGTTCTGCTGGGTTTCATTTTGGTTTATTTGAGTTTGAGTGCTGGAAAAGCTTTAAATCAACCAAATAAGGCAATGAGAACATGTTCTAGCCTTGGTGATGGAAGCAAAAGCACTAGAAACTAATTTTGGTTTCAAATCTGCTCAAGAAATTCAAATCTGGTTTTAAAAAGTTGAAATCTGTTTCAGCTGATTTTATTTGATTCTGTTGCTTGGTAAAAATTTGTTTGCTGTTATTGGAAGTGGCTAGAGGTGTGGCAGACCATTAAAAGCAAGGAAATGCATCTAGCATAACTTGGTTGCCTTAAAAACCAGTAGCCTTTGCTGTCCAGTTTGTTTTGTTTTTCTGTTCTAGCTTTTCACCGTGCTACCATTCTTTGTTGTCCAGTTTGAGTTTATTCATACTAAGCACTTTAATCCTAGCTTAGTTCAGTGTAATAACATTCTCTAGAGTCATTGTGTGTGTTGTCCAACCTTATATCCACAAGGTTCTTAAATCTGGTGATGTTTTGGTGGGAATTTGCTGCATAAATAGGCTATAGCAAGGATGAATTGTTGAGTCTTGCTATTTCTGTGCATTTACAACATTTGAGCAAGTTTAAATTGTCATTCCAAAGTTGTTTGCACTGTTCATTTGGTAATTTTTTAGCCTATATGCAGATTTGCTTTTTAAACCTTGAATTTGCCTTTAAAATGGAAGTGCACCAGTGAATTCACATTGCAATCTATTTTCTAGCTGTTTCAATGTTTAAACATCTTTAAAATGATGATACAAAGTTGTTTGATGCATCAATTGAACTGCTGAATCACTTCCAATCAATTTTGGGTTTAAAACCACCATTTCAAGCCACTTTTTCTGGTGCAGAAATCATTTTCCAGCAACTGTTTTGGTCATTTCCTTTTCAAATTCATTTCTGGATTGTAGTAAGAGCTGGTTCATTACTTTAAATTGAAAATAAATGATCAAAATAAGTCAGAGCAAGTGTTAAAAAGCCTGTTGAATCGTGCAATCCAGTTTTTGGCAGTTAAAAACCCTAAAACACCAAATCTGGTTTTCATTGGGGCATTTTAACAAACACTTTGGTAAAATATCAAACAGTTTGGTCTGGATGAGTTTGTGATCTGCTATTTCTGTTTTTGTTGCTTTCTTAATCTGTTCTAATACCATTATTAGGTTCCTTTTGAGTGCTTTCTGTTATTCCATCCCTGTTTCCATTTGATTTCCCATTCTTGGCTTCCAAATTGTCAAACATTCAAAACAAAATCTGGTTTGAAATTCTGGTGCAGTTTGCTAATTCTGTTTGGTGTGTTTGACTGGAATCTTGAGGTGCTGTGGTAACTATTGTGAGGCATCCAGAAGCAGAAACCTTTCCCTACTGAGGCACCATACTAGGAAGAGAAAAGGGGGCTGAAGTGGGAACAAAAAGGGAGCTTTTGAGCAGCTGCAACTCTGCTGTTCCAGCAGCTAAAAATACATCAGAAAAGCTTGAAGTGCAACCTGTTTTGGAGTAGCAATCTGCAGCAGCAAGAGAGTGAAGCTTACATTAGTTTTAGGCCTTCTTTTAAGTTTGTTTACACCACATATCACGGAACCTTTGTTGTTTAAAGTTGATTTTCATTTCTTGGCTAAGTGACTTGGGAAAATGCTCTTGAAGCAATTCCAAGATCACATTTAAACATTGTAATAGTGCAATTTCGTTTTCTTAGTGTGGAAGTGTGTCAAGGGGCTCCAAGTGTCACTTGCACTTTCACTTAGGGCCGTCTAACATTTACATTCTTGCATCTTTATTGCTTTCTTTAATTTCTTGCTTAATCTTTTTGTTTGTTTTTAAGTCTCCGTGGTATATAGGATTGCATAGCATTTAGTCAACCTTTCTTTGGTTTAGGGTCATTTCATAACATTTGAAAAGAATTTGAAGAATTTCTACTTAGAAACTAAGGTAAAGGATAACTCTAAGGAAACTCTGGCTAAGGAAGAACTTGGTTTCTAAGCTTGTCCATTTGTGACTCACCTCTTCTTCCTGGGAGCTACTTAGAAACATCTTTTGCCTCTAGAATCTCTTTAGAAATTTTTCACCAAAAACAAAGAAAGCTTGTGAAAATCTTTTCACTCATTACTTGTCAAATATTTTGAAAACTTTGTGAAAACCTTTTCCTTTGACAAGAATGAGTCAATCAAGTGTGCAAGGAAGTTTGAAACCCAATAGTGAAATGTCTTTAAGGGAAGAATTTGAGCAAAGATTTGAACAAAGGGATAAAGAGATTAGTGAGCTCAAAGATATGATTAGTCAACTTTTGATTAATCAAGATAAAAAGAAAGAGAGGTCTTCCCATAGGAGAAGAGAAGAATCATCATCTTCTCCAAGTGAAATTGAGCAAAATAGTAGTCACCACAATGATGACCACTACCAAATGCCTCCTAGAAGACAACATAGAGTTAGAGAGCATTACCCAAGAGAGCCTAAGATTGATCTTCCTTCCTTCCATGGAAAAGATGATGTAGAAGAATACCTAGAGTGGGAAATGAAAGTTGAGCAATTGTTTGAGTGCCACCAAATAGATGATGAAAGGAGAGTCACCATGGCTTCTCTAAGCTTTCAAGGCTATGCCTTAATTTGGTGGACAGCCTTAGTCAAGGACCATAGGCTAAGACACTTACCTCCCATTAGGTATTGGAATGAAATGAGAGCTGCCTTGAGAAGGAGGCATGTACCAGCCTACTATGATAGAGAGATAATGGATAAACTCCATAAACTCCAACAAAGGAACATGAGTGTTGAGGAATATAGACAAAAAATGGAATTACTCATGTTGAGGGCTGGGATAAGAGAGGAACCAAGAATCACAATTGCTAGGTTCCAAAGTGGACTTAACTATGACATAAGAGATAGGGTTGAACTTATACCCTACAATGATCTCAATGAGTTAATCCAACTTTGTGTGAGGGTTGAGCAACAACTAAAGAGGAAAAGCTCCACCAAGAAAGATTACCCTCATAGTTACAAGAAAGAATATAAGAGGGAGGGTAGTCTAATTAAGCCAAGATATGAAGAATCTAGAGAGAGGGAGAAAGGGAAAGAAAGAGCCAAAGAACCTCCAAAAGATAATAAAAGAAAGGAAACCAAATGCTTTAAATGTGGGGAAAGAGGGCACTATTCATCTGAGTGTCGAAATAGAAGGTCAACTTACATTCTTGAACATGAGAGTGAAAGAGAGGGTTCTTCATATAGTGAGTCTGAAACATCCACTTCTGAAGAAGAAGAAGCTTTACCTTGTGAGGGTGACTTACTTATGGTAAGGAGACTCCTAGAAAGTAAACATGTAGAATTAGAACAGTCACAAAGAGAGAACCTATTCCACACAAGATGCAAAGTTTTAGAAAAGACATGTTCAATGATAGTGGATAGTGGCTCTTGTTGCAACTGTTGTAGTTCTAGAATGGTAGAGAAGCTTGGTTTAACCACTACTCCTCATCCTAAACCTTACAAACTTCAATGGATCAAAGAGGATGAGGGAATAGTAGTTAAAGAACAAGTAAGTGTACCCATTTCCATTGGCAAATATGAAGATCAAATTGTTTGTGATATAGTACCAATGGAAGCTGGGCACATATTACTTGGAAGACCTTGGCAATATGATAAACAAGCTTTACATGATGGAGTCACCAACAAAATCACCATTCAACACAAGGGAAAGAAAATTATTTTGTGTCCTCTTACACCTTCACAAGTAAGAGAGGACCAAATAATTCTTAAGAAGAAGTTGGATGGAGAAAAGAAAAAAGAAAATAAGAAAGAAAGAAAGAATTTGGTAACCCATGCCTTAGCCCATGAAGTTGTCCAACCTCAAACCTTGAATATTTCCAAAAATCTTTTTCTTGGACAACCTCATTTCCTTCTTTATTGCAAAGAGGCATTTGTTTCAATCACTCATGAACTTGGTTCTCTACCAAAGGGGTTGCAAAAACTTTTAAAGGAATTTGATGATATATTTCCCAAAGAGGTACCAAGTGGATTACCACCTTTGAGGGGAATAGAACATCAAATAGATTTGGTGCCTGGGGCAAGCCTACCCAATAGGCCAGCCTATAGAACCAACCCTATGGAAACAAAAGAAATAGAGAAACAAGTTAATGACTTGTTGAACAAAGGGTGGATCCAAAAGAGTTTAAGTCCCTGTGCTGTGCCTGTGTTGTTGGTACCTAAAAAGGATGGGTCTTGGAGAATGTGTACAGATTGTAGGGCCATCAACAACATAACTGTCAAGTATAGGCATCCCATTCCTAGGCTAGATGACATGTTGGATGAATTACATGGAGCAAATCTCTTCACCAAAATTGATCTTAAAAGTGGATACCATCAAATAAGAATTCATGAAGGAGATGAATGGAAAACTGCTTTCAAGACCAAGTTTGGTTTGTATGAATGGTTAGTCATGCCCTTTGGCTTGACCAATGCTCCAAGTACATTCATGAGATTAATGAATCATGTGCTTAGGGAATGCATAGGCAGATTTGTAGTGGTTTACTTTGATGATATCTTAATCTATAGTCAAAGCCTTCAAGAACACCTTAACCATGTCAGAAAAGTCTTGCTTCTTCTTAGAGAACATCATCTCTTTGCCAACTTTGACAAATGTACTTTTTGTCAAGAAAGTGTGATTTTCCTTGGATTCAAAGTGGGAAAAGAAGGTGTACATGTTGATCCAGAGAAGATCAAGGCTATACAAGAATGGCCAACCCCTAAAAATGTAGGAGAGGTGAGAAGTTTTCATGGGCTAGCAAGTTTTTATAGGAGATTTGTGAAAGATTTCTCCACCATAGCTGCTCCTTTAAATGAGCTAGTCAAGAAAGATATGCCTTTTATTTGGGGTGATAAGCAGGAGTTGTCTTTTGAGACTTTGAAACACAAGTTAACACATGCACCTATTCTAGTTTTGCCTGATTTTTCCAAAGCCTTTGAACTAGAATGTGATGCATCTGGGGTAGGAATAGGAGCTGTTTTAATACAAGGAGGACATCCTGTAGCTTACTTTAGTGAAAAACTTAGGGGGCCTACCTTAAACTATCCTACCTATGACAAAGAGTTGTATGCCCTCATTAGAGCTTTGAAAACTTGGGAGCATTACTTGGTAACTAGAGAATTCATCATACACACTGACCATGAATCTCTCAAGTACATTAAAGGGCAAGCAAAGCTAAACAAAAGACATGCAAAGTGGGTGGAATATCTTGAGCAATTTCCCTATGTCATCAAACACAAAAAGGGGAGTACTAATGTTGTTGCGGATGCTTTATCTAGAAGACATGCATTATTAGTAACCCTAGGATCCCAAATATTAGGATTTGATGACATAAAAGAGTTATATGAAAATGATGAAACATTTGCATCCACTTATTCATCATGTCTTAAGAAGCCTTTTGATGGATTCTATCTTTCTGAGGGATATCTTTTTAAAAAAGGAAAACTTTGTATACCCCAAGGATCCATTAGAAAACTTCTTATCAAAGAGAGTCATGGAGGAGGACTCATGGGCCATCATGGAGTTGATAAAACTCTAAACATTTTGAAAAGTAAATTTTATTGGCCACACATGAGAATAGATGTTCAAAGGCATTGTTCTAAATGTATAGCTTGTTTACAAGCTAAGTCCAAAATTATGCCTCATGGACTCTATACACCTCTTCCTATAGCTAATACCCCTTGGGTGGACATAAGCATGGACTTTGTCTTAGGATTGCCAAGAACTCAAAGGGGGTATGATTCTATATTTGTGGTAGTAGATCGTTTTAGTAAAATGGCTCATTTTATACCCTGCCACAAAGTAGATGATGCTAGCTATATCTCTAGACTCTTCTTTAAAGAAATAGTGAGATTGCATGGCTTACCCAAAACTATAGTGTCTGATAGAGATGTGAAGTTTCTAAGCCATTTTTGGAAAACTTTATGGGAAAAGCTTGGAACTAAACTTCTATTTTCTACTACATGTCACCCACAAACTGATGGGCAAACTGAAGTAGTAAATAGATCTTTATCTACATTATTAAGGGTAATATTAAGAGGAAATAACAAATCTTGGGATGAACATCTACCTCATATTGAATTTGCTTATAATAGAGTAGTCCACAAGACTACTAATCTTTCTCCTTTTGAGGTTGTTTATGGTTTTAACCCTATCACACCTCTTGATTTACTACCTCTTCCAGAATCATTTTCTTTTCTTCATAAAGAAGGTGCTTCTAAAGCGGAGTTTATCAAGAAGTTACATGAGAAAGTTAAAATCCAAATTGAAAAACAAACTCAAAAATATGCAGAATACAACAACAAAGGGAGAAAGAAAATAGTTTTTGAAAAAGGAGACCTAGTTTGGCTTCATTTGAGAAAGGCAAGATTTCCCTCTCAAAGGAAATCCAAACTTAGTCCAAGAGGAGATGGTCCATTCAAGGTGGTCAAAAGGATAAATGATAATGCATACATATTAGACCTTCCTGAAAGTTATGGTGTCAGTCCTACTTTTAACATCTGCGATTTAATTCCTTTCACAGGAGATGATCAACAGGATGAAGCAGATCTGAGGACAGATCTTTTTCAAGAGGGAGGGTCTGATGGAAGACCATCTAAGATGCACATTGGACCTCTTACTAGAGCCATGGCAAAGAGGATTCAAGAGGAAGAAGGACCACATACTATTTTGCTTCTATGGAAGGTTACTTATAAAAATCCTTCTTCTCTTAACTAAAGCATTTATACTTTGTTTTGTAGGAATTAATAAATCTTGGAGACTATGATTGAGCCATCCAAGAAGATAAATCAATAGATCAAGCAAAAGAGCCAAAAAGAGGTGCTTACGGCATGCACCAACATTTTCCACGTGAAATGGGCTGATGTGGAAGGAAGCACACACCTTGCTTGATGAGCTGGAAAGAGGCATGGACCTTGCTTGATCAAAATAAATCTGAACCATTTGAATTTAGGAGGGAATTAGACTTAGAAATTAGGCTCCTCTTCACCTATAAATAAGAGGGCCTTTTCCTTGTATTGATTCACTTTTGAGCTTAATAATATGCTGCAGAAATTGTTTTCCAGCTTTTGTGCTCTTAAGTCACCTTTGAATTACTATTTCTCCTCCTTTCCTCAAGCTTCCTTCCTATGTAGGAAGGCCCTCTGAGCTGTGAGGCTTCACCCATACACCTTTCCTCCATTAAAACACATCAAACACTGCATCATTTCATCCATCCGCTGCACCAATTTTCATTACTGGTTTTTCTCTGGTCTGGAACCTCTTCCTACACGTTTCCAGTTGGGAATTGGTCTCCATCAAGAGGTAGATGAAGGACACATATAGGAGATGGAGGAAGAGGTTTCCAAAGTGGGTGATGAAGAGGTTAATTTACATGAGGAAGAAGTGCCTGAGATTGTAGAAGAGGGTGGAATGGGTCTGGAAGAGGGTGATGATGATGAGGAACATGATTCAGATATTAATGTGGCTGTAGAAGAGGTTGAAATGAGTGAGGAACAGGATTCAGATTTCAATTTGGTTGTAGAAGATGTTGAAGTGGGTAAGGAAGAAAGTGAATGTGTTGAGCAACAAGATTCACATGTTAATGTGGCTGTAGAAGAGGTTGAAATGGGTGGTGAGGAACATGATTATCTTCATGAGGAAGATGAAGGGGTGAATGTGGTTGAGGGGGAAGTAGAAGCTTCAGCTGCAGAATGTCTAGATGATAGTGAAGAAGAAAGAATGACAAATCATGATGATGGGTTTGATGTTGAGAATGATAGGGTGGACCAAGTTCGTAGAAACATTAATCCAGTTTTGGATAGGTGGAATAGAATGAAAAAAAAGAAGAAAAGTGTGAGTAGAAGAAGCAATGTTGGGGAAGGTTCATTTATAATTAATGAAGAAGTTGGAGACCATGACATCAATGAAGAATAAAATAGTGATGAATTGGATTCATATCTAGATAATAATGGCGGTGTGAGGTTGAAAAGGGACAAGTTTCAAAAGTATAGACAAGATGATATAAACAAGAACTTCAAATTTGAATTGGGGATGAAGTTTTGTTCATTAAAAGAGTTTAAAAATGCACTAATGGAGCATAGTGTATTAAATGGAAAAGAGGTTAAGTTTGTTAAGAATGATCTGAATAGAGTAAGGGCAGTTTGTAAAAACAAATGTGGTTTTCTTATCACTAGTGCAAAAACAACGTATTACGTCGGTTATTTTTGGCTTTTAACGACAAATTAGAGACCGACGTCATAGCGGGTGATGTAAATTTTACGTAGAATATCACGAGATGACGTTAATAGGACAATTTCACGTCGATTATATCGAGATCAGACGTAAACCTAACGTCGACATTGCTCAACAACGTGAGGTTACGTCAGTTAGTAAAGAGATCGACGTTCAATATTTGAATAAATATTTATATTTATAGTAAGATTTGTCATCTTATGTACGAGGGAAGTGACGTAAACGTAACGTCGATGCGAAAGATAATGGACGTAATGTTCACGTCGAAGTTCAAAGAGGACGTCAATTTTTGAGTAATATTTGAATAAATATTTATATTTAAAGGAATATTTGACATCAAGTATAGAGTTGTCAAAACGGGTCATCCGGCCCGACCCGACCCGGCCCACCACGGGTTGGTCACTTAGTGAGCCAACCCAATCCGGCTCATTTATTAGCGAGCCAGAAAAATTTGAACCCGGCTCGACCCACCACGGGTTGGTGGGTAAACGGGTTGACTCACTGGCTCACTTAATTACAATTTTTTTAAATAAAAAAAATTACAAACTTTCTATAATACAAATCTAAACCAATTTCACTTACAACATGGGTGTTTAATTAATTTTGAAAATAAGAAACTTAAATAATTTTTTCAAGCAAAAACAAAATAATAAATATTTTTATAAAAATAAAATTAATTTTTATTAAAATAAAATTAGGTAGGTGGGTTGGTGGGCCAACCCAGCCCACCACGGGTTCAATCCGCATGAGCCGGGTTTAAACGAGCCGGGTTGAAATCTGACCCGCATAAAAAAATACAATTTTTTCTAACCCAACCCGGCTCAAACCCGTGGTGGGCCGGGTTGGCTCGCGGGTTGTGACCCATTTTGACAGCTGTAATCAAGTATAAGGGAAGGACGTAAGATTAACGTTGAAATTGTCTATATGGGACGTTATTGTCGATGTTTGAACGTCAAATGGTGTGTACTTCGACGTTACCTTCAGTGTTTTTTTTTTGGATTTGATTCGATTTAGTTCATTCAACCAAACCTGAAATATAGAAACCAATTTTCCAATTCATATATTATCACATAATTAATTAATTTAAACCATTCTATCATGAATTCATCAATTCCAATTAAATAGTAAAACTAAAAGACTCTAATGCTATCATCACAACTTTAAAGAACCCAGTTTTCCATTCATCTATTCACAGTATTCATCTATTCACATTATTTATCTATTCACATTATTCATCTATTCACAATAATCTATTAACAGTTTAAAAGCTACACAAGTAAGCAAATGCTACTATCATGAAAGGAAAAACCTAAAGCTATAGCTATTTAAAATGTTTATTCAAATATCGTGCCCAATCCTCTCTTATCGTCGTTATTACTGAAGTGGACAATGGAGAGGTAGTGTTGAACCGCTGCATAATCAAGGAAACTTTACTATTATATTCATTTTAATGTCAAAAGTTTATTGATATTTGTAAGATTTTCAAATGTAAATTTTTACCTCAATCCATTCCCCTCTTATTTCTGCTCGGATGATTGCCTTCATCCATGACATGATGTAGTAGCCACATGCCCAGGAATCATTCTGCTTATTACACTAAACATGTGAAAGAACTTAGTCAAATGTAATGGTTTAAATTTGCCTACGAAAATTAAAGGTTAAAGATCAACGAATTCCAACCTTAGGATATATAATTTCAAGTTGTTGTCCTCTGGTCGTAGTCACAACTCTAAACAAATTTGAAACATTTGAAACATTAGAAACATAAGTTAATAAATTAATATCATAATGAATTGATAAAAATGAATATAATACTTATGTTTGTATCAAGGACTTCAACTCCGCTTTAATCTTCCTATGAAGAGAACAAAACCACACAACTTGTGCTTTTTTTGGAATGATTACCATGAGTTGCCAATGGCCCCTATCATGTACCAACAACTAGTGAGTTAGTTTATTGATTAAAATTTGATAAAAGTTGACAATATTGGGAAACACATACGCATCAATGTATGGCGCGATATATATCTCTCTGTTAGACTCAGTCATCCATGTTTGAATATATGATTTTCTGAAATCTAATGTGTTTCCAGATGGTTGAATGGTCTGAGGTTCAAGAAAGCCATAAACTGACGCCCGACCTGATTCAACTACGATGGTGTCCATGTACCTGTAAGAATAAAGTTAAGTATATTTATTAAAAAGTAATAATACTAATATACAAATTGGAAAATAAAAAATAAAAAACTTACATGCACCATAGTAGTATGCATGAAATGTTGAGCATTTTTTCTCCACTAATGATCTCATAAGCATCATCGAAATTAATATACAATGGAACATGGCACTCGAGGCCAAATGTTCTTAACTCCCACAACATCTCTACTGGTCCTTTTCTCTACTTATTTAATCTGGAGGTTGATAACAGTTGAAAAACTGTTATTGTTATACTTAAAATTGACTTTAAAGACAACCTTTATGACTCA